>NC_062278.1:159388738-159689381 GCF_902655055.1 Lutra lutra
CACAGAACCACTATACCAGCCCCAGACAACCAGAACTTTTTACAAAGGAATACAATCATAATTTAACTCACTGATAATGTAAGATCTCATACATGCAGCTAAATCCAGCCCTGATACAGGTGTCACACTAGACTAGGTAATGTATATATGACTGCTGAAATCCCCAACCTCCATTCCCCTTGATCAAATTTCAAAAAGCTGACAACCAGGCTTTTTCATGGAAGGAGACCGGAAGCCTTCTCTCTCTAATTGCCACAAAAGACACAGACACTGCTATCTGATGTTTCCTTCCCCAAAACCATGGTTCCTCTCTGACCATCCTGAAGTTTACCAAGGCTCTTCTAATCAGTTTTAAGTTAAAGCCACTTTGTAAAGGATGATGTCCATTCTCAACATGATACTCATAAATGTATATTTTAGGAAATTTTAATAGAGCTCTACAAGTTAGTAATGATAAGAAAGCAAGTTCATCACTGGACCTCTACATGGTGCTATGTACCAGTACTCATCAAGCTAGCTTCTGTTCCTTAGAAATTAGCTCCAATCTTCTGATTCAAAAATTTTATTTAGAAGTTCATTAGTGCGCCTTCTGGGTTGCTCAGTTAGGCATCTGCCTTCAGCTCAGGTCATGATCCTGGAATCCTGAAATAAAGCCCCGTGCCTGGCTCTCTGCTCAGCAGGGAGCCTGCTTCTCCCTCTCCCTGCCGCTCCCCCTGCTTGTGCTCTCTCTCCCTCTCTTTCAAAAAAATGGTAAAATCTTTAAAAAAAAAAAAAAAAAGAAAGAAAATGTTCATTAAGTTAAGAGCGCCTGGGTGGCTCAGCCAGTTAAGTTCCAACTCCTGATTTCAGCTCAGATCATGATCTCAAGGTCATAGGATGAGCCACGCATCATGCTCCCTGCTCAGCTGACACAGTGGGGAGTCTGCTAGAGATTCTCTCCCACTCCCTCTCCCCTTCCCCCAGCTCGCACTTGCGGGTATTCTAATAAATAAGTCCTTTTTTTAAAAAAATAAAAGTTCACCATTAAAAATATGTAAATTAATGTTCAGTTTACACAATTACCCAAACATAATTATTAAAGTAAGATATTCCAGGGATGCCTGGCTGGCTCAGCTAGTAAAGCATGCAACAATGATCTCCGGGTCATGAGTTTGAGCCCCACGTTGGGTGTGGAGCCTATTTTTAAAAAATAATAAAATTGTAAAAAATAAGATGTTCTGCTTGCTTGATTGAAAAAACATCTCACAACTGTCTGATTTTTGCATACTCAAGAAAGTTTTATATACATCTCCATGCTAAAATTTAATAGATTACAGTATATCTGTGAGCTTATCCTTAACACACTAGAAAGGCAAGAAGTGAAAAAAATATATACATAGCTGTTCAATGAATGGGCTAGAAGAGGATAATACAGAGAGTTACTAATAAAGCATGGTTACTTTCAAAGAGACTATCTCCGGAACAGCCCCAGTACCTAGGAATAGTTCTCACATTTATGCCTGAGAAGAGAATAAAGGACTGAACAAATGAATGATGTTTTAAAATTCACAGCAGAACCCTATCACAACCACTATCCACCATTCCCTCTTTTCCATGAGTCTTAAAACTATGCACCAATTGGGGCGTCTGGGTGGCTCAGTTGTTAAGTGTCTGCCTTTGGCTCAGATCATGATCCCCGGGTCCTGGGATTGAGCCCCACATCCGGCTCCCTGCTCAGCAGGAAGCCTGCTTCTTCCTCTCTCAGACCCCTGCTTGTGTTGCCTCTCTCACAGTCTCTCTTCTCTGTCAAATAAATAAATAAATAATCTTAAAAAAACAAACAAACAAACACCATGCACCAATTGTCTCTGAACACTCCAAGCTCCTTAAGGTTTAGGATCAAATTTAATCTACTTAACAAAACTGCTAACTCTATAAGGAGATGTTAAGGTATATAAGGAGATGTTAAGGAGATGTGTATAAAACTTCCTTGAGTATGCAAAAATCAGACAGTTGTGAGAGGTTTTTTCAATCAAGCAAGCAGAACATCTTATTTTTTACAATTTTATTATTTTTTAAAAATAGGCTCCACACCCAACGTGGGGCTCAAACTCATGACCCAGAGATCAGCGTTGCATGCTTTACCAGCTGAGCCAGCCAGGCATCCCTAGAGTATCTTAATTTAATAATTAATGTGGTTCATTACACCACATTCATGCTTTCTTAATATTGCTTATGGAAAATCCTCACTGAATACTATTCCTGTCTACATAAAAATCACTTTGGAGTTTTTTTAAAGTATGTTATTTCTAAACAATGGCCAACAACTCCTAGGTTACCCCAACAATATGCTCATACTAAGTATTAAACTAATGATCTTTGCAACCCAATAATCATATCTTTAAAAATGACACCAAAGGGTCATAATCTCTCTGAGCAATCTATTCAGTATACTTCTTTTGGGGAACCAGCCCTTCCCCATCCCACATTAATACCTCTTTGATCCATGTGGGATGGAAAAGTTAAACCAGCAGACTGACTCAGACAAAGGCAATTAAATTAGCCTATTTCCCCTATTTTCCATCATCATAATGGGCACAAGCCAACCCAGTCAGAGACCTCCCATGGACTTTCGCCAGAGATAAAGAGAAAATCACTCCTCATTTAAGATCCTGAGTATTCAGGACCACTGTAATTACAGTAGAGCTACGTGGGACCCTGTCCTCCAGCACAGGAACAAAGCTCACCTAAACTTAGGGAATCATCACAAACCCAAGATGATCTCCAGTGATGTTTAAAGCTAAAGAAGTGATACTCCTAAAATTCTCAGACACAGGAACAAACTAATTTAATCTAGGCTTCTCTTTGCATCCTAATACAGCTGTTTCTCCTGTGAAACAAGGAGAATGTGTTTCGCATAGGTACCAACTAGGCAAAAGAAAATTTTTAACTATGAAGTACCATAAAAATGTTGTCATCCCGTCCGAAAAGTACCACAAACGGTACCCTCGTTAAATACAGATGAGCTCAATAAGCATTGTTAACAAATCACTTCCTTATGTGCAAACCTTCTTGTGAACAAACTGATTTTAAGCAACCTATCTTGAACGTTCTGTCACTGAAGCTTAATTTCAAACAAGCGCAGCTCCGAACCTTTGGAATTCTCCATCATTTGATTATGATGAACTTAAGATAGCGCCCATTTAAAGTAAAAACAATGTAATGAATACTAGACGTTTGTCCCAATGCCCCAGTTCTCTCACTTCCCTCAAGCAACTACTATTATGAAATCTAAACCTGGCCAAGAAAGTTTTGCGGTGATACAAAAATGGGGAAGGGTGGAGTCTCAGAGACAACCCCCCACCAAAAAAAAAGTGAGGAAATTAGTTCTGGAAAACGTGGCGAGAGAGCAGGACGTGGCCGACCGTTCCCCCCAGTTATAGGACGGACGAAGTCCCAGCAGACCTGGAGCGGGGGCGGACCCGCAGAACGACTGGGCAGGGTGAGTGGTGGCCTACCGGGCCGCTCCGGCTCACCAAGAAGGAATGCAGTCCACACCTACGCTCCCGGCCAAGCCAGGGCGGGGCGGCCCAACTCCGACCGTGGGTGGGAGGGCTGGACGCAAGAAAAGCAGAAGAAGGGGGTGGGGGAGAGCTGCAGGCCGCAGACCACCTCCCCTTCACTCGCCCCCGGGCCCACCTCAGGAGCGTCTCGAGAGCGCCCTCGTGTTTGTCCAGCGGGCGGCCGAGGGCGGCGCGGCGCAGCTTGCTGAGCTCCTCAGCCGCGCGGCAGTACTGGGCCTGCTCCTCCCCTCCGCTCGGGTACGTCTGCTGGATGAACTTCACCAGCGGCTTGGCCAGGTCCACCTCCGAGGTCTTTTTCAACTGTACCGAGATGAACGTCGCCATGGCGAGCACCTCGGCCGCCGTTCGGGCCAAACAGACCGCAGGACCGCGACGAGAGTCGAGTCGCGCGGACTACCCGGCTGGCGGACCGGCGGACCGAGGAGCCGACGGACGGGCTCTCCGCCGGTGCTTTGGATCCGGCCACTTCCGGGAGCTTCCGCGCAGGCGCACTCGGCGCGCCGCCTGCAGTCACGTGAAGCGGTCAGGGCTCCCCTATGCTATTCGCGTGGGCCCAGCTTCGTTTGGGCTGCGCCGTAAGGAGCTGACTCTTTTCGGAAATGGAATTCTCCCTTTCCAGCTCGCTGTCGCAGCGGGTGGACCGATCGCTTTTACGTATAAGTAACTATTCCTCCGTCCGAACAATTGGTGAAGTACTGTTGAACTGCCATCTAGGAGAGTTTTCGGCTACCTGTCCAAGACGAGGCTTCAGGGTGGTTGTGACCTCTGGTAGTTCATTCAACGGACTGCTATATACAAGGACTGAGCCTTGTAGGCAAGGTGACCCTGTCATTGTGCAGCTTACAGTCAGGTAAGGACACAGATACTAAGGTGGACGAACAACAGTGTGCTTGGACTGTAGGGTATTAGGGTCCCTTGAAAGAACCTGATTTAAACAAGATAATTAGAGAAGCCTTCTCTGAGAAGACTAACTTAAAATGACCCACACTTTGAGAAGTGCTTGACGTCAGAAGAACGGAAGAGTGGCAAGGGAAAGCCTCCCAGACCAAGGGAGTGCAAGTGCAAAGGCCATAGGTGACAAGCACTTCCCTTCTTCTGAGAGTTGAAGCAAACTGTGGCAAAAACTTAAAAACCACACGGGAAATGGAATGAAATAAAGTTGGAGGAGTAAGCAGGTATCAATCATTCACAAACTTATAGGCCAAGTTAGAGAATTTGTATTATAGGATAAATGCAAAGGAAGCAATAAATGGGATTTAAGCAATATTGACATGATAGAATTTGCATTTTAAAAAGGTCATCGTATGCATCAATCTGATCTCTTGATGGGTTGTAGTATGAAGTATACGATATCATCTATGATATATTCCAAGCAAAAATGTTTAACTGGAGTCTATCAAACCTTTGCATCCAACACAATTATTAGAAATACTGGGGATAGAGGAGCAAAATACATAGGAGGCAACCAGACGTCGAGAAGGTAGAATATTCTGCAGAATAACTGGCCCCATCTCTTCAACATGTATTGTTATGAAAAAAGCCACTGCTGTATGAAAAGAAATCTAACGTACACAAGAGCAGATTGAATCCTGGTATGAACAGACCACCCTATAAAATGCATTTTCAGGAGAGCTGAAGAAATTTCATTATAAGTAGACTGACTAGGATGAAAATGTATTGCCATGGAAAATGGAGATTATTAATTGAAAAGAGCAAGTCACAGCACAGTACGGGGTATGTTATAATATCTCACTTTGGTTACAAATACAAAAATACATGTATTTGTGTACTACAAAAAAATCTAGGATTATACCATAAGGGTGTTAACAGTTGTAATCTCTGGAAGTGGAGTACATATTTTTATTTTCAGGTGTACAATATATGATTTGACAAATCTGCAAATTATGCTATGCCCACCACAAGGGTAGCTACCATCTGTGACCATACAATGCTGTTACAATACCATCGACTGTATTCCCTACATTGTACCTTTCATCCCTGTGACTTATTCATTCCATAACTGGAAGCCTGTCTCCCACTCCCCTTAACCCATTTTGCCCATCCTCCACCCCCCTCCCTTGACAACCATCAGTTCTCTGTATTTATGGGTTTTGCCTATCTTTTCTATGTAATTTTTTTACAGCATATATACTATTGTTATAAAAGTTTATCTTACCAAATTTTCATTTTTTAATAAAAGCTTCTAGGTTAAAATAAAACAGCCACTTAGCTGCTATATAGAGAATGCATTAAAGAAGGCAAGGTGAGGGGCATCTGGGTGGCTCAGTGAGTTAAAGCCTCTGCCTTCGGCTCACGTCATGATCCCAGGGTCCTGGGATTGAGCCCCACATCTGGCTCTCTGCTTAGTGGGAAGCCTGCTTCCCCCCAGCCCCGCCTGCCTCTCTGCCTACTTGTGATTTCTCTCTCTGTGTGAAATTTAAAAAAAAATTTTTTTTCAAAAAGAAAAGCAAGGTGAAAGTTATGAAATCATGTCAGAAATCCAGGCAAGAGATCATGAAAGCCAGCATTAGCGGGAATGAGCTAAGTTGATGTGTTTTTGAGTTAAAAATTGAAGAATTTACTGATAATCAGGATAGGAAGGTCAAGAGAAGGGAGGGAGAGATTAAGGAGGCTCCTGGTTTGGGTGCCTGATCTTCTGAGTGGTCAGCAGAATCATTTACTGATAGAAGAACTGATGTATCATCCACTGATGGGGGCAGGGGGTGTGGAGTGTTTGTATCCAGCCATTGACTTCAGTGGAGTCAATAAATTGATAGTTGGGTTTATGGGATTAGAGCTTCAGAGAGAGGTCTTGTTTGGGAATCGGCCATCAGCATACAAATTATTTTTAAACCCCTGGGAATATAAAGGAAGACAAACAGAAATAGATCAGAAGCTATCAATTAGGGATGCCTAGGTGGCTCACTCGGTTAGGCATCTGCCTTTGGCTCAGGTCTTGATTGGGATCGAGGCCTGCGTAGGGCTCCCTGCTCAGCAAAGAGCTGCTTCTCCCTCTCCTCCCACCTCAAACTCTCTGTGGCTATCTCTGTCTCAATCTCTCTCTCTCTCTCTCTCTCAATTAAATAATAAAATCTCCAAAAAAAAAGAAGCTATAGATTAGGATAGATAGAATCAGATTAGGAATTTTTTTTTAAGATTTTACTTATTTATTTGACAGAGATCACAAGTAGGCAGAGAGGCAGGCAGAGAGAGAGGAAGGGAAGCAAGCTCCCTGCCGAGCAGAGAGCCCGATGTGGGGCTCGATCCCGGGACCCTGGGATCATGACCTGAGCCAAAGGCAGAGGCTTTAACGCACTGAGCCACCCAGGTGCCCAGATTAGGAATATTTTTAAGGCAGAAGATGATAGAGTATCTTGTAAGGTTGGTTGACAAAACTGAGGTACTGGAGAGCGAATGAACATTCAGAAGAGCCTAAGGAGCAAAGCATGTGAAAAGTGGAAAGGAAAGGGTAACCAGAACTGGGAGGGTCGAAGGGAGGGATTAACTATCAGAAAGATATAAGATAAATCATTTGTTGAGGAAGATGGAGAATGAACATAGATGTGCCTAACTATATTGCATTGGTCAAAGGAAGATTAAGGTGATCCTGTCTGATGGAACTTAAAATCCAAACTCCCCCTGAGGGTTGCTGGGGAAAGGGGGTTTGTGGAGAGGGTGGTTGGGTGATGGACATTGGGGAGGGTATGTGCTATGGTGAGTGCTGTGAAGTGTGTAAGCCTGATGATTCACAGACCTATACCCCTGGGACAAATAATACACTATATGTTAATAAAAAAAAATCCAAACTCCTTACATAGCTTGATCTATTTCTGCATATCTCTTCAATTTCATATTTTACCACTTATTCCTCATTTATTACTGCCCAGGCACATTGGTCTTATTTTAGTTTCTCGAATTCACTGAGATATTTCCACATAAGACTTAGAATACTTCCCCCCTCGCTTTCTTCATATATAAGTTGAAATTTCTCCTTCCCATCATAGCATTTAAAGTAGATTCCCCTTGTTAATGTCTAACTCAGCCATTGTTTATTTATTTCAAAACCCTTATCCTAACTAGCAAGTATTTTTGTTGTTGTTGATTGAATTTTTGTCTGACTTCCCCACTAGAATATAACCTCTATAAGGACAAAATTGTGGGGTTTTTTGTTTTGTTTTTTAATTTTTGTTTTATAAACATATACTATATTTTTATCCCCGGGGGTACAGGTCTGTGAATCGCCAGGTTTACACACTTCACAGCACTCACCATAGCACATACCCTCCCCAATGTCCATAGCCCCACCCCCCATCTTCCAACCCCCCTCCCCCCAGCAACCCTCAGTTTGTTTTGTGAGATTAAGAGTCACTTATGGTTTGTCTCCCTCCCAATTCCATCTTGTTTCATTTATTCTTATCCTGCCCCTTTAACCCCCCATGTTGCATCTCCACTTCCTCATATCAGGGAGATCATATGATAGTTGTCTTTCTCCGATTGACTTATTTCGCTAAGCATGATACCCTCTAGTTTCCATCCATGTCGTCGCAAAGGGCAAGATTTCGTTTCTTTTGATGGCTGCATAGTATTCCATTGCGTATATATACCACATCTTCTTTATCCATCCATCTGTTGATGGACATCTAGGTTCCTTCCATAGTTTGGCGATTGTAGACATTGCTGCTATAAACATTCGGGTGCACGTGCCCCTTCGGATCACTACGTTTGTATCTTTAGGGTAAATACCCAGTAGTGCAATTGCTGGGTCATAGGGTAGTTCTATTTTCAACATTTTGAGGAACCTCCATGCTGTTTTCCAGAGTGGTTGCACCAGCTTGCATTCCCACCAACAGTGTAGGAGGGTTCCCCTTTCTCTGCCTCCTCGCCAGCATCTGTCATTTCCTGACTTGTTAATTTCAGCCATTCTGACTGGTGTGAGGTGGTATCTCATTGTGGTTTTGATTTGTATTTCCTGGATGCCGAGTGATGTGGAGCACTTTTTCATGTGTCTGTTGGCCATCTGGATATCTTCTTTGCAGAAATGTCTGTTCATGTCCTCTGCCCATTTCTTAATTGGATTATTTGTTCTTTGGGTGTTGAGTTTGCTAAGTTCTTTATAGATTTTGGACACTAGCCCTTTATCTGATATGTCGTTTGCAAATATCTTCTCCCATTCTGTCAGTTGTCTTTTGGTTTGTTAACTGTTTCCTTTGCTGTGCAAAAGCTTTTGGTCTTGATAAAATCCCAATAGTTCATTTTTGCCCTTGCTTCCCTTGCCTTTGGCGATGTTCCTAGGAAGATGTTGCTGCGGCTGAGGTCAAAGAGGTTGCTGCCTGTGTTCTCCTCGAGGATTTTGATGGATTCCTTTCTCACATTGAGGTCCTTCATCCATGTAGAGTCTATTTTCGTGTGTGGTGTAAGGAAATGATCCAATTTCATTTTTCTGCATGTGGCTGTCCAATTTTCCCAACACCATTTATTGAAGAGGCTGTCTTTTTTCCATTGGACATTCTTTCCTGCTTTGTTGAAGATGAGTTGACCATAGAGTTGAGGGTCCATTTCTGGGCTCTCTATTCTGTTCGATTGATCTATGTGTCTGCTTTTGTGCCAGAACCATGCTGTCTTGATGATGACAGCTTTGTAATAGAGCTTAAAGTCCAGAATTGTGATGCCACCAACTTTGGCTTTCTTTTTCAATATTCCTTTGGCTATTCGAGGTCTTTTCTGGTTCCATATAAATTTTAGGATTATTTGTTCTATTTCTTTTTTAAAAAAATGGATGGTATTTTGATAGGAATTGCATTAAATGTGTAGATTGCTTTAGGTAGCATAGACATTTTCACAATATTTGTTCTTCCAATCCAGGAGCATGGAACATTTTTCCATTTCTTTGTGTCTTCCCAATTCTTTCATGAGTACTTTCTAGTTTTCTGAGTATAAATTCTTAGCCTCTTTGGTTAGGTTTATTCCTAGGTATCTTATAGTTTTGGGTGCAATTGTAAATGGGATGGACTCCTTAATTTCTCTTTCTTCTGTCTTATTGTTGGTGTAGAGAAATGCAACTGATTTCTGTGCATTGATTTTATATCCTGACACTTTACTGAATTCCTGTACAAGTTCTATCAGTTTTGGAGTAGAGTCTTTTGGGTTTTCCACATATAGTATCATATCATCTGCAAAGAGTGGTAGTTTGACTTCTTCTTTGCTGATTTGGATGCCTTTAATTTCCTTTTGTTGTGTGATTGCTGAGGCTAGGACTTAACTAGTACTATGTTGAATAGCAGTGGTGAAAATGGACATCCCTGCCGTGTTCCTGACCTTAGCGGAGAAGCTTTCAGTTTTTCTCCATTGAGAATGATATTTGTGGTGGGTTTTTCATAGATGGCTTTGATAATATTGAGGTATGTGCCCTCTATCCCTACACTTTGAAGAGTTTTGATCAGGAAGGGATGCTGTACTTTGTCAAATGCTTTTTCAGCATCTATGGAGAGTATCATATGGTTCTTGTTCTTTCTTTTATTAATGTGTTGTATCACATTGATTGATTTGCAGATGTTGAACCAACCTTGCAGCCCTGGAATAAATCCCACTTGGTCGTGGTGAATAATCCTTTTAATGTACTGTTGAATCCTATTGGCTAGTATTTTGGCGAGATTTTTTGCATCTGTGTTCATCAAGGATATTGGTCTGTAGTTCTCTTTTTTGATGGGATCCTTGTCTGGTTTTGGGATCAAGGTGATGCTGACCTCATAAAATGAATTTGGAAGTTTTCCTTCCATTTCCGTTTTTTGGAACAGTTTCAGGAGAATAGGAATTAGTTCTTCTTTAAATGTTTGGTAGAATTCCCCCGGGAAGCTGTCTGGCCTGGGCTTTTGTTTGTTTGGAGATTTTTTTTTTTTTAAGATTTTATTTATTTATTTGAGTGAGAGACAGTGAGAGAGAGCATGAGCGAGGAGAAGGTCAGAGAGAAAAGCAGACTCCCCGCGGAGCCGGGAGCCTGATGCGGGACTCGATCCCAGGACTCCAAGATCACGACCCGAGCCGAAGGCAGTCGTCCAACCAACTGAGCCACCCAGGCGTCCCTGTTTGGAGATTTTTGATGACTGTTTCAATCTCCTGACTGGTTATGGGTCTGTTCAGGTTTTCTATTTCTTCCTGGTTCAGTTGTGGTAGTTTCTATGTCTCTAGGAATGCATCCATTTCTTCCAGATTGTCAAATTTGTTGGCTTAGAGTTGCTCATAATATATTCTTATAATTGTCTGTATTTCTTTGGTGTTAGTTGTGATCTCTCCTCTTTCATTCATGATTTTATTTATTTGGGTCCTCTCTCTTTTCTTTTTGATAAGTCTGGCCAGGGGTTTATCAATCTTATTTATTCTTTCAGAGAATCAGCTCCTAGTTTCGTTGATTTGTTCTATTGTTTTTTTGGTTTCTATTTCATTGATTTCTGCTCTGATCTTTATGATTTCTCTTCTCCTGCTGGGTTTAGGATTTTTTTTTTTCTTGTTCTTTCTCCAGCTCCTTTAGATGTAGGGTTAGGTTGTGTACCTGAGACCTTTCTTGTTTCTTGAGAAAGGCTTGTACCACTATATATTTTCCTCTCAGGACTGCCTTTGTTGTGTCCCACAGATTTTGAACCGTTGTATTTTCATTATCATTTGTTTCCATAAATTTTTTTCAATTCTTCTTTAATTTCCTGGTTGACCCATTCATTCTTTAGAAGGATGCTGTTTAGTCTCCATGTATTTGGGTTCTTTCCAAATTTCCTCTTGTTATTGAGTTCTAGCTTCAGAGCATTGTGGTCTGAAAATATGCAGGGAATGATCCCAATCTTTTGATACCAGTTGAGACCTGATTTAGGACCGAGGATGTGATCTATTCTGGAGAATGTTCCATGTGCACTAGAGAAGAATGTGTATTCTGTTGCTTTGGGATGAATGTTCTGAATATCTGTGATGTCCATCTGGTCCAGTGTGTCATTTAAGGCCTTGATTTCCTTGTTGATCTTTTGCTTGGATGATCTGTCCATTTCAGTGAGGGGAGTGTTAAAGTCCCCTACTATTATTGTATGATTGTTGATGTGTTTCTTTGATTTTGTTATTAATTGGTTTATATAATTGGCTGCTCCCACGTTAGGGGCATAGATATTTAAAATTGTTAGATCTTCTTGTTGGACAGATCCTTTGAGTATGATATAGTGTCCTTCCTCATGTCTTATTATAGTCTTTGGCTTAAAATCGAATTGATCTGATATAAGGATTGCCACTCCTGCTTTCTTCTGATGTCCATTAGCATGGTAAATTCTTTTCGACCCCCTCACTTTAAATCTGGAGGTGTCTTCGGGTTTAAAATTAGTTTCTTGTAGGCAACATATAGATGGGTTTTGTTTTTTTATCCATTCTGATACCCTGTGTCTTTTGATTGGGGCATTTAGCCCATTAACATTCAGGGTAACTATTGAGAGATATGAATTTAGTGCCATTGTATTGCCTGTAAGGTGACTGTTATTGTATATTGTTTCTGTTCCTTTCTGATCTACTACTTTTAGGGTCTCTCTTTGCTTAGAGGACCCCTTTCAATATTTCCTGTAGAGCTGGTTTGGTGTTTGCAAATTCTTTCAGTGTTTGTTTGTCCTGGAAGCTTTTAATCTCTCCTTCTATTTTCAATGATAGTCTAGCTGGATATAGTATTCTTGGCTGCATGTTTTTCTCATTTAGTGCTCTGAATATATCATGCCAGCTCTTTCTGGCCTGCCAGGTCTCTGTGGATAAGTCTGCTGCCAATCTAATGTTTTTACCATTGTATGTTACAGACTTCTTTTCCCGGGCTGCTTTCAGGATTTTCTCTTTGTCACTAAGACTTGTAAATTTTACTATTAGGTGACGGGGTGTGGACCTATTCTTATTGATTTTGAGGGGGGGGTTCTCTGCACCTCCTGGATTTTGATGCTTGTTCCCTTTGCCATATTAGGGAAATTCTCTCCAATAATTCTCTCCAATATACCTTCTGCTCCCCTCTCTCTTTCTTCTTCTTCTGGAATCCCAATTATTCTAATGTTGTTTCGTCTTATGGTGTCACTTATCTCTCGAATTCTCCCCTCGTGGTCCAGTAGCTGTTTGTCCCTATTTTGCTCAGCTTCTTTATTCTCTGTCATTTGGTCTTCTATATCGCTAATTCTTTCTTCTGCCTCATTTATCCTAGCAGTGAGAGCCTCCATTTTTGATTGCACCTCATTAATAGCTTTTTTGATTTCAACTTGGTTAGATTTTAGTTCTTTTATTTCTCCAGAAAGGGCTTTTATATCTCCCGAGAGGGTTTCTCTAATATCTTCCATGCCTTTTTCGAGCCTGGCTAGAACCTTGAGAATCGTCATTCTGAACTCTAAATCTGACATATTACCAATGCCTGTATTGATTAGGTCCCTAGCCTTTGGTACTGCCTCTTGTTCTTTTTTTTTCGTGGTGAATTTTTCTGCCTTGTCATTTTGTCCAGATAAGAGTTTATGAAGGAGCAAGTAAAATACTAAAATGGTGGCAAAGACCCCAGGAAAATATGCTTTAACCAAATCAGAAGAGATCCCAAATCGTGGTGAGGGGGAAAAAGGGGATAAAAAGAGGTTCAGAAAGGAAAAAAAAAAAACGAATAAAGAAAAAATATAAAAAAAATACATATAAATATTAGATAAACTAGTTAAAAAACGTTAAAAAAAAAGAAAAAGGTAAAAGTTAAAAAAAATTTAGCAGAAGAAGAGGAAAATAAATTGGAAAAAAAAAATTAAATTAACTGCAAGACTAAAGAGTCATGGAGAGAAAGCCATGAGTTCTGTGCTTTGCCTTCTCCTCCTCTGGAATTCCGCTGCAGTGAAACTGCACTCCTTGGTAGGTGAACTTGGTCCTGGCTGGATTTCTTGTTGATCTTCTGGAGGAGGGGCCTGTTGTAGTGATTCTCATGCGTCTTTGCCCCAGGCGGCGTTGCACTGCCCTTACCAGGGGCCAGTCTGAGTAATCTGCTCAGGTTTGCTTTGGGGAGCTTTTGTTCCCTGAGTGCTTTCCCGTAGAGTTCTGGAGGACGGGAATGAAAATGGTGGCCTCCCAGTCTCCGGCCTGGAGGAGCCGAGAACCCAGGGCCCCACTCCTCAGTGTGCCCTCAGAAAATAGTGCCCAATTACTCCCGTCTCCCTGGCCTCCGGCCGCGCTCCGAGCTGACTGAGCCTGCGACCGGTTCAAGGTAACCCCGAGCTGAGAGCTCATTCCTCGGCTCTGTCTCTGTAGACGGCTTCCCCGTTCTAAAACCTGCAAGCTCTGCGACACTCAGACACCCCCAATCCTTCTGTGACCCTGCGGGACCTGAGGCCACACTTACCCCATGTGGGCTTCACCCCTGTTTAGCCTCTGGAGCAATGTCCCTCAGCGGAACAGACTTTTAAAAGTCCTGATTTTGTGCTCTGTTGCTCTGCCACTTGCCGGGAGCCGGCCCCTCCCCCTGCGGTCTATCTTCCCAGCGCTTTAGATTCACTTCTCCACCAGTCCTACCTTTCAGAAAGTGGTTGATTTTCTGTTTCTAGAATTGCTATTCTTCTTCTCTTCGATCTCCCGTTGGATTTGTAGGTGTTTGCAATCTTTAGATAAGCTATCTAGCTGATCTCCTGCTACCTGAAGTAGTCTCAGCCTGCTACTTCTCTGCCATCTTGACTCCTCTCCCTGGGGTTTGTTTTTTTTTTTTTAAATACTGTTATATCCAGCACTTGGCACATGGTAGGTACTCAGTAAATAGTTTTAAATGAGTAAGTGAGTTTCACTGCTTGTAAAAGGAAAAATTAGATTTCTGTTATCAAAGTATCACACATTTCTCAATAACAGATACCCTCATTAATTTGGCAATAAGCCAGTGTAGTTAATTAGGCAATAATCATTAATTAGGCATTAGATCAGTGGCCAAAGAAGGATTGCATATTAGGAAAGGCTAGCTTTGTGTTCTGATAATAAACAATTTCAGAATCTCAGTATCTTAGTTTACTTAGTTTAGTAAACATTTGTCCCTTATCTACATAAAGTCTTATATAAGACAGGCAGCTAGTTATCTCAACATGAGATGCCACTTTCGAAGGGGAATAGGAAATCTAGAGCATTATGCAACAGCTTTTCACTGCCTGAGCCCTCACTTCCACTCCCATTTCCCTGGCTGGAACCTCTCACTTGGCCCCATCAAACTGCAGTTGGACTGGGAAGGGTAATCTTTGTGCCCAGGAAGAAGGGGTGGGCTGGATATCAAGGACCACCAGTGATGCATTCTAAGGATGAGTTTCACTGCTTCCAAACTTAATAGTAACGATGATTTTCCATCTGTGGAATGAAACTCCATAAAATACATTCTTATAGTCTCGGTGTAATGTTTGGGGAGATACTAAATCAATAGATTTTCCTCCCTGATAATCCCTAGTTCTGGTAGGCCCATCATTACTCTCATTGATAGAACCAATGGAAATAATTGCTTCTTTGGACGGTTAGAACCCCACTAAAAATGGGTGAGTTTCAAAACAGAGTTCTTGAAGTCCATATTGAGACAATAGCCTGAAAGTAAGCACTTGTAATTTTTGGAGGAGTCAAGATTTTTTGTTGTTGTTGCTGGTGGTGGTGTTTGTTATTTTTTAAGATTTACCTTTTTGAGAGAGACAAAGAGAGTGAGCAGGGGGAGGGGTAGAGGGAGAGGGAGAGAAGCAGACTCCCTGATGGATCGTGACCTGAGCTGAAATCAAGAGTGGGACACTCAACCAACTGAGCCACCCAGGTGCCCCCGGAGTCAAGCTTTGTTGAGGAAAGAGGCTTATAAAGGCCAGAAGCCCAGAAGGCCACAATAAAGAGTTTTTTAAATGAATGAGAGGGTAAATAGGGCAAGGGTTTGATGAGAGGGAAGTTCCTGCAATGTAATAAAGAGAAAGGCCTTTGGCTGCTGAGAGGAAGGGTCTGAGAAAGAGTCAAGGGCAGAAGGTAAATGAGGTGTCCTCACTTCCTTACTCTACACTCTATAGTGTTGGGTAGATAGGGGACGGGGGAAGCCCTCAAGGGAAGGAGATGAGTAGAAACAAAGAGACAATGAAATCAAGAACAGCAAGAATGGTACCCCATGTCACCTGGGAGACACATTCTGTGTAAGAAATGGAAAGTGGGGAATGGTATGGGGAGGGGCACAGGTTTTTTGCAATATGTAATAGAAAACCATTTGTCTTTTTAACCTATTTGCATATTTAACTTCAAAAAAATAAAAAATATGCAAAAAAAAGGAAAATTAGTCATTTTTCACATATGGGTGTATAAATTTTGTCCACATGGCACCAGAATTTTTATTTTAATCCAATTAATATATAGTGTATTACTAGTTTTAGAGACAGAGTTCAGTGAATCATCAGTCTTAAATAATACTCGGTGTACACCACTTGACTTCCTTAATGTCTAGCACCCAGTTACTCCATCTTCCCCCCCACCCCCCTGTCCCCTCCAGCAACCCTCAGTTTGTTTCCTATGATTAAGAGTCACTTATGGTTTATCTCCCTCTCTGATTTTGTCTTGTTGTATTTTTCCCCTCCCTTCCCCTATGCCCCTCTGTTTTGTTTCTTAAATGCCACATATGAGTGAGATCATATGTTAATTGTCTTTCTCTGATTGACTTATTTCACTTAGCATAATACCCTCTAGTTCCAACCATGTCATTGCAAATGCCAACAGTCATTTTTCTGATGGTTAAATAGTATTCCATTGTGTGTGTGTATATATGTGTGTGTATATATACCACATCTTCTTTATCCATTCATCTGTCAATGGATATCTGGGCTTTTTCCATAGTTTGGCTATTGTGGACATTTCTGCTATAAATATTGGGGTGCAGATGTCCCTTCAGATCACTACATTTGTATCATTTGGGGTAAATACCTAGTAGTGCCATTTTTAGGTCATAGAGTAGCTCAATTTTCAACTTTTTGAGGAACCTCCATATGTTTTCCTGAGAGGCTATACCAGTTCACATTTCTACCAACAGTGTAAGAGGGTTCCCCTTTCTCCACATCCTCACCAACATCTGTCATTTCCTGAGTGGTTAATTTTAGCCTTTCTGACAGGTGTGAGGTGGTATCTCATGGTTTTCATTTGTATTTCCCTGATGATGAGTGATGTTGAGTTTTTTTTCATGTGTCTGTTGGCCATTTGTATGCCTTCTTTGCAGAAATGTCTGTTCATGTCTTCTGCCCATATCTTGATTGGATTATTCCTTGGGTTTTGAATTTGATAAGTTCTTTATAGATTTTGGATAGTAGCCCTTTATCTGGTCAGACATTTGCAAAATATCTTCTCCCATTCTGTCAGTTGTCTTTTGGTTTTGTCAACTGTTTCCTTTACTGTACAAGAGATTTTTATCTTGATGAAGTCCCAAGAGTTCATTTTTGCCTTTGTTTCCCTTGCTTTTGGAGACATGTTTAGCAAGAAGTTGCTGTGGCCAAGGTCAAAGAGGTTGCTGCCTGTGTTCTCCTCAAGGACTTTGATGGATTCCTATCCCACATTTAGGTATTTCATCCATTTTGAGTCTATTTTTGTGTGTGGTGTAAGGAAATGGTCCGGTTTCATTCTTCTGCATGTGGCTATCCAATTTTACCAACATGATTTGTTGAAGAGACTGTCTTTTTTCCATTGGACATTCTTTCCTGCTTTGTTGAAGATTAGTTGACCATACAGTTGAGGGTCCATTTCTGGGCTCTCTAATCTGTCCCATTGATCTATATGTCCCATTTTTATGCCAGTACCATACTGTCTTGATGATTGCAGCATTGTAACAGAGCTTGAAGTCCAGAAATGTGATGCCACCAGTTTTGGTTTTCTTTTTTAACATTCCCTTGGCTATTTGGGATCTATTCTGGTTCCATACAAATTTTAGGATTATTTGTTCCAGCTTTTTGAAAAGTTGATGATATTTTGATAGGGATTGCATTAAATGTGTAGATTGCTTTAGGTAGCATGACATTTTCACAATATTTATTCTTCCAATCCATGAGCATGGAATGTTTTTCCATTTCTTAGTGTCTTTCTCAGTTTCTTTCATGAGTGTTCTATAGTTTTCTGAGTACAGATCCTTTGCCTTTGGTTAGGTTTATTTCTAGGTATCTTATGGGTTTTGGTGCAATTGTAAATGGGATCAACTCCTTAATTTCTCTTTCTTCTGCCTCATTGTTAAAGTACCAAAATTTTTAAAGAGAAATAGGGAAACTTTTAAGCCTTTTATCTAGAATTACTCCCTAGGTAAGCCCACTCTCATCCTATATACTACTGCTCCTATTTCCATCAGTTGCCAGTTCTCTAACACCATTCACAGCTATTGTAATAACTACCGCCCTTGCCACCAAAGTGTCTCCTGAATGAGTCATTTCACTTGAATAAGATAACTTCTAAGAATAAAGTATCAGAATTATTTTTTAAATGCTTTATAGGATAGAAATAAATATTTCTAGAGAGCTGAAAATTGTCTTGTGAGCATCTCAACATTGAGGGCATGTTTTAAGACTCCTATTTTCACTAAAATCCAGTATTTGTTTAAGTATTTCAGGTTGAAAGAGGAGCACCCTCACCCTCTCCCCCTGACTTTTATTGTTAATTTGCTTTTACAGCTATATGAGAATATGTCTTTAGTCTGTTCCCTGAGGCACACATTAGCTCTGTTTCAGATCCAAGGAGCAGTCAGTAAGTGTTTTTAGTGTCTCTTCGTATTAAACACACTTGAGTTTCTTTGTATGAAAATTATGCGTAGGGGCACCTGGGTGGCTCAGTAGGTTAGAGCCTCTGCCTTTGGCTCAGGTCATGATCCCAAGGTCCTGGGATCGAGCCCCACATCGGACTCTCTGCTCTGCGGAGAGCCTGCTTCCTCCTCTCTCTGCCTGCCTCTCTGCCTACTTGTGATCTCTCTCTCTCTCTCTCTCTGTCAAATAAATAAATAAATAAATTTTTTTAAAAAGAAAATTATGCGTATACACAGAGTATGTGTAATTTCATTTATCTTTTCTTATTTAATATTTATGACCTCATGCTAAAAACCAAACCCTGTAAGCTTTATTGGGACAAAGCATCAGTAACATTTGGATGACCATACTAAGTTATTCAGCAAATGTCTCTGAGTTCCCACTATATGCCAAGCAAAATTTAAATCAAGAGAATTCTGTAACCAACCTATCAATCTATTGTATATATTTATAGAGATCTTGATTCCCCCCTCACAGAGAATAGTTTGGGAGATAGTTGTTCATAGGAAGAGGTCTAGGAGAACAAATAAGGAAAGTCCTAAAACAGTAGCTGTGCAACAGACCTAAAGATTAGCCAGCCCAGATTAAAGCAGAAGGATGAAGGGCTCCAGAAGGAAGGTCCAGAGAGAAGAAAAGACTGATGGGATTATATATACGACCTTATATGATGGAGGCTTCAGAAATATATATATTATCAAGAAGAAGGAAAGAATGACAGTATTTTAAGTAATATTTTAAGTAATATTTAAGGAGCAAGTAAGGAAATAAATAATAGTATATAGCCTAGTATGCTATTAACAAAATTTACACTCATAATTAACATTAATTTTTTTAAGATTTTATTTTTAAGTAATCCCTAAACCCAACTTGGGGCTCAAACTTACAATCCTGAAATCAAGAGCCCCATGCTCTACCAACTGAGCCAGCCAGGTGCCCCTAAACAGTAATTTTTTAAGGTGATGTCCACCAGTTTTTTTCCTGGAAAAATTACTATTTTCTCTTTGTAACTAACAGGTAATTTGTGGCAATATACTGTGAGACTGTATAAATATGTTGTTTCTCATTAAACACTTTTCCACTGTTTTTTTCATGCTTTGATGATTCTTGCCTGAATCTATTATTATGATGATGATTGCAAAATGGAAATGTTCTTTTTTTTTTTTAAGATTTTATTTATTTATTTGACAAACAGAGACCACAAGTAGGCAGAGAGACAGGCAGAGAGAAAGAGGGGAAAGCAGGTTCCCCGCTGAGCAGAGAGCCTGATGCGGGGCTCGATCCCAGGACCCTGGGATAATGATCTGAGCTTATGGCAGAAGCTTAACCTACTGAACCACCCAGGCACCTGCAAAATGGAAATATTCTTACCCATCATTCCAAACAGTATTTATTTGTTGGCATTATTTTGTAAGGAAGAGTTTTCTTTTTTCTCCCATTTATTTGTTGATTCATTCAGTTATATATTTATATCATCAAAGATTCATGAATTTTTATTTTATCAAGTAGATCATAATCTATTCCTATCATGATATAGTTTGAAACTCTGTTTTGTCTAAGATTGGACCAATGAAAGCACCTTCAGACTGGTTCCTATGTTCTTTTGTTTTTTTTAAGATTTTATTTATTTGTGAGAGAGAGAGAGCACAAGAACATAGGAGTAATAGAGGGCAAGGGACAAACAGACTCCCCATGGAGCAGGAAGCCCAACAATGCTGGGCTTGATCCCAGAATGTGGGGATCATGACCTGAGCCCAAGGCAGATGCTTAACTGACTGAGCCACCCAGGTGTCCCTCCTATGTTCTTTTACCCCAACATTTGAATTTAAAATTTCAGGGGCACCTGGGTGGCTCAGTCTGTTGAGCACCAGACTCTTGGTTTAGCTCAGGTCATGATTTCAGGGCTATGGGATTGAGCCCTCCATGGGGCTCAGTGGGGAGTTTGCTTCCCTCCCTCTCCCTCTGCCCCAACCCCAACCTATGTGCACTTTCTCTCTCAAATAAATAAATCTTTTTCAAAAAAGTTAAAAAAAAAATCTCAAACACAGTATAGAATTTTGAAGCGAACATCTATATACCCACCACCTAGATTCTAACATTAATATTTTATTATCATATGTATTTATAATATCACACATCTATCTAGTCATTGGTCTATCCATCTATCCATTAATTTATCTTACTTTTTGGATATATTTCATGGTACATTGCAAACATAAGAAAGGAAAAGTAGAATAAGTAATTTGGTGAATAGGTGATGAGAATCAAAAGATATTTAAATGATATCATCAAATGTCATTTAAAGCCAACAAATCAAAAAGCAGAAGGAATTGAGGAAAAGGGAGACCAAATAAGAAAAGGGCATTAGTGTAAAAGTAAATATTAAAATATATATATAAACTTTCCATAAACACCAAAAGAAAACTAAAAAGAGCAAGTAGGCCATACGAAGGAAAAAAGTAAAAATGATACACTCAACAAATAAAGCACAGAAAGGTAAGACAAAATTGAGATCAAATATAACAATCATATAATAAGTGTAATTGGGTTTATATGAACCAATGAAAGGAGAAGACAAAATTTTATATTGACTCAGAAAGGAAAACCCAAATGTGATAGATTATAAAATTGGCCACAAATTCTTCCCTCCCTTCATCTCTGGCTTTGCAGTGTGATATTATAGATCTTTCCATCAAGGGGTGGAATCTTTTTCTCCACCCCTTAAGTCTGGACTGTTGATTTCAATTGCTTTGGCCAGTGGGGCATTAGCATTGTCATGCAAGTGAACACTTCAATCATTAGGGCTGGTCCCCTCTAGCAGCTCTTGAGACCCTATGACCTCTGTGTGTGCAGTCTAGCCTGTCAAATTATGAAAGACACATGGCCCAGTCATTCTCCCAGCCCTTGCCAACAATCTGCTAATCATCAGACATGAGTGAGGCTATCTTAGATAATCCAGCCTCCAGCCAGACCCCAGCTGACACCAGACACATGAGCAAGCCCATCAGAGATTGGCTGAACCAGCCCAGACAACACATACCACCCAACCAACAGAATCATGAGCTAAATAAATGACTCGTGTTCCAAACCACTAAGTTTTGATATGGCTTATTAGGCAGCAAACATTAACTGACATACCACCACTGTGGTACATAGAGGCGATACACCTAAAGTAAGTGGTTCAGAAAGGATAAATAGAAAGGAATAGACAACTATACACTGGACAAATGGAAAAAACAAGAATGCAGAGGTTGGGGTGCCTGAGTGGCTCAGTCGGTTAAGCATCTGCTTCAGCTCAGGTCGTGATCGTGAGGTCCTCCCTGCTCAGCCAGGAATCTGCTTCTCCATCTCCCTCTGCAGTACCCCCATTTGTGCTCATTCTCTCACTCTCTCTGTCAAATAAGTAAAATCTTTAGAAAAAAAAATGCAAATGTTGTTATCTTGATATCAGACAATTGAAGTCAAAAAGATTTAAATACAATTAAGAACACTTCATAATCCTAAAAGATAAAATTTCCAGGGGAAAAAATGTAACTAAAGACTACAAGTAAAACTTTTTAATAACTGTGTATCAGACAACCTAAAATCCACGTACCAAATATGTTTGTACTTTACCAAATAACACAACTGCCATCACAAAAAAGCTACAAGATTAAATTTCCAAGTAATAATTTCAAATCTTGGGGCACCTGGGTGGCTCAATGGGTTAAAGCCTCTGCCTTCAGCTCAGGTCATGATCTCAGAGTCCTGGGATCGAGCCCCACATTGGGCTCCCTGCTCATCAGGGAGCCTGCTTCCCCTTCTCTCTCTGCCTGCTTCTCTGCCTACTTGTGATCTCTGTCTGTCAAATAAACAAATAAAATATTTTTTAAAAATAATAATTTCAAATCTTTGGGCCAAGTCTATGAGTAGATAAAGGTATTAAAAGGATTATTGCTCATGGGTGATCCAAAGAAGATAGACTTGGAAGCAAGGTAGGTAGATTAAAAGTAATAATGTATAATACTAACCTCATTATGAGACATGTGGCCTTGCAAATTATAGGGCAGATGAGAAGGTATATTCTACTTTGTTATTAGGCTGCACTCTATGAAAATTAGTATTTGTCTTTGGGAGTTGATGATTCAACAGTAATCTGCAGCACCTTTAAGAGAACAAAGTGACTCATCTACCTACTTTTTGTGGTCTGGATAGTCAAAGTTCCCCACCCAAACTTGGACTATGAGGGGACTTTACTGCTCTTACCCACCACACTCTCCCCGAGGGTACTGGTCTAGTGGTTCTCAGTGAGAAGTAATTCTGTCCCCCAGAGGACGTTTAGCAATGTCTGGGGACATTTTTGGTTTTCACGGTTTGAGGGGGTGGAGGACGATGGGGGAGGCATGCTCCTGGCATCTGGTGGGTAGGAGCTAGTAATGCTACCTACAGTGCATAATACAATGCCCCACAACAAAAACTCATCTAGCCCAAAATGTCAATAGTACCAAGGGTGAGATTGACTCTGGAGAAATGCCCTCTTCAGAACGGGCTCCAAATGTTGAGGAATATGCTGCTGGGGGTATAATCCAATCCTTTGGAAGGGGGGGGGGGGGGTTGTTCCAAAGAATGAAGAAGACTTTCTCTGGGAGGCAAGAAAGAAGCATTGTTTAGAGAGATTGGTGCTTAAGAATAGGGGAGAAAAATTAGGAAGTGGCTATAACAGTGAGGGTTGAATTTCATAAGGACTTTTCCATTAAACTAAAGAGAAAGGCATTATCACTTGTAGTTTTTGTCCCAGTTCTCACTAAATAAGAATGAAGGAACCCTCTGCTGAACCCAGGAAGAAGAAGCTACCTCCTATCCTGGTGACTATGTCCAGAAGTTCCAGGTGGTGACCAGCAGCAATGTGACAAGTGTTCACACGGAAATGAGAGCACCAGAGAGGAATGCACATGTGAGAGCAGGGTACAGAATACAACTAAGGGGTTTAAGATAAGTTGCTCTGTCTGGTAAATGTCAAGGTCCTCCGACCTCCCAAAAACCTTCACTTATAAGGATAATAGCCCTATTCTCCAGTTTGTTTTTTGCTTTTAAATTTGATTTATGGAGTTTAAAAGCACCAGGTTGGAGGCACCTAGGTGGCTCAGTAGGTTAGGCGTCTGCCTTTAGCTGAGGTCCTGATCCGGCTCAGCGGGGAGACTGCTTCTCCCTCTCCCTCTCCCCCTGCTTGTGTTCTCTCTCTCTCTCTCTCTCTCTCTGTCAAATAAATAAAATCATTAAAGAAAAATAAAATACTCAGGAATAAATTTAATCAAGAAGATGAAAGATCTATACACTCAAAACAAGGAAAAAATGATGAAAGAAACTGAAGAAGATGCACAAGAATGGAAAGCTAGCCTGTGTCGATGGATTGGAAGAGTTGCATTGTGAAAATGTCAATACCAGGAGCCTGGGTGGCTCAGTTCATTGGGCAACTGCCTTCTGCTCAGGTCATGATCCCAGAGTCTGGGAATCGAGTCCCGCATCGGGTCCCCAACTCCATGGGGAGTCTGCTTCTCCCTCTGACCTTCTCCCCTCTCATGCTCTCTCTCACTCACTCTCTCTCAAACAAATAAAATCTTTTAAAAATAAATAAAATGTCCATACCATACAGAGCCATCTGTAGATGGAATGCAATTCCTATCAAAATTCCAATGGCTCAGTAGGTTGGGCCTCTGCTTTCAGCTCGGATCATGATCTTGGGGTCCTGGGATCAGGCCCCCCGTCGGGCTCTCTGCTCAGCGGGGAGCCTGCTTCCTCCTCTCTCTCTCTACCTGCCTCTCTGCGTACTTGTGCTCTCTGTAAAATAAATAAATAAAATCTTTTAAAAAAATTTCCAATGGCATTTTTTACAGGAATAGAAAAACAACCGTAAAATTCATATGAAATTACAAAAGACCCTGAATAGCCAAAAGAAAAAAAACAAAAAACAAAAACAAACCTGGAGAAAAAACAAAGCTGGAGGCATCACTCTTTCTGCTTTCAAGTTACACTACAAAGCTATAATAATCAAACCAGTGTGGTATTGGCATAAAAACAGATATATAGATCAATGGAACAGAACAGAGCCCAGAAATAAATCCATGCATATTTAGTCAATTAATTTTTGACAAAGGAACCAAGAATATACAATGAGGAAAGCATAGTCCCTTCAGTAAATGGTGTTGGAACAATTGTATATCCATCTGCAAAGGATGATACTGGACCCCCGTCTTACACTATATCCAAACACCAACTCCACATGGATTAATGACTTGAATTTAAGAAGAACTCTTAGAAGAAAATGCAGGGGATAAGCTCCTTGACATTAGTTTTGGCAATGATTTTTTGGACTTAACATAGAGCAAAAGCAACAAAAGCAAAAATATAAAAATGGGACTAAATCAAACTAAAGCACACCAAAAAAAATAACAGGGAAAAAAAAACAACCCATCAACACAACAAAAAGAAACTATGGAATGAGAGAAAATACTTACAGACCATATGTCCAATAAGAGGTTAATATAAAAATGTGTAAGGAATTCAACAACTCAACAGCAAAACAACCAAACAAAACAGATAACCCAGTTTAAAAAAAAAAGGCAAAGGACCTGAATAGATGATAATCAAATGGCCAGCAGGTACATGAAAAGATGTTCACTAATCATCAGGGAAATGCAAATCAAAACTACAGTGAGCTATAAGCTCACACCTGTTAGAACAGCTATGATCAAAAAGATAAATATTAAATGCGAGCAAAGACGTGGAGAAAAGGGAACCCTTGGACATTTGTGAGAACGTAAAACCACTCTGGAAAACAGAATGAAGTTTTGTCAAGAAATTAAAAATAGAGGGGCGCCTGGGTGGCTCAATGGGTTCAAGCCTCTGCCTTTGGCTCAGGTCATGATCTCAGGGTCCTGGGACCAAGCCCCACATTGGGCTCTCTGCTCCACGGGGAGCCTGCTTCCCCCTCTCTCTGCCTACCTCCCTTCCTACTTGTGATCTCTATCTGTCAAATAAATAATAAATAAAATCTTTTTAAAAATTAAAAATAGAAATACCATGTGATCCAGCAATCCTACTTTTGGGTATACATCCAAAGTAACAAAATAATTATCTCAAAGAGATATCTGTACCTCACTATTCATTGTAACACTATTTGCAATAGCCTCAACCTAAGTATATGCTGACAGTAAATATGATTTTATGTATATATAAGTTCAGCCATAAAAAGATGTTAATCCTGGGGCGCCTGGGTGGCTCAGTGGGTTAAAGCCTCTGCCTTGGGCTCAGGTCATGATCCCAGGGTCATGGGGTGGAGCCCCGCATCTGCTCAGCAGGGAGCTTGCTTCCCTTCCTCCTCTCTCTCTCTCTGCCTGCCTCTCTGCCTACTTGTGATCTATGTCTGTCAAATAAAATCTTAAAAAAAAAAAGTTAATCCTGTCATTTGCATCAACATGAGTAAACATGGGAAGGCATTATGCTAAGTGAAATAAGCCAGACAGAGGAGGACAAATACTGTATTCTGTCATTTATATGTGCCTCAGAGGAAAAAAAAAAAAAGTCAAACTCAGAAACGTAGTAGGATAATGTTAGAGGCTGGGGAGGAGGGATAAGGGCAGGTTGGTAAAGGGTACAAACTTTCAGTTATAAGATGAACAATGTATGAGGACCTAATGACAGCATGGGGACTACAGTCATTGAAATTTGCTAAGAGAGAACTTAAGTGTTCTCACACACACACAAAAGTGATGGAAGGTGGGAATTCTTTCACAATGTATATCAAAATATCACATTGCACAATTTAAATATATTGCAATCTCTTGGGGCTCCTGGGTGGCTCAGTGGGTTAAAGCCTCTGCCTTCGGCTCGGGTCATGATCCCAGGGTCCTGGGATCGAGCCCCACATCAGGCTCAGCAGGGCCTCTCTCTCTCTCTCTCTCTGCCTGCCTCTCTGTCTACTTGTGATCTCTATCTGTTAAATAAATAAATAAAATATTTTTTAAAAAGTGGGGTTAAATATATTGCAATCTCACTTGTCAGTTATATCTCCATAAGTTGAAGGGGAAAAAACAAGGTGAAAACAAAATGATGAGAAAGATGGGAAACGGCTCATTCTCACAGACCCCAGTGTCTTCTACCTCTGCCCCACAAGGTGTCACTGCTGAAACACAGAAGATCGGCTATGTCTCCAACGCTCACCAGACGGAGCTGTTACTGAAACAAGTACTCAGAGTCTGCAGTTCCAATGTTACAAACACCAAGGGCTCTTTCTCTTAGGACACACAAGAGCGAAATTTATAAAGACTGAGCTGGAAGCCTGTCCTCCGGGCCAGCAAGGTTAGGTCCAAGCACCCCTCTCCTTTGTGGTGAATTGCTCCTGGGTGGCCCTTGTGTCTTGCTGCCGTCTCAGGTCGGGGCCACTTGAGGGCGTTGAAAGTGCTGTCGTAACACTAACCCTCCTGAAGAAAGCGGCCCGGGTCTCAAAAACTTCCTTCTGAGAACTTCCTTCCTTCTTCCCGGGAGACCTCCCAGAAGTCACCTTCGTCTTTGGGAAAGTGGCTGACTTGCTCCCAAAGAATCTGACAAGAGGAGCAGCATTCACAATTCCCAAAGTGCCCCGCTACACCCTTCCCCTGCTTGCCTTACTCCTACCTAATTAAAAGGAATCCCCCTTCCAGAACAAAGGATAAGTGGGGGACCTCGACTAACAGAGACACAGCTGTCAATTTTATTTTTTAAACTTAGTTAGTTATCTCTATAGCTAGTGTAGAGGGGATTGAACTTAGGACCCCGAGATCGGGAGTTGCATGCTCTTCCCATTGAGCCAGCCAGGTCGCCCACAGCTGTCAATTTTATCTTTTTTTAAGACTTTATTTCTTCATTTGAAAGAGAGAAAGAGAGCATGAGGGAGAGCAGCAGAGAGAGAGGGAGAAGCAGGCTCCCCCTGAGCAGAGAGCCTGATGTGGGGCTTGATCCCAGGAGTCTGGGATCATGACCTGAGCTGAAGGCAGATGCTTAACCGACTGAGCCACCTTGCACCCCAACAGCTGTCAATTTTGAATGGTATTAGCTCTGTAATAAAAATGCAAAATTCTACCTTGCTGAGCAGCTTATTACATACAGAAATGGGATTTCCGAGGCGGTGGGAAGGCCGCTGGGCAGCCAGCAGAGCCAGGTCCTGAGGGCCACACAACTCCCCCCGACCAACCAGCTCTGCGCCTCTCGTGCCCGCCTCTCCCACCCACCAGCCCCAGTCCCCTAGTCCCCCAACCACCCAGCCCAGGACGCGCCCGGCCGCAGCAGCCTCTCCACCTCCTGGGGGAACGCCCACATCCCCCACCTCCGGGCGGGAGGGACCTGTCCTGACGTGGCCACCGCGAGCTCTAAGGATTAGCCCTCGGCTGGGACCGCCCTCGGTGGGGGGGGGGGGGGGGGGGAGCCTTCGTCAACATCACGCCAGCGGAGGTTGGTGTCCTGGTTGGCAAAGACCCGTCAAGTTCTTTTGTGAATGGACTGACACTGGGGAGTCCCAAATGTTCTGTTAAGCGGGACTCGCTGCTGCAGGACGGGGAACATCACTGTTACCACGACTGCCAAGCCGCTAGTCCTGCTGACCGACAAAGGTGTCCACCGCGGTGAGATCAACAAGAAATGGGATGAAATGGCCTCCCACCTGCAGTGCTCCCAGTTACCAGGGCTGCCCCTTTACCCCCCACCCCTGCTTTTCACCCTTCCCATACACACACCTTTTTTATTTGGAGGGCCCTTACCCCACAGGCCTAGCTGCTGCCAAAACCATATGGACTGGGGCTAGGGCTGGATGGACAGACACCTCCCCCTACCCCTACCCCTCCTGTGTGTGGTTGCCAAAGTTTTTCGTTTTGACTTTTGTTTTGTTTTGAATAAAAAAGATCCTGCCAGCAAAAATACAAACAACAAAAGTTGGATTTTACCACACATACTGTCTTAAGTCTGTTTTCTTTACTTGCAGTATCATCCAGTGGTTAAGAATGTCTAGAATCCCAATGTCTTCATCTACTCCAACTTTTATAACAAAAATACCACAGACTGGGTGACTTAAACAGCAAACATTTATTCCTCACAGTTCTGAGGGCTGGAAAGTTCAACGTGGAGGTGTGAGCTGATTTGGTACTTGGTGAGGTGAGGGCCCTCTTCCTGGTTTGCAGATGTCCTTCCCTGTATCCTCACGTGGTAGAAAGCAGAGAGAAACAATGCTCTCCTGGCTCTTCTTATAAGGGCACTAATCCCATCATGATCTAATTACTTCCCAAAGGCCCCACCTCCAAAACCATCACATTGGGGATTTGGGTTCCAACATACGAATTTGTGGGGGAACACAAACATGTAGTATAAAACTTGACTGACAAATTTTGAATTCTAACTTCAACATTTATTATCTGTGCGACTTTGGGCCATTTATTCAACATCTCCAAGTATCACTCTTCACATCTAAAGATATGTAATACTACCTACCCCAAAGGTTTACTGCAGAAATTAAATAAACTATATTAAATACTTGACAGGTTCCTTACCACACAGTACATACTCAATGCTAGCTACTGCTAAATTATTTTGTTGTCATGATTGAAAGCCTTTCTTTGTATCCCCTCAAAGTCTGGAAGTAGAAGTAATTCATCACTAAAAAGGAAACAACATGGGGTACCTGGGTGGCTCAGTAAATTAAATGCTGGACTTTCGATTTCAGCTTAGGTCATGATCTCAGGATCATGATCTCGGGGTCATGAGATCCAGTCCCACATCAGGATCTGCTTCTGGGTATGGAGCCTGCTTCTAATTCTCCCCCTCCCTCTCTCTCTCTTCCTGTCTTAAAAAAGGGGGGGGGCAGCAATATATTACAACCCATTAATGATTTTTATACAGAAGTAAACAGAGAAATGGAAATTCAATATAAAGCAGGAGGAGAAAATGCAAATAAGGAAACAACTAAAAAATGACATAGAGAATGTTTCTCAAACTGTAGACAGACATTGTTTCTGTTCAGATTGGTGGAATAGCTATATTCTCAGGACAACTCTGGTCACCTAGCTAAGGTGACAACACAGCCAGAAGTAAAGTAGATTGTGATTCCTTGGTCAATTATGGAATCGGATTACTGGCACCAAAGGAGGAAATATGACATTAGGTTTCCATACTTCTGTGGCTCCCCAATATCAAATAAGAGAGTGGAGCCTATAGGCCTCTCACAACAGAAGGAAAATATGGTCTTAAGGATATGTTGGCAAAAGGGAACCAAAATACTTTTATTACTCCTACGCCTGTGGCTACACCTCTGACTGTGGCCTTGATGTTTCCCCAAACAGTTACGCAAAATAGGGGAAACTGGAGGAGAGTGCACCATCTGCCAGCCTCATGCTAATCTATTATAGTCATGCAAAAACCAAGGAACTCAACAGGATAAAGCATATAAAACTGAAACAGGAAATGAGTGTGATAGTAGGAGGAAGAAAACACTGCTTGGGGTTAAAGAAGATAAAGGAACTAGGCAAATAACCAAGGGAATATTTCATATTGGACTTTTGAAAGTTCATCTAATAAATGCCAATTTTATATTAGAAAACTAAAAACAACATTTCAAAGATGAGACTAATTTTGACTAAAGTCAAAATAACTTTGTAGGAATTGAAAAGAGAAAAACACATGCATTACCTAAAATAATGATAACCTTGAATTCTGATGTTTCGGCAAAGGACTGTGTGTTTGATAGTGCTGTGTAAGCTTGTATCCTGGGAGCTCTACTTGGAAATGTAATTGTCAAGGAAGTTGCACAAGGTGGCTTAAGGCACTTAACTTTTGGTCAGTTGGTGATTGGATATGGCCTCACGTCGAAGAGTCCTTTTTCATGCTTTACATTGATAATATTAGGAATATGGTTGCTTACACTGGTGATTAACGTATGATGTGAAAGAATGTGCATCAACGTAGGAGGATAAACAGAATATAATTGTGTGTGATGAAGATTGCAATTGATGGAGACACCTGGGTGGCTCAGTAGGTTAAGCCTCTCCCTTCGGCTCGGGTCGTGATCCCAGAGTCCTGGGATTGAGTCCTGAGTCGGGCTCCTTGCCCAGCAGGGAGCCTGCCTCTCTCTCTGCCTCTGCCTGCTTGTGTGCTTTCTCTCTCTCTCTCTGACAAATAAATAAATAAAATCTTAAAAAAAAAAAAAGATTGCAATTGATGTAGAATCAGAGGGTGGGCTGGTATTTTTGTGAACTTGGATTTGTTAGGGCATTAGGCCCTAGCATTCATTAGTGTCTGAGTGACCTGAAACCACAGGATGGATTGTTGTGGTTTGATATGATTTCAAATCCACTCATTTATGGCAAAGACAAAATTGTGGGGGGTTTTTTGGGGGGGGGTTAAAGATTTTATTTATCTACTTGAGAGAGAGCGGGAGACTGAGAGAGAGCCCAAGCTGGGGAAGCTGCAGAGAGAGAGGGAGAAGCAGGCTCCCTGCTGAGCAGGAAGCCTGATGCAGCTCAATCCCAGGACTCTGGGACCAGGACCTGCATCAAAGGCAGATGCTTAACCAACTGAGCCACCCAGGTGCCCCCCAAAAGTTGTTTTTCGTAATAAAGTTGTTTTGGTGTAAGAAAGAAGTGAGTCGTGTCAGGATGTCATTGTCTCTTCTATTCTCACCCATGAGGACTCAGTAGTAGCTCTACGGCAGAGGGACCGCGTGGGGGTTCACCAGTGGAAACATAGGAAGATGCCACTAGACAGACAAAGGGACATTTAGAACATGAGGACTATAAGGACTCTCCGAGAGTGCTCTCACTGGCAAGAGTCCACTTTGCTCATCTAAAGTATCTTTCCAAACACCTTGGAGAAATTCGCTGCTGCTACAGCAAAGGAGACATTTTCCAGGCAGTCGTAAAAGCCATGCAAAGGCCCCTCAGCAAAGTACATCTTGCCCATCAACACCAGCACCCTCCTTCCCTGAAAGGTGCTCTAGCATTCCTGAACTTTTACTCCTGCCCTGGCAGCTGAAGATGAGAACTCGATTGGCTCAGTCAGATGTCTCTTCAATTACCTACTTATAAAAATACAGCTCAAATTAATTTGAATTTTATTCCTTTCTTCTCCCCTTACCTGGACAATAGTGTGATTAATGGGATTGATCTAACGTGGAACTATGTTACTTCTGTAATGGTCAATTTTTTTTTTTTAAGATTTTATTCATTCAGGGGCACCTGGGTGGCTCAGCGGGTTAAGGCCTCTGCCTTCGGCTCAGGTCATGATCCCAGGATCCTGGGATTGAACCCCGCATCGGGCTCTCTGCAAAGCAACGAGCCTGCTTCCCTTCCTCTTTCTCTGCCTACTTGTGATCTCTGTCTGTCAAATAAATAAATAAAATCTATAAAAAAAAAAAGATTTTATTCATTCATTTGAGAGAGAGAGTGCACCCACAACCAGGGGAAAAGGCAGAGGGAAAGGGAGAAGCAGACTCCCGGCTGAGCAGGGACCTCAATCCCAGGACCCCAGGATCACAACCTGAACCAAAGGCAGATGCTGAACCATCTGAGCCATCCAGGTAGCCCTGTAATCCTGTCAATTTAAAACGTGATCCTGTATGCTGTCGGTTGGAGAAATCTACACAGGGAACCAGCACTAAAGACAGTGTTGGCAAAGACATAATCAGTCTGAGCATTATTTGCCCCCCAAATCAAGCAGATGTCAGGGAGATCATGTGCATGTGTACACTCTCGGGCTGGGTTTAGGCAGACGCCAGGTATCCCCAAGAGCCTGCTACTGTGACCCACCCTTACCCAACATGGCCCCCTGTCCCAGGCTACCTTGACCTGTGAGGCTCACATCTGAGCAGGACACAGCCTGTCAACTACCCATGGAGCTAGGGTCCATCCCTAATTGCCTGCATTGCCTCAGGCGTGAAAGGGGCCCACCCCTGAAATTCCCTTGGAGGCAGCCCCTGAAATGGGTGGAGGCCAGTCCCCAGGGGTACTTACTGTGTGCAGCAGTCCTGGGCTTCTCCAACAATCAAGCTTCCCAGGTTTCCCTTTTTGGAGTGGAGCCTGACCATCCCAAAGGGCACGTACGTACCCAGCAGGTCCAAATTCCTACACCTCTGCCTTCAGGGAGAATATACTCCTTAGTGTGACTTGTGGCTTGGAATTATGAGGATGCCACGTATCCATGGTAGCCCCTCTTCCAACACGGCCTCTCCTACAGCTGCCTGCTTCAGATCCATGGACCCACTGACGTGTGTAGCTCCTCCATGCACCGTGCGCACATCGCCTAGCCAGCAGGGTGCAGCCGGGCAGGGGAGCCCTCTAGGCCCATGGATCATCCACGCAACCTCAAACCACCCAAATAACCTTAACGAAGGTAGGAGACCTCCCACAAAAAGACTTTTCTGAGGCTGACGTGTTAAACAGCGCTTGCCAGTCTACATACCCAGTGGACAAGCTGCCTGACAGAATCTCCGGCTTCTCCAGCCATCAAGGCAAACAGGGTCCCTTACTGGAGGATATCCCAGCCATATGCCAGGCTCCCCAACCCCCAATCTGGCAAAAATGACCATTCGCCTCAAGTCCTGCCTTCAGAGGGAAAGGTGTGCGCTTGTTTAGGCTAGGCGGGGAGCAAACAGAGAGGGGACGCACCCCTCCCCACCCCCCACCCCGCCAAGCCTCACCGATGGCCTCCCTGCAGTCACTTGGCTAGCACGTAGACACCGCACTCCACTTCAGCGTGCCTGAAACAGCTGGCGCTGTCTGGGCCTGAGCTGTAGGGGCCTTAGGGCACACCCTGCCTAAGCCACAGGGCATATAAAGCAACAAGTAAAGCTCTTTGTGAGGTGACGCCATTCAACTGAAGCCACTCAGTCCCTATTTCGCCCAACTGCCTGTTCGGGTCCTGTGCTTACCGCCATTCAAGGCTCCCAGGTGTCTGTTACTGAACAATGTCCACGCAGCCCAACAGGCCACTTCTGGGCAACACAGCCCATAGTCCTCCAGCTTCACCTTCCAGAAGAAATATGGATGCGTGTTTGTGTAGGTTAAGGCCTTAAAGTAGGCAGACACCCGGTAGCCCCAACTGGTTGTCCAGGGAATCCATGCCCTCAAGACACTTAGGCTAGGGCCCCAAGAATTCTGAACTGCACAGCCTGGCAGTCATACTGTGTACTGCGCATGCCTTCCTCGGGGCAGCTGGGGCCACTCCAGGCCTACAAGCCGGAGCCCCTCTGGAGGAACCACTTGCTTTAGCTAGTGAGCGAAGTGTGCCCAAGCCAGATATTTCTAAGGCAAAGGCTAAGGTGAAAAAGGTCAGTGTCCATCTGGGCTAGCTGCCTGATAAGAGCCCAGACACCTTCAGCTGTAATAGCTCCCAGATGTCTCTCAGCGGAGGATAACCCAGCCAGTGGCCTCAGCCCCAGCCTGGCAAAGGACTTCATAGCTGACAGTTCTCCATTTAGGGGCATGGTCAGTTGCCCACCTCCTCTGAGCTGCACAGCTCCCAAATGTGCAGTAGACACCCCGTCCTGCCTCGCAGGTCCCACCCTTCCCCACCCAGGCTTTAGGGGCTGTGGCCAGTCTGCACCCCTGCTAGGCTCCTGGCTGGAGGGAGCTCAGCCTTGAAGCTCTTGCCGAAGGTGCGGTTTTTCAAGCGGCCAGAATCAGTCCCTAGCCCTTTTGGACTAGCTGCCTGGTGAGCTCGTAGCCGCAGCCATCCAGGCTCCCAGGTGTCTCTTGTTGGAGGAGGCCTGGCAGCCTGCCAAGCACCTGGTAAGACAGTCCAGCCATGACAAATACACGCATTTGTGCAGGTCAGGGTTTGGAATTAGGCAGCTATCAGAAAACATCACCGGCGGCCCTTCCCCACTGGGCGGCCAAAACCGCCTGCCCTGCTCCCCGTGGGCCTCTTCCCAGACTCCCACTACTGGCCAGGCCAGACTGGCACGTGCACAGTAGGCATCCCATCAGCCATCAGTGCTGCCATTAACCGGGAGCCTGAGCAGTTCATTGGTTCCCGAACCACCTGCTGGGGCTCAGGGCAGAGGAGCCCACAACCAAACATCTTTCTGAGGTGGCAGCTTGAGAGTGCCCCACTCGTCCCCATTTCCACTGACTGCCTGATGGGGTGCTGGGCTTCCCAGCGATCACCGCTCCCAGGTGTCCCTTGTAGGAGGAGCCCCGGCAGCCCTACCGTCCCCAGCTGTTCAAGGCAGGCCACACACCTCGAGTTTCCCCTTCAGAAGAAAAATGGACTCGAGCTTGTGTAGGTTAGGGCTTAGAAGGAGGAAGATGCATGTACCCCCAACAGCCTGCTCCTGGAACCATCCTCTCCAGAGCCTGGTTGCGTTCCAGCCCCACCCGCAACCCTGACCTGGCAGCCCGCGCTTGAGTAATACGCACTGCCTCAGCCTCCTAATTCTGACCTGCCCTTTAGACCTGAGGGGCTGTGGCCAGTCCCACACCCCCTGCCTAGGTCCCCAGGCAGAGGGAGCCCACCCCTGAAGCTTTTTCTGACTTGGCCTCTCTTAGCAGGTGTCAGTTGCTGTTCTTTGGGCCCAGCCTCCTGATGAATTTCTCACTTCACCAGCCGTCAAGTGTCTGTGGTTCCTCTTATGAGAGAGCCCCATCCCTACTAGGGAGTGCCATCTTGTCAAGGCAGTCCAGACTCCTCCAGCTTTCCTTGTGGAAGGAAGACATATGTTCATTTGTGCTGCTTAGGGCTTGGAAGGAGGCATAGGTTTTTCTGTTCAACAGCCTGTTCTCATGACCTGATCTCTTTAGACACTCCGTTTGGGTCCCTGGTAATCCTGATTGGCTTGGCTTGCACATATGCACCATATAGAACCCATCAGCTCATCTGGAGCAACCTCATCCCTCAAGGTTGGTGGTACTCGGCACCACCAGGCTTTGGGAGCTCAGGCTGTATGGCAACCCACTGAATAGCCTTTCTAGGAGGCTATTCCTTGAGAAGCATATTCCCCCATCTGGCAGCTAGTCCACCTGGGGACTGTAGGTCACCAGTTTTAAGCTGCTGCCTGATAAAGAAACTCAGGGTGGGATCCCTCTGCCCAGGACTACGCAGGTGTTTCCGGACCAAAGGATCTTTTCAGGCCTGTGGGTTCTTTGCCACCCATCCTAGAGTATCAAAAGTCATAATGTTCATTCAGGAGCATGGCAAGTCAGGGTAGCCAGGGACCTGCCATCAGATAGGCTGATCACAAGATGAGCTGTTGGAATACAAGGCATCTTAGCTTCTTTCCAAGGTCTAACATACACAAGTGTACATACTTATTCCCCCTTAGGGTAAAGCTGGAGAATTTAGACTGCCTCGCCAAGACAGGTGCTGAGAGGCTGCAGGGATAGTCTCCCATGAGAAACACCTAGCAGCCTTGATTACTGGAAAGCATGGGACTTCATCAGGCAGCCAGTCCAAATAGGCACTGTCACCAGATGAAGGATGCTGCCTTAGAAAGATTTTTGTGGGATGGACTTTCTTTGTCCTAGAGGCAGGCAAGTGATACTCAACTGATACCAGGTACACAGGTCTTAGGGTCTTGACCCCCTTGCCAGACTGATGGAAGACATAGTGTGTGCGTGCAAGTTGCATGGGTCAAGGCCCCCAGGGTCCTTGAACAGGACTGTGTATCTTTTTTTTTAGGACCGTGTATCTTGAGGCTGTTTCATGGAGGGGGTTATCGGGGGGTACCCGTATCTGCCTAATTCCAAGCCATAATCTATACAAATGCACATATTCCTTCTGAAGAGAAAGCTAGAGAAATCTCAACTACATTGCCAGGGCTGGGAGGAGATGGGACCTTGCACAGAATGGTCCTGTCGGCCCGGTTCCCAAGTCCAACGTACACACATGAGCACAGATAATTGGCTTTTCCTCCATCCCTGTTTTTAACTCAGGTCACCTAGGACCACATGCCCAAATAAATGACTTACACATAAGATTTAACAGTAAGATCTGATTTCAGGGGCATCAGTGTCCATAAAAATTATTTTTTTCAAAAAAATTATTTTTTTTTTCAGATTATAGAATCAGCTTTTCAAAGATACACAGTAAAGGAAAGGAATAAGATTTATTCCAGATTCCTGAAGATTCCTATGAGAATTCCTTCTCCCATATGTACCCTTTCCCTCAAGGCTGCCCACGCCAAATCCCATTCCACCATCATTTCTTGGAACTCAATAAATCACAGCCACTTCTCTCTGCAAAAAGCCCAAAGAGGACACAAGTGGCACATGGCAAAGGCATATTACCAAAGTAAGGCTGAGGCCAAGAGTTTTACTTGATCTTAGCCAAAAGGCCGAGAAGCAATAGAGGCCAAGAGTTTCTATGATGGACGAGCCTTTTCACTCTGAGCAATCTCAGATGCAAGCCTGGCCAACAAACTTACTGCTCAGAAAGCACCTTCGACCATGAGTTCTACGTGACTCAGAGCAGACACCTGCAGTATCTGATAAACCTATTACTCTTTAACACTTGATCTCTTTGGGGTGCCTGGGTGGCTCAGTGGGTTAAGCCGCTGCCTTCGGCTCAGGTCATGATCCCAGGTCCTGGGTTCGAGCCCCGCATCAGGCTCTCTGCTCAGCGGGGAGCCTGCCTCCTCCTCTCTCTCTGCCTGCCTCTCTGCCTACTTGTGATTTCTCTCTGTCAAATAAATAAATAAAATCTTTAAAAAAAAAAAAAACACTTGATCTCTTTGGTCCATATTTCTGGTTATAAATATAACCATGGACTATGTTGAGCAATTTATCACTTTCACCATAATATTTTACTAAAAGTTATTTTTTGGTCAAAAAAATATATATATATGGTTTCTTAACCAAAACAATTTGTGATCATTGGACTTTTTTTTTTTTTAAAGACTTTATTTATTTATTTGACAGAGAGAAATCACAAGTAAGCAGAGAGGCAGGCAGAGAGAGAGGAGGAGGCAGGCTCCCCGCTGAGCAGAAAGCCCGATGCGGGGCTCGAACCCAGGACCTGGGATCATGACCTGAGCCGAAGGCAGCGGCCCAACCCACTGAGCCACCCAGGTGCCCCAAGTGATCATTAGACTTTTGAGCAATTGTCATTAGTGGATATTTTTTAAACAGGATAATTTCACGACTCATGCAAATATAAAATAAGAACAGGTCAAAGATGTTATTTAACTCATTGACAAGTTAGAGGACTAAGATAATTACAATTGGTTCAAAGAATAATTCAAATATTTATATGTACACACACACACACATATATATGCAGTCAGTAACACTGAAATGAATTTATAAATTGATGCAAAGTTAGAAAAACTCCAGGACAAAGGGAACCCAATTGCATTTCCACACATCAAAATTTATCTGCATGTCTGTGGATAAGAGCCCTTTGCATTGCTCTCAACCATCTACAATTCATAGACTTACAAAAGGATCACTCAGAAGGGCATGTTTAGACAATATCCACCTGCTTTTCTATTAAACACACCTGGTAATCATTTTGCTCTGTTTCAACATCTTTCACATCTCTCCCCACATTGTCTTGTTTAATCCCCTCATTTTACAGATAAAGAAAAGGAGGCCTAGATGAAAATAGCAGCCATTATAATATATTTGCCATGCAGAAGTCAGTCAAATCTGAAGTTCGGGGCACCTGCTTCTCCGGGACAGTGCTGGACCTGGACTTTTGTGTGTGTGTGTGTGTGATTTTATTTATTTATTTGACAGAGACAGAGATCACAAGCAGACAGAGAGGCAGGCAGAAAGAGAGAGAGCTTGGGAAGTAGACTCCCTGCTGAGCAGAGAGCCCAATGTGGGACTTGATTCCGGACCCCGAGATCATGACCTGAGCTGAAGGCAGCGGCATAACCCACTGAGCCAACCAGGTGCCCTGGACCTGGACTTCTGACCTTCACTTCTCCATCTTCCTTCAGTCACTATGTTCCTTTATTTCCACCGTTCATTGAATTAACCTATTGCTTTTCATTTCCTAATATCATCCTTCTGCCAACCTCATTCTTACCCTAGGTCAAGGCGACAGTCTGTTTTGTCTAGTGACTTCTCATAGGTAACCTCAGCTGCTGTCATTTTATTTGCCAAACTTGGAATAAAGTCAGAGCCTTATGTTGTTTCTGCGTTACTATCCACTGATAAGCCCGAGGTTTGTGATCAGAAAACAAGAACTGCTTTGAATCCCACAGACCAAAAAAAAAAAAAAAAAAAAAGTAGGTTAGCACAAAGTATCTTTTCGTACTTTCATTTCTCAGTTTCTGTTTTTTTCTCTCAGAAGAGTTAACAGAGAATGCAAACCAGCAGGAGATTTCCCGGTGGGTTAGCTGGGACTGCTGTCTCTCATGGAAACTAACCTGTCAATCTCTTCCTCCATCTTCCCTACTTTCAAATCCTCTGCATCCTCTAATACTCTGCCAGAGGCAAAGTCCTTCACAGAGTGGCCTGTATACAGTTCAAAAAGGGGTCTTGATATATACTGTGGGATGACTATGCTTTGAATCAAGAATGATAGGGACATGAAATAAAGCAAAAAGCCATGACAGGAAATCAGATAGCAAGACTTGTCCACTGCAAGCCCCATGGGACAAGATGGAAGGACACTTGGGTCAGATTTCCTAGCATTCAGTGCCACTGAGCAAGGTTAAGCTGCTTGCAGGGCTTGCGAAATTTGGCTACAATCATCTAAGGAAGTGAAAAAGCAACAAGGAACCAGAACAATCAATTTACCTACAGAGAAAAGGTATCTTGATTTATTTCCTCTTGCATTGCTTGCTATAAATAGCTTGGCATTGGCCTCCTTGTACTTGCTTAAGGGAAAGGATTTGAGGTCTTATTGTTCTTCCTTCTGTTATACTGATACATGAAAGGGCAAAGGTGGAAGGCTACTCCCCATTGGCAAAGTTCTGACACCAAACCAGCTGAACTAAGGAGGAGACTCATGAGATTGGCATGTTCAGAGATATTTGGTAGTCCAGACAGAAGTAAATCACAAGAAAAAAAAGAAGTCATAAGACTCATTTCTACAGAAAGGAAGTGGCTAATACATGGTAGACAATACATACAGAATGGTCAGGGGAGAAACAGAGTGAGAGACCACAACCAGTTTCACTATATGGTTACTTGTTTAAAGGTTTTTTAAAATTCATATTGGAGGGTACCTGGGTGGCTCAGTCAGTTAGGCATCTGCCTTCACTCCGGTCATGATCCTGGGGTCCTGGGATTGAGCACTGTGTCAGGTTCCCTCCTGGGCAGGGAGTCTGCTTCTTCCCCTCCCTCTGCCCCTCTGCCCTGCTCATGCTCTCTCTCCCTCAAATAAATAAATAAAATCTTAATAAATAAATAAAATCTTATTAATTGATTGATTGATTGATTGATTCATATCGGGACTGAATCCACAATATGTAAACTTGACACTCCTGAGGGAGGTCGGATCAGACATTCTCAAGGAAAGCTTGTCTTCAAATGCCTACCCTAAATGTGGTATACTGTGCTTTGGGACAGCGTGCCACCTGGTGGTCAATGGTAAATTTGTTTTCAAGTTGGGGGTCAGTAAGCCAACCAAGTCAAAGGTCTAAACTAGTACTGTCCAATTTATCTGTAAAGCGAGCCACATATGTGGGAAGTATGTGGAGAACTGAGGACCATGTGGGTGCTAGCATGTGTTAGCAGTTTCTGTAGAAATGGGCAAAGGTTGTGGGAAACATTTCTTGAGAATAGAGATGATGAGAGATGATTCTTGGTTTGACCCTAGATTCTTCCCACTAGGCCATCCATCTCATCTAAGAATGTGTTGAATGATCCACAAGCTCCAGGAACTGAGCCTTATTCTGGGTACACAGCTTTTTATTCAGGAATATTTTGGACCACCTGTATTGACCTGAGGTCAGAGTGGGTAATGAATGAGGACTATTTGTGCTGAGCGTACTTAAGTGGAGCCCCAGAGTACTAGTACATATTATTTAAGATTTTTTTTTAATTTATTTATTTGAGAGAGATCACAAGTAGATAGAGAGGCAGGCAGAGAGAGAGAGAGAGAGAGAGAGAGAGAGAGAGAGAGACGCAGTCTCCCTGCTGAGCAGAAAGCCCGATGCGGGACTCGATCCCAGGACCCTGAGATCATGACCTGAGCCGAAGGCAGCGGCTTAACCCACTGAGCCACCCAGGCGCCCCTATTTAACTCCAAGTTTAATGAGGGTCACCTGGGGCACCTGAGTGGCTCTGTTGGTTAAGCAGCTGCCTTTGCCTCAGGTCATGATCCCAGAGTCGGGAGGTCGAGGGCTGCACTGGGCTCCCTGCTCAGTGGAGAGCCTGCTTCTCCCTCTGCCTCTGCCACTCCCCCTGCTTGTGGCGCACTCTCTCTATCAAATAAATACATTAAAAAAAAAAAAAAGTTGCATGCACCACCAACTGAGCCAGGCAGGCATCCCTCATAACCTCACTTTTATGGTTCAGCATTCCTAACCACAAAAAGACTTGAAACCATTCACAATCTTGAGATGTACAGGTCTGTACCTGCCTAATGGCCTGGGAGTTCCAGAAGGAGGAGACACGACTATACTGAGAGACAGCAGGTACTGGAAAGGAGAATGTCCACAGGACAGAAACCCTATTTAATTCACCCAGAGAGTGTCTGCATTTGGTTTTTCCTCCATCGGTACCTTCTCTGACATATGTCTGCACAGCTGTCATGCCATGGAAGAAAGTTATATATATCAAGATGTTGATTGTAACACTGAAATAGCAAAAACTTGGAAAATATCTCAGTAATTATGATCCCTATGGAACTCTTTAATATGGCTTGTATGGCCAGGCATCTAGTTTCTCCCTGCCTCATGGACCTCATCTGTGCTTAGTTCTCTCTGTTCAGGCCACACTGAACATGTGTTTATCCCTCACACCAGTATCCCTCTCACCACAGGGCTTTTGTATCTGCTCTTCCCTTTACCTTTTTAACTCTTCCCGACTTTCAGATCTCAGTCTCCTCAGGCTGTCCCTGACCTTCTGACAAGGAATCCCTAATCTTTAAGCTTCCCGCTCTTACAAATATGTACTCTCAGAGCATTTTTCTCATCCTTCTACCTCGCATTTTTCATGATGTATATTCATATGTATATACACACAACTGTTTTGATTAATGTCAGTGGCCTCCATTGGTGTGTAAGTAGACAGGGTCAGTGTTCAATTTCATTCTCTATTTCATCAACACCTAACACAATACATTCCATAACTATTTGTTTAATATGTATATCAGTGAATGCAATTCTTATTTGTGGTGATTTTCAAAATACTTAACAACTAATATGGCACGGACCCTTCTCATTCACCACTGGAGATAGCCATTAAATAACCAGCATAACTACACATGTCAATGTAAGAACCTATTTAGCCAGAGTGACTCCATGTTGGCTAAATAGCCATTTTGTTGTTTGTGCAGTAAACCTAAATGGACTCTCTCCCCCAGAGAAACTTACTTAGAAACAAGTCCGGCAAACCAGTAAAATGTAGTCGGCTAGTTCCTGATAATAGAGCCCAGAATACAAGGACGAGTCAGGCCAGATGGAGACATCTAATCAGTACGAAGTACTGTTTGTAACAGTGAGAAGGTCTTGCCCAAACCAAAGTGACTCCATCTTGGGAAGGACGACAATCTTATTATTCACACTGAATATGTTAACTGACTAAGCCTTCCCAAAAAGTACTGTTTGTAACAGTTCCTGGTATATAGTAATCTTGAATAACATGTCACCAGACCAGATAAAACTAGCCAATCAACAAGAGACACACAAACCCGGTGGGTTAAGATACTAAAATATGGGTTACGGTTTTACCCAATAAAAGGTAGCCTGTAAGATTGGGAGGGGTCACTCTCTTAGGAGACGGCCCTGACCAGTCAGTCAGTCAATTTTTGAGCCTGTAAGCTGGGGGTGGTCGCTCTCTTCAGAGACCGCCCTGGCTGGTCAGTCTGACTTCTAATGCTTGGCATAGAATAGAGCTTTGCCTAACTTTAATTTTGTTTCAGTCTCATTCCCCTGGCCGATCAGTCTGATTTCTAATACTTGGCATAAAATAAAGCTTTAAATAACTTTCACTTTGTCTCAGTCTCGTTTTGTTTAATAACAGTCAACACCAACTATATATTAATCCTGACTGTATTACAATACCAAGGGTTCTTTCTTTTTAAGTTTATTTATTTTTTTAGTAATCTCTACACCCAATGTGGGGCTTGAACTCACGACACCGAGATCGAGAGTTGCATGTTCTTCCGACTGAGCCAGCCAGGCACCCCCACGATCGTAAGGGTTCTAACATAAACTTATTGCTTTCATTCTGACCTATTACAGGATTTACATGGGATTGTAAATAATTAAACAATAAATTTAAAATATATGCAAAAATCAAATCAGATCTAGATCTACATGCTGAGTTTGAATTAGATACTGAATCATTTAGGTTTAGTATCAGCTGCATGTAATAGAAAATCCAAATTAGGGGCACCTGGGAGGCTCAGTCAGTAAAGCACTTACCTTTGGCTCAGGTCACGACCCCAGGGTCCTGGGATTGATCCCCACATCAGGCTCCCTGGTTAGCAGTGAGTCTGCTTCTCCTTCTCCCTCTGCCTGCCACTCCCCCTGCTTGTGCTCTCTCTCTCTCTGTCAAACAAATAAAATATTTAAAAAAGAAAGAAAGGAAGGAAGGAAAGAAGAGAGAGAGAGAGAGGAGGGAAGAAAGAAAGAAAATCAATCCACGTTAACAATGAATAAGTCTTGGGGTGCCTGGCTAGCTTAGTCAGAAGAACGTGTGAGTCTGGATCTCAGTGTTGTGAGTTTGAGCCCCACACTGTGTAGAAATTATTTTTAAAAATAAAGTTAAAAAAAATGAGTAAGTCTTGCATGCAATAAGGTTTCATCATCACACATATACATACATTCACAAATCCAGTCTGGAATTAGTATGGAGACTTCAAGATATCATCAGGAACACAGGCTCTTCAAGCTTTCTGCCCCTGCCTCACTGGAACGTTTGTCTTCATGGTCTAAGATGGCTGTTGGAGTTCCAGCCATCACATTTACATTCTAGACAGCAGGATGGAATACTAAGGTGAAAAGCAAGAGAGAGAAAAAGACATGTATCAACCTTTAAATCGGTTTTCCAAAAACTGCCATATGATTTTAATTCCTTGCATCTCACTGGCAAGAATTTAGCCATGTGGCTACACCTAGCTGCATGGGAGACTGGAAAAATGGGAGCATTTGATCTAGGCAGTTATGTGACAAGCTAAAATCAGAGATTGTAGGACTTTGGAAGATGAAGACAAGTTGGGGTAGGTGGCTAACAGTCTCTACTTCAGACAGATTCATATATTACACTATTTCTTTTAATGGGAGGGAATACAAAAAAATTTAAGAAACTGGTTTAAGGGGTGCTTGGAAAGGGGTAGTAAGAAGAGGAGAATGGGAATGGAGTAATACAGATGAGGATGGAGTTATATTTCTTTTTTTTTTTTTAAAGATGTTATTTATTTATTTAACAGAGAGAGAGAGAGAGATCCCAAGTAGGCAGCGCAGCAGGCAGGGAAAGGGAGAAGCAGGCTCCCCACTGAGCAGAGAGCCCAATGCGGGGCTCAATCCCAGGACTCTGAGATCATGACCTGAGCCAAAGGCAGAGGCTTAACCCACTGAGCCACCCAGGTGCACCTTCTTTTTTTTTTTTAAGATTTTATTTATTTATTTGACAGAGAGAGAGAGATCACAAGTAGGCAGAGCAGAAGGCAGAGGGAGAAGGAGAAGCAGGCGTCCCCAGACCACACGATTTTGGGTTTGAATTGACCAATTCAGCCTTAGTCCAGAATCCCCAAAGCCCTCCCTACCCATGGAGAATGATAAAGGCATGTGCCCCAAGTCCTCTCCCTCTCTGCCTGCACCTGCCTTGACCTTTCCAAGTGCTCAAGTGGACCCTTGCCCCATGCTATGTACTTCCTCCAGATCTTGTGAGTAATAATCCTCTCTTTCAATTTCCCTCCTAATCTTTTGTTGAACCATGGCAACACTGACATCTTGCATTTCTTCAGCAAATATTAATTTAACAAAATTATAACAAAAACATATTCTGGACTTCTAGAATAAGGAAAGGAAACTAAGAAATTGGAGGTATAGTGCAAGAAACCACAGTGTAAGGGAAGATTTCCACAAGCAACATTAAGACATTGTAGACCCATTCACCAGTGAAACCAGTGAAGATTTTGTTAAAAAGCAAGCAAAAAATCAGTGTTTGTCTTTCCCCACCATTGCCACCGAGTCTCTGGGAGGTGGAGGCTCAGGTGTGCTCCAGATTGGACTCCACCCGTAACCCACTGCCATGGCTGAGGAAGGCATGGCAGCTGGCAGTGGAATGGGTGTTGGGACTCTGCTTTGCAAGAGGTGCAGAAGACCATCCTCCTCCACAACAGCCTAGCATGTGGAATTCGCTAAGCAGCCAAAGCTTTAGACAAGCTCCAAGCCCACATTTGTACGCTTGCATCCAGCTGGGATAACGCTGTGTCTGTCAGTTTGGTGGAGGCCTTTGGTGCTAAACACCAAATCAACCTCATTAAGGCCAATGACAAGAAACTAGGGGGATGGGTAGATGGGTAGGCCTCCGCAAAGTTGACAGGGAAAACCCCACAAAGTGGTTCGTTGGAGTTGTATGGTGGTTATGGCAAAGACTCTCAGACCAAGGATGTCGTCAAGGAATTCTTCACGTGCTCAAAATGAACAAATAAAAAACTTGGTTCTTGTTGAAAAAGCAAAAAACAAAATCATTTAAAATCTCTAGAAATGGGGCACCTGGGTGGCTCAGTCGGTGAAGTGTCTGCCTTCGGCTCAGGTAATGGTGTAAGGGTCCCGAGACTGAGTTCCATGTTGGGCTCCCTGCTCAGTGGGGGAGCCTGCTTCTCCCCCTCCTCCCTGCTTGTGTTGTCTGTCACTATCTCTGTCTCTCTCAAATAAATTTTAAAAATCTTAAAATAAATAAAATAAAAATAAAATCTCTAGAAATGGTCCCTCGGACATATAGCCTGTAAAAAAATACTTACTAGAAAGAAAAAAAAAGAAAGAAATTAATTTACTGAAACAAAACAAAATAAAAACTACTAAAATTCAGTACAACTACTAAGAGTCTATGGTAATTAAGCTGAGACCTGCTCCTCCTTACCCCACTCCCACTCAGCAAGATGAACACTCAGGACCAGTACAGCCAAGAAAGAACACAGCACTCCCTCTCCCCACAGTTGGAGGGCTATTTCCTACATGCAGCAGGACATCAACATTTCTGTCTGGTCCCCATCAACCTTTTGTGGAGGCTTACTTCTTGTGAGTGTCACTGGGAAATGAGGGCTCCTTTCTTCTGCCCAGTTCTCACTCACAGGACTGAGGCTCTACCCTGGATGTGGTGCCTCTGGGAGTCCACAGCTCTGATTGTCCTCGCTTCTGCTCACCAGGCAGTGGTTCCAAGCTGGAAGAGGCAAGCCAGGAAGATGTGATGTTACTACCCCCTCTCTACTGAGTGCTCAATTCCTATGGCAAGAGTGTCACTGGGAGGGGCGCCTGGGTGGCTCAGTGAGTTAAGCCTCTGCCTTTGACTCAGGTCATGATCCCAGGGTGCTGGGATCGAGCCCGACATCGGGCTCTCTGCTCAGTGGAGAGCCTGCTTCCTCCTCTTTCTCTGCCTGCCTCTCTGCCTACTTGTGATCTCTCTGTCCAATAAATAAATTTTTTAAAAATCTTAAAAAAAAAAAAAAAAGAGTGTCACTGGGAGAGAAGTGTGCCACTGTCTCCCATCCCCCCTCGGAGTACTGGCTCAGAGATTTTGCCTAAGGAAAGAAGCAGGATGAAAAAGACAGCTCTTACTCTATTCCCAAAGACACTGACTATCTGCTATCCATGCGGAGAAGTTCAAGCCTGAGGGTTCTCTCAAAAACAGTGGAGATTGTGGTGACAGGCAACTAAGAGGAGAATGACATCTTTATTAGATATGTAGGTAAAGTATAGGCCAGCTAGAAAACCTGGGAAAGGGAGGAAGGAAGAGCCTACCTGGGATCAGAATAAACTCAAATACTGCTCTCAAAAAACCATTCTGTCTGGGCACCTGGGTGGCTCAGTAGGTTGAGTGTCTGGCTCTTGACTTCAGCTCAGGTCGTGCTCTTAGGGTCTTGAGATCAAGTCTTCTGTTGGCTCAGTGCTCTGCGCGTGGTGTGGAGTCCGCTTGAGATCTTCTCTCTCCTTCTGCTCCTCCCTTAGCACATTCTTCCTCTCCCTCTCTCTCTCTTTCAAAATAAATAAATAAGTAAAATCTTGAAAAAAAAAAGGATTTGAATTACTTATTTTTCTTATTTTTCTGCGAGACAGAGACAGAGAGCAAGAACATAGGGAAAAGGGCAGAGGCAGAGGGGGAAGTGGGCTCCCATCCGAGCAGGGAGCCCGATATGGGCTTGATCCCAGGACTCTGGGATCATGACCCAAGCTGATAGCAGTTGCTTAACCAACTGAGCCACCCAGGTGTCCCACAATAAACAAAGTCATTAAAAAAAAATTCTATTCTGTCAAAGGAGCCTGAATTGCACTGGTTTCATCTGAAGAGCAATTTTTGCACCAGGCCTTTGCCAAAAATAATAGAGTAACCAGTGGGCAATTTAGTGGAGTCTAACAGTGGTGCGGTCCAAGGAAGAGATATTAAAGAAAGCCCTGCCAAAATGTCCACATCCCAGAGTGACTAGGGATGATGAGGGCAACATTAGAGGTTTACCACAGGTGAAGGGGAGGGTGGAGAGAGAGGAGAGTATGCTAAAATGATCCAGCCAGTCACTAAACAAATAAATAAGCAAATAACAACAGCAAGCCCTATTGGAAGGGTTACTACGATATTATCGGAAATGTCCAGTTTCTGACCAAAAGAAAAAAATTACGGTACATGCAAAGAAACAAGAAAGCATGAATTAATGCTGAAACAAAAAAACAAAAACAAAAAAACAGGGAACACATACTGCATGTGAGAGCATCCAGATGTCAGAGTTAACAAACCATACCTTCCCAGTAGCCATTTGTTTCATGTTGGTGCCAACCTATAGAGAGGAAAGGTCCTGGCTAGAAATGCCTGGAGGCAATGCCACTTCCCCAGTGTGTTCTTACGACTACAAGATGCAAGTCAGCAACAGCCATGAGGAAATGCTGGGGAAATAAAATAAGGTTTATTACTGACAAGTCCTGGAGGGTTGGTACATGGTTCATCCGGGGCTATACAGTGAGATCAGGGGTATAGACAGAGAACATGGCCCTGGGGTTTTGCTGTTACTGCAGTCAGGGGTGGGTTGCCTCGGGTTTTACAGGTTCATTCTCTATTGGTGAATTTAGAACCTAAAAGTAGGAATTAAAGTGCATGAAGAGAAAAACATAGCCCCTCAAATACTAGCAAACCAAGTGGCAATATATAAAAATGGTGCACCATGACCAAGAGAGATTTTATCCAAGGAATGTGAGTTTGGTTTAATATAATTATTTTATTTATTTATTATTTTAATGCCATATCACTAAAATGAAAAAAGAATCACATGATCACCTCAATAAACACAAAAAAGCATTCGATAAAATTCAACACCTTGTCAGGAAAACAAAACGCTCAACAAACTTCAACAAACAGGGACAGAAGGGAACCTGACAAAAGAGTATCTATAGGGCGCCTGGGTGGCTCAGTTGGTTGAGCGAATGCCTTTGGCTTGGGTCATGATCCTGGAGTCCCAGGATCGAGTCCCACATTGGGCTCTTCTCTCTCTGACCCTCCCCCTTCTCATGCTCTCTCTCCCTCAAATAAATAAATTAAATTAAATCTTTTTTTAAAAGAGTGTCTATAAAAACTCACAACTAACATATTTAACAACTAACATATTTAATGGCGGAAGACTGGATTTTGGGACGCTTGGGTGGCTCAGTTGGTTAAGTGTCTACCTTCAGCTCAGGTCATGATCCCTGGGTCCTGGGATAGAATCCCACATCAGGCATCCTGTTTGGTGGGGAGTCTGCTTCTCCCTCTGCCTGCTGCTCCCCCTGCTTGTGCTCTCTCTCTGACAAATAAATAAATAAAATCTTACAAAAAAAAAAAAAAAAAAAAGAAAGACTGGATGTTTTCCTCCTAAAATCAGGAATAAGACTAGGATGTCCACCTCGCTATTTCTGTTCAAAGTTGTAATAGAAGGTTCTAGTCAAGGAAATTGGTCAAGGATAAAAGAAGGCATCCAGACTGGAAGGGAAGAAGTAAAATTATCTCTGCCCACAGATGATGTGGCCTTAAATAGAGAAAATCCTAAGGAATTACCCGAAAAACTATTAGAAATAAGAAACCATTCTATTTTCATCAAGGCTACAGAAAACAAGATCAAATATTTTCTATATACTTTCAATGAACAATCTGAAAATGAAATTAATAAAATAATTTCATTTGAAATAGCATCAAAAAGAATACAACTCGGTTGCCTGGGTGGCTTAGTCGGTTAAATGTCTGCCTTCAGCTCAGGTCATGATCCCAGGATCCTGAGATCGAGCCCTGCATCAGACTCCCTGCTCAGCAAAGAGCCTGCTTCTCCCTTTCCCTCTGCCTGCTGCTCTGCCTATTTGCACTCTCTCTCTCCCTCTCTGTCAAGTAAATAAAATCTTAAAAAAAAAAAAGAAGATAACTCTTAGAAACATACTCACAAAACAAGTATAATATTATATGTTGAAAACTATAAAACATTGCTGAAAGAAATCATAAGATAACTAAATAAATTGAAAAAAGTCCATATTTTTATATATCAGAAGATCAGAAGACAATATTATAAAGGTGACAGTATTCCCCAAATTCATCTATGGATTCAATGCATTCTCTATCAGAATCCCAGGTGACTTTGTAGAAATTTACAACCTGATTCTAAATTGCACATCTTATTACAAGAGCTTCTGAAAAGCTCAAAACAATCTTAAAAAAGAACAAACATGGAGGACTCACATTTCCTCATTTCAAAATACACTACAAAGTAATGGTAATCAAGACAGTATGGTACTGGCTTAAGATTAGACATAAAAATCAATGAAATTTTGATGTGAGAGCCCAGAAACAAACCCATGTGTCTAGGGTTTATTTATTTAGTTACTTATTATTAATAACATATAATGTATTATTTATTTCAGGGGTACAGGTCTGTGATTCATCAGTCTTATACAACAGACAGCATTCGCCACAACACATACCCTCCCCACTGTCTATCACCCAGCCACCTTATCCCCCTACCTATCTCCCCTCCAGCAACCTTCAGTTTGTTTCCTGAGACTGAGTCTTTCATGGTTTGTCTCCCTGTTTGGTTTCATCTTGTTCCATTTTTCCCTCTCTTCTCCTATGAGCCTCTGCCTTGTTTCTCAAATTCCACATATCAGTAAGATCATATAATTGTCTTTTTTTGATTGACTTATTTCGCTTAGCATAATACCTTCTAGTTCCATCCATGTCATTGCAAATGGCAAGATTTCAGTTTTTTGATGGCTGCATAATATTCCATCGTATATATGAACCACATCTTTATCCATTCAACTGTCGATGGACATCTAGGCTCTTTCCATAGTTCGGCTATTGTGGACACTGTTCCTATAAACTTTGGGGTGCATGGGCCCTTTGGATCACTACATTTGTATTTTGGAGGTAAATACCCAGTAGTGCAATTGTGGGGGTCATAGGGTAGCTCTATTTTCAACTTTTTGAGGAACCTCCATACTGTTTTCCAGACTGGCTGCACCAGTTTGCATTCCCACCAACAGTGTAGGAGGGTTTCCCTTTCTCCGCATCCTCTCCAACATCTCTTGTTTTCTGACTAGTTAATTTTAGCCATTCTGACTACTGTGAGGTGGTATCTCATTGTGGTTTTGATTTTTATTTCCCTGATGCCAACTGATGTTGAACACTTTTTCATATGTCTATTGGCCATTTGGGTATCTACTTTGGAGAAGAACATAAGATTCTTGATCTCAAGGTCATGAGTTTGAGCCCCACATTGGGGGTTGAGATTACATTAAAAATTTTAAGAGGCCCCTGGGTAGCTCAGCTGGTTAAGCAATTGACTCTTAGTTTTGGCTCAGGTCATGATCTTGGGGTTGTGAGATCAAGCCCTGCATTGGGCTCTGAACTGAGCAGGGAGTCGGCTTCAGATTCTGTCCCTCCATCTCCTGCTGCTCCTCCCCTTCTCACGTTTTCTTTATTTCTTTTTTAATTTTTTTAAAGATTTTATTTATTTATTTGACAGAGAGAGACACAGAGAGAGAGGGAACACAAGCGGGGGGAGTGGGAGAGGGAGAGGCAGGCTTCCTGCCCAGCAGGGAGCCTGATGCAGGGCTTAATCCCAGGACCCTGAGATCATGACCTGAACTGAAGGCAGACACTTAATGACTGAACCACCAAGGCACCCCTTAAATATCTTTAAAAAATTTTTTACACTGTCTTGAGGTTTTTTATTTTCTTTACATTTATCATGCCATGAATTCGTAAGGAATGGATTCTAGCAGTTCAGGTTCCTTTCCACTGGTTCTCACAAAATGTGTTTCTCTGGGTGGGGCAGGCTGGCACTTCAGTTGCACTCAAGTACCTTTCTCTTTGGTTTCCTTCTTTTTCTGGTGATATTCCTTCACACGTTTCAGGAAGCTAGCTCAGCTCTTTGAGTGTTTAATATGCTCAATGCATACCTTGATTCTCTTGGCAAGAATCTTGCCCTTAATTTGTTTGTTTACAACAATGCCAACAGCATGTTGAGTAACATTATAGACTCTTCCAGTTTGTCATGGTGACATTTGTGGGACATGCCTTTTTGAACAGCACCCATTTTCTTCATGTCCCCAATATCATCTTTCTCGTAGATTCCCATGTATGTGGCCAAAGGAACAACTCCATCTTTTCTAAAAGGCCTAGAGAACATATAGTGGGCACCTCTCCTTTTTCCCTTTGTGTTGGTCATTTTGGTGAATTACTGGATGATGGCTGTTCCAGATGAAAGGAAAGCAAAAATTTTTAAAACTAAAATATAAATGGGGTGCCTGGGTGGCTTAGTTGGTTAAGTGACTGACTCTTGGTTTAGGCTCAGGTCATGATCTCAGAGTCATGGGATCTGGCCCCATGTCATTGGGCTCTGTGTTCGGAGAGAAATTGGCTAGAGGTTCTTTCTATCCTCCCCCCACGCTCTCTCTCTCCCTCTTCCTCTCTCTCTAAAACAATAAATAAATATTTAAAATAATATATAATAAATAAATAAAATAAAATATTAAATATTAAATTTTATTTTCTTTTCTTTTTTAAAATATTTTATTTATTTGACACACGGAGGGAGATCACAAGTAGGCAGAGAGATAGGCAAAGAGAGAGGGGGTAGCAGTCTCCCTGCTGAGCAGAGAGCCTGATGCGGTACTCCATCACTGGACCCTGAGATCATGACCTGAGCCGAAGGCAGGGGCTTTAACCCACTGAGCCACCCAGGCGCCCTAAAAATTAAATTCTTTTTTAAAAAATTTTTAAAAATATTTTTATTTATTTGACAGACAGAGATCACAAGTAGGCAGAGAGATAGAGAGAGAAGGAGGGGAAGCAGGCTCCCTGCTGAACAGAGAGCCTGATGCAGGGCTCAATCCCAGGACCCTGGGATCATGACCTGAGCCGAAGGCAGGGGCTTTAACCCACTGAGCCACCCAGGAGCCCCTAAAAATTAAATTCTTAAAATTAAGAACATTAAAATGGACAAAGAGGAGCACCTGGCTGGTTTAATTGGTAAAACATGTGACTCTTGATGTCAGGATCATGAATTAGAGCCCCATGTTGGACGTCAGCCATGAAAAGGAATGGAATGCTGATATATGCTACAATAATGGACAAATTTTGAAAACATGTTAAGCGAAAAAAGCCAGTCACAGATGGCATATATTGTATGATTCTCTTTTTGTGAGGTGTCCAGAAGAGGCAATCCTCAAATAGTCAATTTGAGACAGAAAGCAGATTAGTGATTGCCAGGAACCGGGACATGGAAGACCAGGAGAGAACCAGTGATGCATGCAGTGTTTCTTTAGGAAGTGATGAAATGTTCTGGAATTATATAATGGTGATGGTTGCACAACTTTGTAAGATACTAAAACCCACCAAACTGTACACTCTAAGTGGATGAATTCTGTATGGTATAAGAATTATATCTCAATATAGCTATTTCTTTAAAAAGGAAGCAAGGATGAGCAAAGATACTGGAGAACATGAGGGTATATCTAAAACACAAACATAACAACAGCTAAATAAGGGATTAAATGAGTGGTAGAATTAAAAAGAAAACAAATCGGGGCACCTGGGTGGCTCAGTGGGTTAAGCCGCTGCCTTTGGCTCAGGTCATGATCTCAGGGTCCTGGGATCGAGCGCCGAGTCAGGCTCTCTGCTCAGCAGGGAGCCTGCTTCCTCCTCTCTCTCTGCCTGCCTCTCTGCCTACTTGTGATTTCTCTCTGTCAGATAAATAAATAAAATCTTTAAAAAAAAAAAAAGAAAAGAAAACAAATCATTAGGGTCGTGCACTTCCACAGGCACACATGGAATAATTTTAATTTCAAAAAGGGTAAGGACTGCAGTTGATTAAAACATATTGAGTATATAAAAAGTCATGAGTTCAGAGTAATTTTTTTAGAAAGGAAATAGTCCTGGAGATAGCCAGGCCATCAACTTATTCCTCTGAAAATTATAGGAAAAGAACTAAACATTTCTGCTTTTCTAATACAAATAAAACTTCAGTATAACCTAATACCCTGTGGATAAGGGAACGTGTTTCAGTACAGAAGAATTCTAGATAGGGCTGGGACTAGGGTAAGGTGAATCAAGGGCCTAGGGTAGAAAATTCAAGGAGGTACTTGCTTAGCCCTGATTCTAGTTAACAAATGCAGGCATATCCAAGTTAGAAAATTGTTTCAACCATTAGTGAAATAACTGATTCAGGCACTAGTCATTAATGCTGCTGAGACAACTACAAGAAAAACTGATAGGAAATGTATAAAAACAGGTTGTCACCAACCGAACTCAACAATCAATCTTAAAGTCTCAAAAAGTGAGGAAACCAACATCCCATGCCTCGTGATGTGGGTACAGAAAGTACACAGCCCCGCTTAGTGAAGCTTCTCAGGGGAAAAAATTTAAGTCATAATGAAATCAAACCGGGGCACCTGTGGTTCAGTCAGTGAAACATGCAAGTCTTGATTTTGTGGTTGTGAGTTTGAGCCCCACGCTGGGGGTAGAGATTACTTAAAAATAAAATCTTTAAAAAAATAATTATAATAATGCAATCAAAACTTTAAAACTGACCCCTAGTCCACAACAAATATTGAGCATAAAGGATGCAGTCCACAAGGAAGCAATACACAAGATGTCAAAGGAGGGACTTTATATTAGACTCTAATTTCATCAGCAAGTCAATGAAAGGAAAAATAAAAGGGGAGGGGACTGTTCTAGATTAAGAGAAACATAAGACTTGAAAGGCTTATGAGAAACACAAGACATAACAACCAAATAAAATGGATCCTGTTTGATCTTGATTCTAAACAGAAATTACAAAAAGAATTTTTATTACAATCGAAGAAATTTGGCTTCGATTACCCAGTATGGCTGGGTAATTGAATAATATTAAATAATTATTTGCATTTTGTTAGATGTGATAATGGCATCATGGTCACGCAAGAAAATATTTAAAGATTTCTTTTTGAGTTGCATACTGAAGTGTTTAGAGGTGAATGGTACAATGTTCGGGATTTGCTTTAAAATACTCCAGCAAAATATACAACGGAGGGAAGGGGTGGATGAAACAAGTCTATGGTTAAATGAAGTTAGGGGATGGACACATGGGGTTTGTTATATTTTCTAGTTTGGGGCACATTTGGGAAGTTTTACAGTAAAAATCCTGAAAATATGGGTACACCATTATTCAGCTAAATCCCATTGTAGATAGTATATACCCTAGAGAAACTCTTATGGCTATGCACATGTTCAAGAGGGCTGTGCTTTGTAAAATGCAAACTGGAGATGAGTTCAATGTCTGTGAATAAAAGAAGGGATAAACCGGGTAAAGTCCCAGCAGCCGTAACCCATTCCTCCTAGTTAACAAAATCCTAATTTTATTTATCCCTCACAGAAATATTTTGTGACTGCGGTATGATGGATCCAAGGTACGAGTTGGAATCTCATTTCTTCTTATAATTGACAAGTAATTGATGCAGTGGCAGGCAGGCCACAACTTTGCCAATGAGAACAAAGGGAAAGAGTGAGAGTCCAGGGAAGTTCCACCATGCTTCACTGATGCCAAGGCACACAATCTTTCTTTCATTTCTAAAGCTGGCAGTCTTCTCACAGTTGATAGCATCTCACGAGCACTGCCATGGGATGACTGGTATAGTGGGTTCATCAACCCTGCATGTGTGCAAACATGATCTGAAAACCTACACTTTATGAAATCTTGTAAGATGAAGAAAGTACTAGAATTACAACTTGCAGAATGGGTCTTCAACATTCTGTGAGGAGATGAGACACAGTGTTCTTTAGGGCACAGAAGGTAACATTATGGGGGAAAACATGGACATGGAAGGTGCTGATTTGAAAAGTGATTTAGAGTGGAACTCTGGTGAGAAGACATCCTGAAAATACCCTTAACTAATTTATTTCACTTCTATATTCGCATTTTGTGTACTGAAGAGTAATATATAATTCTAAAAAAAATTTTTAAAGCATTTCATTTATTTATTTGACAGAGAGAGATCACAAGTAGGCAGAGAGAGAGGGGGTAGCAGTCTCCCTGCTGAGCAGAGAGCCTGAGCGGGACTCCATCACTGGACCCTGGGATCATGACCTGAGCTGAAGGCAGAGGCTTTAACCCACTGAGCCACTCAGGTGTCCCTAATTCTAAAAATTTTGTGTCTAAGTTTAAAGGGCTATTTTTAAGAGTATAAAACAAAAATTTTAAGGTGTAAGAAAGCATTTTCAGTTTTAAGTGTTGGAATTGTGGGATTTTTAGTAGTTAAAAAAATGTGTGCCTTATCATTGATGGAATGTGGTTGCTATCTTATAGAGAATAAGGCTAGAAAATGGGAATTCTTCTTTGCTCCCCTTCCTTCCCTTCCTGCTTTGGACTGGCAAGCAAGAGCACAGCTGTGGCAGTTATTTTAGGACCACCAGAGGAAGACAAAAAGGATCCCAGGGAGGCCAAATTACATCCTGACATTGCTGAGTCGCTAATCTAGCAATGGAACATCCTACTTGCAGATTTCCATCAATGAGATAATTAATGCCTATATTATTTATAAGACTTTTACTTAGGAATCATGCTACAAAAGTATACTGAAGTGATAATCATTTAGTAGAATACTGAACAGTGTAAAATACACTATATAGTTTAATATAAATTGTATTTTGCATATTTTAACATATATTTGTATAAATATATTTTATATGAATACTATGTATTTTATAAATATATATTTTGATATCAAAACTATGGTGTTGGGTTAAAAAAAGGAAGTTTCAGGATAATAACTGTGCAATACTTATATAAAGTTGAATGATTAATAATGTGTTATTTATATGTTTTAAACATGGACTAGAAAGATACATACTATCTATAGCATAGTGGGTATCACTGGGAGGGGAGTAAAGGAAATGCAATCAGGAAGGGAACATAAACTGGACTCATCTGTTCCAATAATGATTTGCATATTTTTCAAAAGAATATTCAAAGCAAATGTGACAAATACTAACATTGTTAAATCTGAGTGGTAAATAAACTTGTCATATTCTTCATTATTTGTTTGTGAAATAGCTCATAATTATGATGATGAGGATTAAAAAAACCCTGGTTACTTAATTTTCCCGTGTTTATAATTGAAATAATCTCAAAGTCATATTTTAGAGAATTAAAGTGTGTTTAACACACATAAATTTTTTTCTTCACTTGTAAATTAGAAATGTCCACTGGAGGTGGCGCCAAAGAGTCATGAAAAACACTAGGCTATATGATAGAATAATTCTCTCACTCTCTCTCCCTTTTTTTTTTTTTTAATTTAATTTATTTATTTGACAGGCCCAGAGAGAGCATAAGCAGGGGAGTGGTAGGCTCCCCAGAGAGCAGGAAACCCCATGCGAAACTTGATCCCAGGACCCTGGGATCATGACCTGAGCTAAACTCTCAACTACCTGAACCACCCAGGTACCCCCAGATTAATTATCTTAAAGGTACTAGATATAATTGTGAAATCCCACGTATATTATTAAGACTTCTAGCAATGGGGCGCCTGGGTGGCTCAGTGGGTTAAGCCGCTGCCTTCGGCTCAGGTCGTGATCTCGGAGTCCTGGGATCGAGCCCCGCATCGGGCTCTCTGCTCGGCAGGGAGCCTGCTTCCTCCTCTCTCTCTGCCGGCCTCTCTGCCTGCTTGTGACCTCTCTGTCAAATAAATAAGTAAAATCTTTAAAAAAAAAAATACTTCTAGCAATAATATCTTGTATTTGCATATTAGTGGTTCAGAAATAATGATAAAGACACAAATCTAAATGCCATTTGTAGGACGCCTCCAGAAGAAATATTGAACATCCTTTAGGAGGGCTTAGGATGAGAAGGGACTCCCCAACTCAGTATGTTGTTTCTAAGTCTTTTGCCAAAGGATTTTTTTTAAGATTTTATTTATATGATTTTATATATTTTATATATATTTTATATGATTTTAATAAGATTTTATTTTATTTATATTTATTTGACAGAGATCACAAGTAGGCAGAGAGGCAGGCAGAGAGAGAGGGAAGGGAGGCTCCCCCTCAAGCAGAGAGCCTGGTGGCGGGCCCGTTCCTGAGCTGAAGGCAGAGGCTTTAGCCCACTGAGCCACCCAAGCATCCCCGCCAAAGGATTTCTATTGGTCACAGTCTAACTAGGAAAACAGAAACCACTCTAAGCACTGAAAAAAGGGGGAAAGCCGCTCATACGGGGAATTGGAGGGAGGGGCCCAGAAACCCAGCTAGGCAAGGAGGCAACTCAGCCCTTAAAAGGGCCGGACACCACTATTGCCCCCTGCTGGAACAAGGCGCGGGAAGAAAGGAAGCTGCAGAAAATCAAGTCCAGGGGCTGGGGTCATTGAGCAAATCCCTGTTGAGGGAAGAATTTGCCAGAAAGACTACCTGAGGCAGAGAAAGAAGAGGAGAAATACCCCTGGTTTCTCCCTTCCTCTTGCCTTCCGAGTTCCCAATGATGCCTCTCATTGGCTGGACCTGGCCAGAAGTCAGCTAACTTGGAAGCGTGGGAAATAGCCTATAGAAAGGAGTCAGCCCGGTGATACAAAGCAGAGCAGAGCAAGGGCAAAAATGAGATCTGAGGGCAGAGAGGATCCACCCATTAGTTTCAAAGTTAAGTAGTTAACATTACATTTTCTTGTTTCTCATATTTCTTTTCAAAATGGTTCTTGCACACCTGGGTGGCTCAGTCGGTTGGGTGTCTGCCTTCAGCTCAGGTCATGATCCTGGAGTCCCAGAATCCAGTCCTATATCCCACTCCCTACCCAATGGGGAGTCTGCTCTCCTTCTGACCCTCCCCGCTCTCATGCTTTCTCCCTCTAGCTCTCTCTCTCTCTCTTAAATAAATAAAATCTTTAAAAAATAATAATAATAATAAAATAAGATAAAATAAAATGGTTCTTAACTCCTGAATACCTTGAGTTGCCAGAGTTAGGCAATGGGAGGGGAGACATGGGATGCCAGTTGAATCTGAATTTCAGATAAACAATGCAATATTTGGAATATATTTATAACAATAATATTTATCCGAAATTCAAATTTAACTGGGCATCCTGTGCTTAAAATTGTATCTCGCACTCTGTATACCATATACCAAGTATAACTCTAAATGAAACACTTTAAAAGCAAAACTAACTTATACACCCAACTATACAAAACCAGACTTTATCCTAACTTGTACATCTGTAAGATGTAAGTGGATAATGCCACTGTGCTCCAAATATTCTGGTGACATAGCCTTTGGATACAGGGCCACACATAGGATAAAGCAAGTGAAGCACTGACCTTGGGTGCAAAATTTAATGGAGTGTCAAAAAACTTAGAAAGCAATTAAGATAAATAATATAGTAATGCAATATTTTGAAATAAATATGAATACAAAAAAATCCACAAAGAACAAAAAATTGAAAATTTTAATATAACAGGATCAGTAACAGCGCTGGGCTGAGACATACTGAAACCTGAGAAAAAGGAAGAATCAGTATTTACTTACTTTAAACCCATCATTACTTAAAATATTGATATACTGCTCATCATGAATATATTAATTCCTGATTTTTAAAAAATATTGCCTCAAAATACTGTTCGTCTTGATTACTGAATTTTTTGGCACTTCCTTAAATTTTTCCACTTGAAGTGAGTGTTCAGCACTGTTTGGATCCATTTCAGGGTCACACAAAATTCACCAGATTTGGGTCAAATGATTACTGGCACACTTTAAGTTAGCAAATAGTTTTTCCTTAGCAGCTTGATTTGAACAGATTGTGAATGAAAAGTTAAGTTGGGACAGGTGCTTGATGTCAATCCCTTTGGATGTGACTGCTTTGGCAAAATGGGTAGAAATATATGCTTTCATATCTTTGAAATATTTCTTCGTAATTATGTATTCACTGTGATGAATTACTTGCAAAATAATCTGTAGTTTCCACCAGAAATTTGATTATGGGAATAACATTTGATTTAGCCCTTTGTATCAAAAAAAAAAAAAAAGAAGAAGAAGAAGAAGAACAGGTCTAGAGTCCAAGAACTCTTTCCAAGTTCCAGTTCCAGTTCTTATTAGCTAAGCAAAATGATTCATAGATTTACTTCTTGGAGCCCCAATTTCCTCACCCTTAAAATGGGTTTGAATATCCGTATTACAATAATTTTGAGGATGAAAAGAAACAATCATTGCAAAACCTCTTTAAGAAACTGTAAAAGAGGGGTACGTGGGTCGCTCAGTGGGTTAAGCCTCTGACTCCGCTCAGGTCATGATCCCAGAGTCCTGGGATCAAGCCCCATATCGGGCTCTCTGCTCCGCAGGAAGCCTGCTTCTCCCTCTCCCACTCCCCCTGCTTGTATTCCCTCTCTCACTGTGTCTCTCTCTGTCAAATAAATAAATAAATAAATAAAATCTTTAAAAAAAAAAAGAATATGTAAAAAAAGACCATTTAGAAGTGTCAACACTCCTAATACACCGGGGAATTCTTATCTTTGTAGGGAGAGGGGCAGAGGAGGAGGGAGACAGAATTTTTTTTTAAGATTTTATTTATTGGGATGCCTGGGTCACTCAATGGGTTAAGCTTCTGCCTTCAGCTTAGGTCATGATCCCAGTGTCCTGGGATCAAGCCCTGCCTATGGCTCCCTGCTGTGTGGGAAGCCTGCTTCTCCCTTGCCCTCTCCCTCTGCTTCTGTTCTCTCTCTCTGTGTGTCTCTCTCTCTGACAAATGAATAAATAAAATCTTTTTAAAAAAGATTTATTTATTTATTTGATAGAGACACAGTGAGAGAGGGAACACAAGCAGGGGAAGAGGGACAGGGAGAAGGAGGCCTCCCACCGAGCAGAGAGCCCGATCCCAGGCTCCATCCCAGAACTCCAGGATCATGACCTGAGCTGACGGCAGACGCCCAACAACTGAGCCACCCAGGCGCCCCGGGAGACAGAATCTTTTTTTTTTTTTTTAAGATTTTATGTATTTATTTACTTGACAGAGAGAGAGCACAAGCAGGCAGAGAGGCAGGCAGAGGCAGAGAGAGCAGCAGACTCCCCACTGAGCAAGGAGCCCGATGCGGGGCTCAATCCCAGGACCCTGAGATCGTGACCCGAGCCGAAGGCAGCGGCTTAACCCACTGAGCCACCCAGGCTCCCTTAGGGAGACAGAATCTTAAGCAGGCTTCACACCCAGTGCAGAGCCTGACACAGGGCTCTATCTCACAACCTTGAAATCATGACCTGAACTGAAATCAAGAGTTGGATGCTTAACCGACTGAGCCACCCAGGCATCCCAGAATTCTCATTATCTTAAAGTCATGCTGCATTCATACACATGCTGCATTCATTGGCATGCTTGCTAAGCATCAATATAATGATGATATTTAAAGACAGTATTTGGAGATTACAGCTGAGGTGACAGAGAGAGGATTCATATCAAGAGATTGTTTCCGTAGTGCAAGAGAAGATTTGAAAATGGTTAGTAGTCTTTGGCAGTCAGGAACATCTTTTTGAGAAAATGATGCCCGTGTTTCCTGGGAAGGAAATGGCATTAGCTACAAAAGAGGGTGTTTATGGGATAGAAACTGAAAAGGGATTATAGGCAGGTCATGAAGTGTCTTAAAAGTCATTTTAAGGAGTTTGGAACTGGGGCTAAAAGCAAGGAAGTGTCTTAAATGGGTATGGACATCTATCTCTGGCTAAATGAAGACATTCTGGAAGGGGAAAGACTGGATGACAAGGTTGCTGTGGCATTTGTCTCAGAGGCAATAATTACTTGGGTATAGAGTGGCAGTGAGAATGGAAGGATCCATTAAATGGAGGAGGTAGAATCCACATACCTCAGTTGGTTGGTTGAACCAGATGGGGAATGAAGAATTGGGAGATGCTGTTTCAGTTATCTATTGTTACACCCTCAAATTTAGCAGTTTAGAAGAACAACTTGTATATCCACATGCAAAAGAATAAGGTTGGGGAGCAATTGGGTGGCTCAGAAGGTTAAGGATCTGACTCTTAATTTTGGCTCAGGTCATGATCTCAGGGTCATGAGATTGAGCTCCGACTGGGGTTCTGAGCTGGGTGTGGAGCTTGCTTGGAATTCTCTCTCTCCCTCTCCACCGGCTCTCCCCTACCCACCCCCTTTTTTTTTTTTTGAGAGAGAGCGTGCATATGTTTGAAAGGGAGAGGCAGGGAGGGACAGAGGGGAAATGGAAGACAGAAAATCTCAAGCAAGCTCGAGGCCCAGTACAGAGCAGAGCCCAGGGCTTGATCTCACCACTCTAAGATCATGACCTTACCTGAAATCAAGAGTCAGACGCTTAACCGACTGAAATAAAAATAAAATCTTAAAAATAAGCCATTCCTTAAAAATAAAATCTTTTTAAAAAATTTAGAAATTGGTAATGACTGTACAACATCATGAATGTACTAAAAACCACAGAATTGCACACTTTACAAGGGTGAATTACATGGTATGCTAATTATATCTTAATTTTTAAAAATATATTTTAAAAATGCAACAACAATGCCTTAATATTTTTTGCCATTCTGGGGGTTGACTGAGTGGCTTTTCTACTTCATATGGTATTAGATGGGATCATTCATGTGACTACATTGAGTTGGTAGCTAAGTTGAGCTGGAAGATTCAAGAAGGCTTCATTCTTGGGGTGCCTGGGTGGTTCAGTCAGTTGAACGTCCAACTCTTGGTTTCAGCTCAGGTCATGATCTCACTGTCCTGGGATCAAGCCGGTGTCAGGCTCCGTGCTCAGTACAGAGTCTGTTTGGGATCCTCTCCCTTTTCCTCTCCCTCCCCACTGCCTCTCTCCCAGCTCACACATGCTTACTGTTTCTCAAATAAATAAATAAATAAAATCTTAAAAAAGAGGAAAAGAAGAAGACTTTATTCTTATGTCTGGAACCTTGGTGCTGGCTGTCAGTTGGGGCATCTTGGGTCTCCTTCATGTGGTCTCTCTCCAGCAGGACAGCCTGAGCTTCTTTACACCTTGGTGGCAAGAACAAGAGAGGAAAAGTGGAAGCTGCAATACTTTTGAAGGACTAGACCCAAACCTGGCTCACCGTCCCTTCTGCATTCCGTTGGTCAGAGCAAGTCACAGCTTGGTTTCAAATAAATAAATATTTTTAAAAATTATATGTATATGTGTGTGTGTATGTATGTGTATATATATATATATATATATACTGTATGATCCATTTGTATTAAATTTGAATACAGGTGAAACTAATCCATGGTGTTAGCCATCAGTATAATGACTACCCTTGTGGAGAAATGGAGGAGGCATGAGGGGTCCTCTACTTACAGATAGTTTATTGTCCTTTCTCTGGGCGCTAGTTATGTGGATATGTTGAAAATTCAATAAATGTACTTATGATTTGCACACTTTTCTATGTGAACGTTAATGTAAATAAAAGAGGTGTTTTTTTTTTTAAAGTGGGCAACCACTTAAAAGGGACACAAGAGCCTACTGAAAAAGCTCCTAATTAATAAAGCTGAAACAATTTCAGCAACAAAATAACTTAATATTGGATTGTAAATATAGTCATGAGTCCATACTCATGAGATTTATGATTAAATAAGTAACTAAATGGGGGAGAAGAGACAAATCTCCCTTAGAGAAGATTATCTACATACATACTCCTCACCACGGGAGGTAGAGTTTAAAACATCCTCCACACCCCAACCTAAGTGTGAACTGCACTTAATGACTCATTTCCAAAGAGTAGAGTGTGGAGGTAATTTTACAGACCCTATGTGAGCCAGGTGATCACAGTTAACATCATCATTTGCTAGCATGTACTCTTCACTTGATGTGATGGGAATGGCAAGTCACCTCTGGTTTTCCTCCTAAAACCCCGTAATCCTAGTCTAACTGTAACTGAACTCAATGGGTGGTACACTTGGGATGCACAAATCCCAAAGAAGTGTTGAAAGCAAAGAACCTTTCTTTTTTTTCAAACTTTTTAAAGATTTCATTTATTCATTTGAGAGAGAGAGGAGAACACAGAGGGAGAGCGAGGAGAAGCAGACTCCCTGCTGACTAGAGAACCTGATGTGGGACTTGATCCCAAGACCCTGAGATCATGACCTGAGCCAAAGCAAATGCTTAACCAACTGAGCCACCCAGGCACTCCAAAAACAAAGAACTTTCTATTACTTGTTATGTGTAAGGAGACAGTTCTCAAAGCACTATCTTCCCATGGATTAGCACAGGATGCTTTTAGTCACTGTCTTACCGGCGGGACAGGTAGCTTGCATGTAGATTAAGAAACTTATACATATTCTATTACCCACACTCTGCTTCAACTATGCTTGTCTAACACATTAACATGCTAGTGCGTATAGGTATGTTCTAAAAATGGCAGAAAACCCTGCCTATAGGAGGAAATATTAGTACTATAATGAACTAAAGGCAACTTCAAGACAACTCAGGGGGATAAATAATAATAATAAGCAAACAAACAAATAAATAATGGGGCTCTTGGCTGGCTCAATTAACAGAGCATGCAGCTCTTTGATCTCAGGGTTGTAAATTCAAGCCCCATATTGCGTATAGAGATTACTTAAAAATAAAATCGTCTTGGGAGCACCTGGGTGGTTCAGTCCGTTAAGTGTCCAACTCTTGATTTTGACTCAGGTCATGATCTCAGGTTTCTGAGATCGAGCCCTGTGCCAGGCTCTGTGCTGGGTGTGGAGGCTGTCTAAAATTCTCCCTCTCCCTCTCTAACAACAACGACAACAGCAGCAGCAACAACAAGAACAATAATAATAAATGCAATCTTAAAAAAGACAATTCAGTGGGGCTTCTGCACAGATCCTCAGCTCCAGTCCCTCTCAAACTGGCTCATGTAAGGGGCTACCAGGTGAAACACCTAGCTGGATAGTCTCCTTGGCTGGAACTGCTTATTCTGCAAAACGAAACGCATTCCTTCCCCGCTTTAGCCCCTTCCCCCTCCTTCTTCTGCTGAGACTTTTAGCCCTCTGATAGAAGTAACTACCCCGCTGGATCCTTGCTAATTGGGGTGTCCTGAGAAGGTAGATGCTGTTGACTGAAGGCCCATGAAGTTAGCGGGTGTCCTGGTGTCCTGGTGCCACTTTTTCTGATCCTCTGTAGGTCTTTTCCATTTCAAAATACTTAGAATCTAAAATATACCTTTTTTCTTCATGTTAAAGATTTCATTAGGTATATTTGGTAATTGTATCTCTCGGGTAGTGTTGATTAACTACTTGTCCCACAGGTTGCTTTTGAAGTTAAAGCAGGCAGGCATTCCTATCCCTTGAAGCTAGCTAGGCCTATGCGTTCCTCCTTTGGTCCAGCTATGCCTGGGGACAATTTGACTGCTTCTGTTCTGAATTGACAAGATGAATGTCTGGGTGCCAACTTCATAGCCATGAACAAAATAAATAAAATCAGATGTGCATTATTCAAAAGTTCTGACCAGTACTCCTTAAAGCTGTCAAAATCATCAAGGACAGGAAAAATCTGAAAAACTATCACAGTCAAGATGAGCATAAGAAGGGCGCCTGGGTGGCTCAGTGGGTTAAAGCCTCTGCCTTCAGCTCAGGTCATGATCTCAGGGTCCTGAGATCGAGCTCCGCATCCGGCTCTCTGCTCAGCGGGGAGCCTGCTTCCCCCTCTCTCTCTGCCTGCCTCTCTGCCTACTTGTGATCTCTGTCTGTCAAATAAATAAATAAAATCTTAAAAAAAAAAAAAAAAAGATGAGCATAAGAAGACATAACGAATATAACGTGGTGTCCTTGACAGAATACTGGAACAGAATGGGGGCATTGGGGAAAACTGGTGAAATTAAAAAGTAGATTTTAAGAAATATTTTAAAATAATAATTAAATTATTATTTTGTTATACCAATCAAGGTCGTTTCTTAGACGTGACGGATGTACCAGTTACTTAGTCAAAATTTAAGGTGCTCACAACACGGAAAACAAGGTGAGGAGTATACAGGAACTCTATGAGTCATCTTTGCCATAGTTCTGTAAATATAAAACTATTCTAAAATAAAATGTTTTGTTTTTAAACGGGAACTGCAACAGTGCCTTCTCACAAAATTGGGAGAAATCGTACTTGGCCTGAAAGCGTACAGGCCAAGTGCACGGCTCATTGCTCAGCACACAGTGTTATAATTGTGATTTTACGTAAAAAGCGGGAGGAAAGCTCGGACACTGCAGAATTTTAAGTAGTATAAGCCAGAGGTAATCGCGTGCAGACCCCGCCCACGCTACCCAGCACACGCCCACAGCCGCAAGATAGCATCCATCGGGCCCGGCGCGCACGCGTACGCACACACGCGCGCCGCCGTGGGCGGGGCGCTCGGGGGACGCCAGCGTGGGGCGGGACCAGCTTGCAGTTCCCACACGGGCGGCGGCCCCCGGAAGTGGTGTATACCGGGAAACCGTGCAGCGGAAGCAGTGTCTGGCAGGAGACTGTGGGGCTACCCGGCCAGAGACGCTGCTTCTTGTTGCTAGACGACGCGAGGTAGCCTTCGTCACTTCCTAAGCCCGCGTCAGCCCACTCCCCAGGCCGGAACCCAGGGGCCCGGAGCCTGGGTGGACTCGTCTTCCGAGGTTCAGGATCGCAGCCGGCACGGTAGCTGGAGTCAAGGCCACGCCACCTGCGGGGAAGAACATAAGCTGGGGTAGGAAGATGGCTGCAGACAAGCCTGCAGGTGAGGTGCCCACGCCCGGTGTGCTGAAGCGGTGGGACACGCAGGGGTGGGCCGACCCTGGCGCGGAGTTGGTGGGGACACGAGGGCGACTTGAATCTGGGTATGCATTTCTCTCCCCCGGCCTCTCCCACGGCCGTCCCAAATGTGAGTCTTTGGGTCCCAGATCTATAGGTTTTTTTACCCACGTGCAGTATGAAGTCACTACTGACCGCCTCTCTCCAGAATATCTGACTTAAATTTATTTAACCACTTCACAGGCTTTTCGGTTTTCCAATGGGGAAGGCAGAATAGGTAAAGTTCATTCTGGAGCACACAGCTGCCTTGTGTCCCCTGGCTCAGGATAAGACTCACCTGGGCTGTTTCGCCCCACATAAGCCTGCTTCTGGTCTGCGACGTCCTATGTAATTAGCTTTGTGAAAACTACTTAAGTAGACATAAAATTGGACTGTCTCTCTTCGTTCTGTGCTCTCAAATATCTTGTGTTTGCAACCTATTCTCCCGTAGTTCCTTAAAGTTAATTAATTTAATCTCGATTTTTTTTTTAAATGGATTACTGCTCCATTCCTAGAAACTTCTCCATTATGGTATATGAAATTCTTTCTTGCCTACTGGGACGGTCTGCCATATGTGTCTTCTGAGAAATTAATGTTCTATGTGGCATCTCATTTATGTTGGGAGAACTTAACTGACGGATCTTAGAAGTGGGCAACAACTTAAGACTTTTTGCAGTGAAATTTAGAAAAAAAGAAAAGACAGTCTCTATATTCTGTAGGTTTTGATCTCAATAACTGACAGATGGACTTGATTTGAAATAAAAGTGAGCCAATCCTCATATAGGTACAGATGAATAAAATTGTTGAGTTTCTTCAGTAAACTGAGAAGAAAACAATAGAGAAAAGGTTTACAAAGTGAGGATAATGGAGTATGCTATAGAGTTTTCAGGTAGGCTGATCACAGAAGGGCTGGGGGGGGGGTGTTTGAACAGATAACCCCACATAAAATGAAGGAGAGAGCCATGTGGAAGGAGTAGGATGGATAGGGAGAATGTTCCAGGCAGGAAATAAGCATGACTTGTCCAAGGCTGGACCAAGCGGACCAGCATCTTCCTTATTTTTTTTTTTTTTTAAGATTTTATTTACTAATTTGACAGACCAAGATCACAAGTAGGCAGAGAGGCAGGCAGAGAGAGAGAAGGAAGCAGGCTCCCTGCTGAGCAGAGAGCCTGATGTGGGGCTTGATCCCAGGACCGTGGGACCATGACCTGAGCCGAAGGCAGAGGCTTTAACCCACTGAGCCACCAGGCGCCCCAACATCTTCCTTATTAATTGAAGGCAGTATCTGTTTCTCAGGTTTACCTTTCCTTCTTGCCGGTGTCTTTTGCACCTCCCTGGAATGACCTTTTTAGGCCTAAAGCGCATCTAGTTTCCAAGTTCTATCAATTATAAAGCACTCTTTGACTTGTTCATTCACTCACAAAGATTAAGTACGAGGCACTGGCTTGGATATTGAAGAAATGAATAGAACATACTCCCTGCCTTTGAGGACCTACTGCTCAGTCTGTGAGACACCTAACATAGTAGCATATCCATTTGGTAGTATGTAAGTAATATAACCAGGTACCATAGCTGTGTAATATGTGTAGTGGAAGAATAAGGTCCAGGGCGTTTTGGGACTGTGTCTTTAGTTGAAGTTTATGGGTCACAGTGTAGGAAATTCTTACCTAGATAATGTTAAATTTGTATTAAGTAGATGAGTGTTTAATATCATTCCTTTGAATCTCTCCTCCTCTCCATCCCCCTTTCACCTGCTGTGATTCTAGCCTTTATTTTTTAATGTGGTGTGTTTCACATTAAGCAGCCTTCTGACTGGTGTTTGTTTCTCTTCCTTTCCAGTCCATTATTCTCACTACTATGTTTTTATTTCTAAAACACTAATTGGAACACACCATTCCCATGCCTGTAAACTTTGTAAGATTGTACCATCTCTTGTGCATCAAATCCTCACTCTTTAATGTCATTTGTGAAACTTTACAGTCTGTTTCCAGCTAATGTTTCTATATCAACACACCTAGTTCTTCACACCAGAAATGACTCTCTTGAAAAGCATTGTGTTCTTTTGAGTTTCTGAGTGGTAAGAAAGAAGAGAAAGTGGTATCTTCCTTTCTCTTCTCAATCTGGTAAACTGTGTCTTCATTCAAGGTCTAGTTTATATGCTGCTTCATCTCTGAGCTCCTGAGCTCAGAGCCCTTGTCATGGAGGATATTGTGTGCTTATTCTTAGTTAAGAAAAGAAACCCATGAAAGCCTTTAAGAAAGTAAGTGACCTGACCACAGTGTGGGAGGGGGTAGATTTGAATGAAACAAGACTGGAAGCCCAGAGAATAGCTAAAGCCAGCTAATGTTGTTATATTAATTTATTCAGTAAATATTTACCCATGGCCTGCTTTGCCAGGCACTAACGTAACTCTGTAGTTATGAGGCTTGTAGTATGAAAGACAGGGTAAACAAAATAAATAATTGTGTTTTTTTTTAAAGATTTTATTTATTTGACAGAGTGAGAGAGCACAAGTGGGGGGAATAAAAGAGAGAAGCAGGCTCCTCGTTGACAGGGAGTCTGATACGGGGCTCAATTCCAGAACCCCGGGATTACAACCCAAGCCGAAGGCAGACGCTCAACCGTCTGAGCCACCCAGGCACCCCAGTAATTGTGATTTTTAAGTTGTGATAAATATTGTGAAGAAAAGGAAGATGAGTAGGACGACAGAGGATAACTGAGAGCAAGAACCCTATTTTGAAAAGGAAGGGCTCTCTTAGAGGTAACACTGGAACAGAGACCCTGGATATAAAGAGCCAGCCATGTGGAGAAAAAAATGATCCAGGTAAGAGGAGCAACAAATGTATAGACCCCTTGGAAAATGTTTAAAGAGAGTGAGAAGACCCCTTGACTATAAGCACCCCGAAGAAAGGTACTTTTATCTGTGTTAGTCTTGCTCTTATCTCCAGTGCCTAGAACACGGGCTGGCATATAGGAGGCACTCGATACGTATTTATAGTGTAGTGAGCAAAGGAACATAAAAGAGATGAATTCAGTTGTGTCAGGGGCTAGCTTATGTCAGTTTGAGTTCATTGTAATCAGAAGCCATTGGGAGATTCAGCAAGAGCATCGTGTGACCTGATTTATGTTTTAACGGAGCTAGGTGAGAACTGATGAAGAAGTTAAAAACAAGGGAATTGAAACCAGACAGCCTGGGTTCATCCTACCAAGACACCACTTGGTATCCGTGTCACCTTGGGCAAATTTTCTTTTTTAAATTAGGCTCCAGGGGCGCTTGGGTGGCTCATTGGGTTAAGCCTCTGCCTTGGGCTCAGGTCATGATCTCAGGGGCCTGGGATTGAGCCCCACATTGGGCTCTCTGCTCAGCAGGGAGCCTGCTTCTCTCTCTCTCTGCCTACTTGTAATCTCTGTCAAATAAATAAAATCTTTAAAAAATAAATAAAGTAGGCTCCATGGGGTGTCTGGGTGGCTCAGTGGGTTGAGGCCTCTGCCTTTCGGCTCGGGTCATGGTCCCAGGGTCCTGGGATCAAGCCTAGCGTGGGGCTCTCTTCTCAGCAGGGAGCCTGCTTCCCCCTCTCTCTGCCTGCCTTTCTGCCTACTTCTGATCTCTGCCTGTCAAATAAACAAATAAAATCTTCAGAAAAAATGAAAATAAAGTAGGCTCCACACCCAGCATGGAGCCCAACAGAGGGCTTGAACTCGGTGACCCTGAGATTAAGACCTGAGCTGAGATCAAGTGTTAGACACTTGGGGTTCCTGGGTGATTCAGTTGGTTAAGTGTCCAGCTCTTAATTTCAGCTTAGGTCATGATTTTAGGGTTGTGAGATTGAGCCCCATGTGGGGCTCTGATCTCAGCAGGGAGTCTGCTTGAGATTCTCTCTCTGCCCCCCTCCCCTGCTCGCTTGCTCTTGTGCTCTCAAATAAATATATAAATGAGTCAGACGTTTAACCAACTGAGCCACCCATGCACTCCTTTGTTAAATGTTAAGACCCTTTTTTTAAGCCTCAGCTTTCCTCTGTGTAAAATGGGAATGATAACAGTATCTATGTCTCAGCATTAGTAAAGGTTAAAATGACATCATCTGAGGCCCTGATTTTATTTTAAATGTGGGTTAGTATTACTTTGGGGTTGGTAGGATGGTGAGGAGAGGCAGATATGAGAAATGTTTAGGGAGTAAAACTGGCAGAATTCGTGACTAATTGGGTATAGTAAGGTGAGCAGAAAGCCTTGCTTCTTAGGAAAGGTTCTTAGTTGAACCTCAGTTTCTTCATTGGTAAGATGGGTGTTCTGACAGTTTTCTAACTTTTTTTTTAAGATATTATTTTTAAGTAATCTCTCTACCCAACATGGGGCTCAGACTTAACCCTGAGACCAAGAGTCACATGCTTTACCAACTGAGCCAGCCAGGCGCCCCCTAACTTCTTTTTCTTTCTTTTAAAATTTTATTTATTTATTTGACAGAGAGATGGTGAGAGAGGGAACACAAGCAGAGGGAATGGAAGAGGAAGAGGCAGATCTCCTGCTGAGCAGGGAGCCTGCTGTGGTATTCGATTCCAGGACCCTGGGATCATGACCTGAGCTGAAGGCAGATGCTTAACAACTGAGCCACCCAGGCACCCTACCCCCTAACTTCTAATAACATTTTATTTCATTTATTTTTTTGTCTTTTTTTTAAAGATTTCATCCATTTATTAGCATTTTTTGTTTTGTTTTGTTTTTTTAAGATTTATTTATTTGTTAGAGAGAGAGGGAGAGCACAGGCAGGCAGAGTGGCAGGCAGAGGCAGAGAAAGAAGCAGGCTCCACGCTGAGAAAGGAGCCCGATGCGGAACTTGATCCCAGGACCCTGGGACCATGATTGGAGCCAAAGGCAACCACTCAACCAACTGAGCCACCCAGGCATCCCCATTTATTAGCATTTTTGACTAAGAAAATACCATCAAGTGTTTTAGGATGATTTATTTGACCTTATTTTTTTTATGGTTATCTGAAAGGAGAAAATGGCTAGAGTTAGGACACAAAATCCTAGATTAGAATTTATCTGAGAATTTGAACTATGAGCCTGGCTGTAGTAGGCTTGATAGGAAAAGATTGATAATATGAATAAGGGAAAGATCAGACCTGATGGGCAATATGAAATCAGGAGAAGGGTACTTATAGATGGCTTTGAAATTTTAAGCCAGAATGGCCATAAAAATGATAATAACAGGGGCGCCTGGGTAGCTCAGTGGGTTAAAGCCTCTGTCTTCGGCTCAGGTCATGATCCCAGGGTCCTGGGATCAAGCCCCACATCGGGCTCTCTGCTCAGCAAGGAGCCTGCTTCCTCCTCTCTCTCCGCCGCCTGCTTCTCTGCCTACTTGTGATCTCTCTCTCTGTCAAATAAATAAATAAAATCTTAAATATATATATATATACATATATATACATATATATATACATACATATGTATATATATGCAGGGTTGCTTGGTTGGCTCAGTTGGTTAAGCTTCAGACTTGTGGCTCAAGTCATGAACTCATGGGTTGTGGGATCGAGTCCCACTCCATGCTCAGGGCAGAGCCTACTTGAGATTCTTTCCCCCTTCCCTCTCCCTCTGCTCCTCTGCATCCATGCATGTTCACACTCTCTCAAATAAATAAATAAAATCTTTATCTATCTGTCTATGCGGATGAGGAAATAAACTATGCAGTACTCTTCTACCATTTGCTTTCTTTAGGGTCCTGTGAGGAATCCATGCATATTTGATATTTTTTCAACTTTGTATTTTAGATGATTTCAAACATCCAAAAAATTGAAAAAATTAGTATCCATATGCTCACCACCTAGTTGAACAATTGTTACATTTTGCCGTATTTATTTCCTCTCTCTCTAGCTACAGCTTTTAGTGTTGAATCATTTCTAAATATTTCTAAATATCAATATTTCTAAATATTCATCTCTAAATATTTCACCATGCAATTTTTTCAGGATTTTATTTATTATTTGATAGAGCGAGCAAAAGCAGGGGGAGTAGAAGAGGGAGAAGTAGGTTCCCCACTGAGCAGGGAGCCCAACACAGGGCTCGATCCTAGGACCCTGAGATCATGACCTGAGCCAAAGGCAGATGCTTAACCAACTGAGCCACCCAGGTGCCCCTCACCATGCATTTTTTAAAAATTAGGCCATTCAAAGAAAAAAAAAAAAAGACCATTCACTTGTATAACCATTGTCATACTTTAGAAAATTAATATTTGAATATATTAAGTTTCCCAGTTGTCCCAGAAATGCTATTTAAAGGCTTAAAGAGGCTGTGCTTACCTGACAAAGTATCAGTTAAAAGATAATAGTAAGTTAAAAAGATGTAAAGTACAGCATAGGGAATAGAGTTAATAGTACTGTACTAACATTTTAACTGCACATACTGTGGCAAGCACTGAGTGATGTATATACTTGTTCAGTCAACTTGTTGTACACCTGACACTAATATAACACTATGTTAATTAAACTTCAATTAAAAAAAGAAAGGTATGCTTTTCAAACTAAGATCCAGTCATAGTTTACACATTTGTGTGTGTGTGTGTATAAAATATATTGGGTTTGTAAGTTCAAGCCCCACATTGGGTGTAGAGACTACTTAAAAGTAAAATCTTTAAAAAAAAAAAAAAAGTCTAAGTTGAATATAAAAGCTTAAGGGAAATCTAGGCTTTCTGAATGTAGAGCCTTAATAAATCAGGTATTAATATTTGAAAACCAGAGTAAATCTCTTTTCTGTACATAAAAACTACTCTCCAATATGAAAATTAAAATACTCCCCAGCAGGGGCACTGGCTGCCAGTCAGTGGAGTGTGCTCTTGATCTTGGGGCTGTTTGAGCCTCACAATGGGTGTAGAGATTTACTTAAAAATGAAATCATAAGAAAAAAATACTCAGCATGATAGAGGTCTGGTTTGCCTATCTTCCACAAAGCATGTTATTGTTAATTCTTGATTATTTTCTTCCTTTATTTCTGTTGTGCTGCACAGGGTGCTCAAGTCTGAGGCATTGCTCGTCACAGATTTCTCTGATTATGTAATAATCAACTGTTATATGTGTAGGGTTTCAATAAGTCAGAGACACTTGTCCAAGTGATAGAAAACAGCGTGAACTATGTGAACTTTATTTATATAGTGACTTCGACAGACCTGAATGATTTTTCTTTGAAATGGCATTCTTCTTTTTTAAAACTTGCCTTCACAAAGTCATCAACACTACTTTGTGACCATATTAGTAGGTTTCCTTAGTTTTTAACATTCCTTATTCCTATGGGGAAAAAAATGTCTTTTCTTGAACATCATTGGAGCTGTATTTTAAAATGTGTAGCTTGTGTGGAAACCCCTCCTCCAATCAGATTTGAATTGTTAACATTCTGTATTAGAATGTGTCTGTGCTTTCAGTTAACTGACTTCTTTCAGTTTTTGAAAAGCAGTGTATTTCTTTTCTACTTACTTTAAACCTAAAGGCAATTGTTTGGTTCAAAATGAAGCCTATTGGCTTAAAGGGTGTCAAGGTTTTTGCTCCTAAGAGCTCTGTGCGCGTGCAAGGTCAGCCATGTTCATTAGGCCAGAGTAGAAGGAAAGTCAAACTTATGGATGAACGGCCATACACTCTTACAATTGGCAATGGAGACTACTTTTGGACAAATAAAGACACATTATGGAATTACGTGCAGACTCTTTCTGGTAAGAACTCTGAAGTTACAAATAATGTTTTAAAAACTGATTACAAAAGTAACACCCATTCCATACGGAAAACTTGAAAGGTGCAGAAAGATAACAAGGAAAATAAAAATAGTAAACCCATTGGAGTATTTTTGTTTTACAGTTTTATCTTGAAGTAAAAGTGCAGATAAAATAATGATTGGTAGCCTTGGGAAAGGCTACCTCTTGCACTGATTTCTCCAAAATATCTGTAGAAATGACAATTTCAGAGTCTCTTGTCAGCCTTGGAGTCTAGCTTGTTTATTATATTAAAGTTGGCATCTCTCTTTGCTTGAAAGATTGTAGGAGGCTTTTACAGTTCCTGAAGGATAATGATGGAAAATAGAAACTTAAACTCCTTTTTTTTTTTGAAGATTTTATTTATTTGACAGAGATCACAGGTAGGCAGAGAGGCAGGCAGGGTAGCGGTTGGGGGTGGGAAGCAGGCTCCCTGCTGAGCAGAGAACCCAATGCAGGGCTCAATCCCAGAACCCTGGGATCATGACCTGAGCTGAAGGCAGAGGCTTTAACCCACTGAGCCACCCAGGCACCCCTACGGATTTTATTTTTAAGTAATCTCTACACCCAGCATGGGGTTGGAATTCACAACCCCCACATCAATAATCACATGCTCTACCAACTGAGTCAGCAGGTGTCCCCAAAATAAAATATTAAAAAATAATAATAGTAAATAAATAAAGTAATTGATCCTTACTGTTATTGTATACGTAAAAGTTTTGCTAAACAGGTGTATTGTGAAAACAGGTTAACAGTAACTCATTGTCATTGACTTTCTAAAGAAAAAACTATTTAACAGTGTCTTTACTTATTTTTTTTTTAAGATTTTATGCTTCATGGGACGCCTGGGTGGCTCAGTTGGTTAAGCAGCTGCCTTCGGCTCAGGTCATGATCCCAGCGTCCTGGGATCGAGTCCCGCATCGGGCTCCTTGCTCAGCAGGAGCCTGCTTCTCCCTCTGCCTGCCATTCTGTCTGCCTGTGCTCAATCTCTCTCCCTCTCTCTCTGACAAATAAATAAAATCTTTAAAAAAAAAAAAAAAAAGATTTTATGCTTCAAGTAATGTCTACACCTGGGGCACCTGGGTGGCTCAGTCAGTTAAGCGTCTGCCTTTGGCTCAGGTCATTTTTCCAGGGTGCCGGGGTTGAACTCCCACATCGGGCTCCCTGCTCACTGGGGAGTCTACTTCTCCCTCTGCCCCAAAACCCACCTGTGGTTGCTTTCTCTCTCTAATAAATAGATAAAATCTTTTTTTTTTTTTAAAGATTTTATTTATTTATTTGACAGGCAGAGATCACAAGTAGGCAGAGAGGCAGGCAGATAGAGAGAGGTAGAAGCAGGCTCACTGCTGAGCAGAGAGCCCGATTCGGGGCTCAATCCCAGGACCCTGGGATCATGACCCGAGCTGAAGGCAGAGGCTTAACCCACTGAGCCACCCAGGTGCCCCATAAATAGATAAAATCTTAAAAAAAAAAAAAAAGGTATGAAAATTTTCAAAATTAAAAGTTGGGGGAGGGGGTTGGAGAATAAAAAGATCCAAAAAAATTATTAGAAAAGTTGATTGGTGGTTTTTTTTAAATCAAAAGAAAGTTTCCTTCCTTCCTTCAGAAAGAGCACAAGCAGGGGGAGCAGCAGGCAGAGCCCGGCAGAGGAAGAAGCAGACTCCCCGCTGAGCAAGGACCCAGATGTGGGACTCATTCCAGGGTCCTGGGATTACAACCTGAGCTGAAGGCAAATGCTTAACCCACTGAGCCACCCAGGCGTCCCAAAGAGAGTTTTCTAAGTGGGAAATATTTGTAAATTGTAGAGGACAGTTTCTAAAGACTGATCTTGACTAAGTACAACTTTTAATTTGAGTTTAGTACCTCAGGGAAAAGCAGGAATATCATGAGTAATTTAAGATTAAATGAAGTTAAAATAATCCATGGCATTATAGCTGGCTATACCTTCTCAAGGTGCTATCTTTCCTCCCTTCCCTGCAATTCCTGTTCGCATAATCTTTATTATTATTATTATGGCATTGAATAAATGTGAAAAAGGCTGAAAGATTTAAAGGATTTAACTTTTTTTACAGTCCCTTGATACACTAGATGCTGCATTTTTTTTTTTTCAAGAATGAGGAGTGTTTTGTGTGTGTGTGTTTTTTTTTTAAGATTTTATTTATTTTACAGAGATCACAAGTAGGCAGAAAGACAGACAGAGAGGGGGAAACAGGCTCCCTGCCTGATGCGGGGTCCAGTCCCAGGACCCTGAGATCACAACCCGAGCTGAAGGCAGAGGCTTAACCCACTGAGCCACCCAGGTGCCCCTAGATGCTGCATTTTTATTAGCTCTGTAGATGTGGTTACCTGGAAGTATTTATTCTTACTAATTTTTATGACTTTATTGTCTCCTTTCCTTTAAAGAGTAATTAAGAGCTCAGGTATGTTTCTTAGTATTGAATGGAAACTATGTTTTGTGGCTACTACATCTAATTTTACAGAGGAAACTTCAAAGTTTGTGAAAACTGGATAAGCATGATGCTGTCTCCAGAGTGTGATATTATGGTTTAGGTTCTTGTCAGTTATCTGACATCAAGGCCCCAAATCCTAAGGAAAAGAAAGATTTCTGCCAGCCCCTCTCCCTAAAAATCTCTGCCACAGTATATAGATGAGGCTTAGTCCAGAAAGATCTCTTGTGAACAAGAAGAGATGGGATCCTTTGACTGCATTGTGCTCACAAATGTTGGGATCAATGATGCTGCTTCTTTCGTGAAAGAAAAAGTATTTCTTTGGGATACCTGGGTGGCTCAGTGGGTTGAGTGTCTGCCTTCCGCTGAGGTCATGATCCCAGGGTCCTGGGATTGAGTCCCACATCGGGCTCCTTGCCCAGTGGGGAGCCTGCTTCTCTCTCTGCTGCTCCCCCTGCTTGTGCTCTTTCTCTGACAAATAAATAAAATTTTTTTAAAAGATGTATTTATTTTGAGAGAGAGGGAAAGAATCTCCCACAGACTCCCCAGTCAGACAGCTCAATGAGGGTCTCATTTGCACCACCCAGAGTTCATGAACTGAGCCAAAACCCAGGAGTCAGACACTCAATCTAACTGAGCCACCAAGGCACTGCAGAAAAAGTTCTGGTTTTTTTTTTGTTTGTTTGTTTTGAAGCATTTGTCAGAACAGTTAGAAGTATTGAACTCGAGTAGTTTGAAACTTGATTTAGCGGAGATTTTTATGTTTATTTTGGAATTTGGTTTTCAAATAAAAAATGTCTAATTTTGAAGTACTGATTTGTGGGGCAGTAATCATTACTCTTAGAAGGTATATGGATACTTAATCATGTTAAGGAAGCTTTTTAAATGTGCTAATCTTGGCTTTTGGATTCCTAAGCCTATGACCTAGAAATTAACTATGAGTTCTTATCAAAGTAGTTTTCTAATTGTTAAATGTTACTGTATTCCAACTGGATGATAAACTTTTTGAAGGTATTGTATATATATTTATCTTTTGTCTCCGAAGTGTAGCTTCCGAAATATGTAGGACTTTGATATATTGCTGGGGGGCAGATCTAACTTTTTTAAGTGAACACAACATTCTCAGCCCAAGTGTCCTGATGGACGGAGCTGTAATCTTTACATAAGCAATGGTGGGTTTTCATTGTGCTTGACCATGGCTAAAGAAAACATTTCTTTAAGTTTTTGGAGGAGTGGCTTCTAACTCACCTATAATACTAATATGCCATCATAGTTGAGAAAGTCCTAACTGTAGCAACTTCATTAGGAAGAAGACAAAAGAAAACTAGGGCACATTCACTGTATAACTTTATTTCTAAACAACTGTGAAACTTTTGTGCTTGCAGATCAGGGAGCAGAGAAACATGAAGGGACAAGTCAGTCCTCTGGGATCACTGATCAAGAGAAGGAGTTGTCCACCAGTGCTTTCCAAGCTTTCACAGTAAGCAGTGGTTTCTTTCTGTTGGCGGTAGTTTTAGGGTCTGTCGAATATGAATCTTTTCACAGTGAATTTTTTAAATTTAAAATTTTTGTTCTGTAGTAATTCAAGAATTAAGTTTAGGGAGTAGGTTTAGTTTTAATATTTAAAAAATTAGAGTTTAAATATGATAAAAGGAATGGGAGTAATTGGAGGCATTACCAAGTTTTTGTGTTTTCATAAACATGTTTAACTCTCATAGTCCTTTTTAAGTCTTTAAAACTTAGATTTGTAAATATGTGGGTCATTCTTTTTAATTCACTGCTTTGTTCAATTCTTTTTCTCGAATATGCTTTAAAATGGAACTCCAAAGTTTTCTTGTCAAAACTTTAACTTTTCTGACATTAAACTATATGAAAGTAAACCTTATTTAATTTTCAAGTTATATACATGTAAGCAGAAGAATTTGATACTTGGGTATTCAAAGTATATTTACTGGAAATTAAAAATTAGAATAATTAATCATATTACCTTTCTTGGCTCCCTCAGCTATTATGTCCTACTAGCAGTATACACCTATATATAAATAAATATATATATATATTTGTGTATGTCATGTTGTTTTATGCATATATAGAGGTGTATGGTATACCTATGTGTCTATGTATGTGTCTTATACAAGTATTGGTGTTTGAGTTTGAGCCTTAGGAAATGTCTGCAATTTTTTTCCAGCTTTTTAATTTAATTTTATTTTATTTTATTTTTAAGATTTATTTATTTGACAGAGAGAGAGAGATCACAAGTAGGCAGAGCAGGAGGCGGGGGCGGGGGCGGTGAGCAGGCTCCCTGCTGAGCAGAGAGCCTGATGCGGGGCTCAGTCCCAGGACCCTGAGATCATGACCTGAGCCGAAGGCAGAAGCTTAACCCGCTGAGCCACCCAGGCGCCCCTTTTTCCAGCTTTATTGAGATATAATTGACATATCCCAGTTTCCTTCTCTCTCTCTTTTTTTTTTTTAAAGGATTTTATTTACTTATTTGACAGAGAGTGAGAAAAGGAACATAAGCAGGGGGAGTGGGAGAAGAAGAAGCAGGCTCCCCACCAAGCAGGGAGCCCAGTGCGGGGCTTGATCCCAGGATCCTGGGATCATGACCTGAGCTAAAGGCAGATGTTCAACGACTGAGCCACCCAGGCGCCCCGACATATGCAGTTTCTTTTTTTCTTCCCCAGTTTCTTAATTAATATATGAATATTGCTTCACCTAGTGACTTTAGTTAGTATACTTAGGGGGAGTTGTAGGTCTTTTTCTTTCTTTCTTTTTTTTTTTTTGTTGTTGTTGTTGTTGTAGGTCTTTTAAAGTTTGTCTTTTTTTTAACTTTTTTTTTTTTAAAGACTTTATTTATTTGTCAGAGAGCACAAGCAGGGGGAATGGCAGGCAGAAGGAGAAGCGGGCTCCCCGCTGAGCAGGGAGCCCAACATGGGGCTTGATCCCAGGACCCTGGAATCATGACCTGAGCCGAAGGCAGACGCTTAACCAACTGAGCCACCCAGGCACCCCTTTAAAGAGTTTTACAATGAAGAGTGAAATATATTTGGAAATGATTGTATAGTTTTAAAGCTGATATGTAATTTTGTCTGTTTTTGTGTTTGTTTGTTTTAGGCTGGAAATTACGATGCCTGTCTGCAACACCTTGCTTGCCTACAAGAAGTAAACAAAGATGATTATAAAATAATTTTGAATACAGCAGTGGCTGAGTTTTTTAAAAATAACCAAACGACAACAGATAGTTTGAGACAAACGCTTAACCAGCTGAAGAATCAGGTGATACACAAATGAATTTAGCTGTAAAAGTACTGTAGTAGTCTCTCAATTGTCCAGTAGAAATACTTGAGGAAAATTAATAGGACATGTCTGATACTGATAGCATAATTTCTAATGTATCTAAAACATTTGCATCAGTTTTATTTATATAAAATTATTATTCCAGGAAATGAAAGATATGTTGTATAATTTTATTTTCTGTTGTATTTTTAAATTGAACAGAATAGACTAATATACCAAATTTGAATGAGTTTTGGAGTTTTGAGAAAAAATTAAAGTGGAAATATATGAAAAGCTTAGCTACTGAGATTATCTTTTTTATAACTGCAAAGATCAGATTATTTATAATAATGTTAAGATTGTTTTAGCACGTTGGATCAGGACATGATTAATTGATTAAATAGAAGATATTCTGACTTATATATGGTTTGGGGCTTGTCTTAGTCATTGGTCATAGCAGCAACATTTCTCAGATCACAGAGTTAGAGCTTTGATAGTCAAGACGGCTGATGATGATGATAGGATCAGATAGCAGGCATTTATTGCTTATTATGGAACAAGCCCTGCCAAGAACCTTATATGCAACATGTCACTTACTCTTCCCAGTAGTCCTATGAAACAGCTACTATAATTTTTCTCATTTTACAGATGGGAAAGCTGAGGTACAGATAGCTTATATAATTTGTCCAAAGACACAAGTCTCTTAAATGAAGAGAGCTCCATCAACCCAGTCCTGTTTGACTCAAGGGCCTGTGCTTCTAATTATTGCTTCATGCTGTAGAAGCACTTAAGACCTCTTCGAGCCTTTGTCCTTGTTCATGAGTACCACTGTATGGTAGAGTATCACCCTAATATGTGATACAGACCCCTTCAGGACCTTTATAATTTTTTTTATAGGAGTAAAGCTACCCTGCAGTATCACCCAAACTTGGTATTGTTAGAAATAAGTAACCTGTTCGTGCTCTTCCTAATTCTTTACAGGAGTAATTTTTCAACCCTATTATAATTCTTCAATGAAAATGAGAGTAATAAGGGTGCCTGCCTGGCTCAGTTGGTAGAGCATGCAAATCTTTTTTTATTATTATGAACATATAATGTATATGTTTCAGGGGTACAGGTCTGTGACTCACTAGTCTTACACAATTCACAGCACTCACTATAGCAGTGTCTATCACCCAGCCACCTCATCCTCCTACCACACCTCCCCTCCAGCAACCCTCAGTTTGATTCCTGAGATTAAGAGTCTCTTATGGTTTGTCTCCCTCTCTGGTTTCATCTTGTTTCATTTTTATTCCTCTCTTCCCCTATGATCCTCTGCCTTGTTTCTCAAATTCCACATATCAGTGAGATCATATGATAATTGTCATTCTCTGATTCACTTATTTCACTTAGCATAATACCCTCTGGTTCTATCCGTAGAGCATGCAATTCTTGATCTCAGGGTCATGAGTTCAAGCCCCCCCCCTTGGGTGTAGAGATTACTTTAAAATATAATTTCTTTCTTTTTCAAGAAAAGAAAATGAGAATAATAGCCAACGTGTATTAAACACTTATGTGATTCCAAATTCCTTGTTAAGTGCTGTTTATGTTTTATCTCAAATAATCCTCACATTCAGCCCTTAAGATAGGTACTTTTATCTCAGTTGTATAACTGGGATTTAGGGAGCCTAATAATTTTAATTTATATAGCCAGAGAGGGGAGGAGCAAGATTTGAATCAGACCTTTGATATATATTTTTTTATTTAATGAATATAGTTTTTTTTTTTTGAAGATTTTATTTATCAGATAGAGATCACAAGTAGGCAGAGAGGCAGACAGAGAGAGAGGGGGAAGCAGGTTCCCTGCTGAGCAGAGAGCCCAATGCGGGGCTCGATTCCAGGACCATGGGATCATGACCTGAGCCGAAGGCAGAGGCTTTAACCCACTGAGCCACCCAGGCGCCCCTGATTTTTTTTTTTTAAGATTTTTTTTTTTTTTAATTTATTTTGACAGGGAGATCACAAGTAGGCAGAGAGGCAGGCAGGGTTTGGGGAGCAGGCTCCCTGCTGAGCAGAGGGCCCAATACGGGGCTCGATCTCAGGACCCTGAGATCACGACCCGAGCCGAAGGCAGAGGCCCAACCCACTGAGCCACCCAGGTGCACCTGATTTTTTTTTTTTTAAGGTAAATTTTACATGCGGGTTTGAACTTACGACCCCCAAAATCAAGAGTTACATGTTCTACAGACTAAGCCTTCTAGGCACCCCCAGACCATCTGACTTTCAAGACTGTTTTCATAGCTACCCCATTCTTCACACATTTATGTGACATCACATTTCTGTATTTCTCTAGCTTAGTAACTGTGACTTTATCTGGAGTTCCAGAATCAAAGGAAAGATGATGTTTGTGGATATCTAGTACACATACCCTATGACCCCATAGACTGTTTATTCCAGGGAATATTTATTTGGTCGTGGAGCACAAGTTCATCCTTAAAACCCTTTTTAGGGTAAGAGACTCCTGCAGACTTCTTATTAAGCCAAGAAAACAGTTTTGAAATCCTTTCACCAGCCTTAGTTCTTTTTTTTTCCTTTTTGCTTTTATTTTTGATAAGGCTGGTTCAGTAATCCCCACCCCCATGCCCTCCAACTCTCTTAAAACCTAGAAGTATTTGTACCTGTGTCTCCTACTTTTCTCTAAATCACACTTCGGTTCAGAGTCTTATGTTCTTGGCCTAGTTACATACCTTTACAACCTATTCCACTTTTATTGATGTTTTATCTCATTTAACAAGTAGTTTTTGTTCTGGCTGGAGCAATTACTAGATGCTTTTGGTAAGTCCTAGAAAATGTTGCTGTTATTTATGTCATATGTTCAACCATTTGTGCTTTTCTTTTTTGTTTTGTTTTTTAAGAAGAAAGAATTTATTTATTTTTTTTTATTCATTCATTTGCTAGAGAGAGAGAGAGAGAGAGAGTACTTGCGTGCACACAGAAACAGAGGGAGTAGCAGGCAGAGGAAGAAGCAGGCTACCCACTGTGCAAGGAGCCCAGTGTGGGACTTCAGGACCTCAGGATCACGACCCAAGCTGAAGGCAGAAGCCCAGCCCACTGAGCCACCGAGGTGTCCCTATTTACAAAAAACAAGTCTTAAAAAACAAACCCATAGCAGTCCCTGCTGTTTGACAGCAAACTCCCAGTGCCCAGCAACTAGTAATCTGCTTTGTCTATTCATTTGCTACTTTGGCTATTTCATGTAGCTGAATGTTCAACCATTTTTTAATCCAGAATTCCTTAATTTGTCCAGACCCCTCTTTTCTGGCTAAGAATTAACCTTTTCTTAGTTCATTCTCTCTCCATTATATTACCACCAGCAAGTATTGTTTTTCTTTGGAAATTGAGTTTTCTCTAAAGAGACTATTTTTAGTCACTTCAAGACTGTGACTTGGTAAGCGAAGGTTATACAGAATCTGCAAACTAATGGAGATGCAAGTGCTTGTGGTCAGAGAGGACCAGTTGTTAACATTTAAGCTCATCATATGGATGACTGAAGTCACAGGTGTCTGATTACAAATTACTCTGTATCATGAACCTTCCGGTTCCTTGCCATCAGCCAAACCAAAGTTAAGTTCATCATGTATATCATACTCTCACTGCTTGATATAGGGAAGTGTCAGTCTTACAATTAATTACTTAACATTGCTCAATAATTTGTTCCAATCTTTAGGGGCACCTGGGTGCCACAGTTGTTTGGGAGTCTGACTCGGTTTTGGCTCAGGTTGTGGTTTCAGGATCGTGAGATCAAGTCCCATGTAGGGCTCCAAGTTCAGTGCAGAGTCTTCTTGGGACTCTTTCGCTGTTCCTCTCTCCCTCCTCTACGTGCACTCTGTCTCTCTCAAATAAATAAACCTTAAAACAATAATTTATTCCAATCTTACCAGTGGCAGAGAAAAATTGGTTTTAATACAGATAGGTTTCCAGTTTTGTGTGTTAAATGAAATTACAAAGTGTTTGCAAAACTAAATTAAAATTTGCAAGCCTAGGGGCACCTGGGTGGCTCAGTGGGTTGAGCCTCTGCTTTCGGCTCAGGTCATGATCTCAGGGTCCTGGTATCGAGCCCCGCGTCGGGCTCTCTGCTTGGCAGGGAACCTGCTTCCTCTTTTCTCTCTCCCTGCCTCTCTTGCCTACTTGTGATCTCTCTCTGTGTCAAATAAATAAATAAAATCTTAAAAAAAAAACAATTTGCAAGCCTATTGCTTCAGCTTGGGGGAGCATGCAGATAATCATTAGTTTTAAAATGCAAAATGGTGTGATTTTTTTTTTTTCTGGTACCAGATGTAAATGTTAGTGTTTTAGCAAAGCCATTAAAAGCCTATTTTTGTTGTTTATTACTTCAAACTTTTTTTTTTTTTTTTAGTTCCAGGAACAAAACCTGAAAATAAGAGGAATATCAGAAAATATACTTCCTAGCTATAAAGCCTTAGGCAAGATAATTAAGCTTTTTGTGCTGGTCTCCTTATTTATAAAATGGAAATGATAATAATTTCTCTGTCCTCAAGGTATAGTGTGGATTAAATGAGGTATTCTTTATGAAAGGTTTAACACAGCGGGCCTGGCACATAGTTAAGTAGTTAGCTCTTGTCTATTAATGTTTAAATTTTACTTTAGTTTTTACAAAATGAAATCAAGGTTATGTATACATAGAGCATAACATAGTGCGTACAGGAAAGGTCTTTGAGTTTTGCCCACTCCCAGAGAGACTAAAAAGTGGGAGACTAATTTGGAAGCCATGCTGGCAGTTAAAACATTGATGATACTGTCACAGTAGCAAGGAAGAGACTTGCCTTGTTTTGTGCTAGGTACTACATAAAGTCCACGAAAATGTTTTACTTAATGGAATTTTATTATGAATAAAATAATTTTGAATATGTGAGAATAATTAAAATCTAGAGGTCCTGTAGAAAAGATGGAAAAATTCAGAGTAAGAAATGGCCTGTGTTTCCGTTTGTTCATATAGATCCTTTCACTTTTGCTCTTTATTTTCTTACTGTGTGAGAACATATTCTTTGTTGATTTTGTTTCATAGGTCCACTCGGCTGTTGAAGAAATGGATGGATTAGATGATGTGGAGAACAGCATGTTGTATTATAATCAGGCAGTCATTCTTTATCATCTGCGGCAGTACACGGAAGCGATAGCAGTTGGTGAAAAACTTTACCAGTTCATAGAACCTTTTGGTATGTTCTGTCAAAAATTTTCCTATCTTTGGGGGTCTTGGGTGGCTCAGTCGGTTAAGTGTCTGACCCTTGATCTCAGCTCAGGTCTTGATCTCAGGGTTGTGATATCAAGTCCCACATCGGGCTGTGCACTGGGCATGGAGATTGCCTGGGATTCTCTCTCTCCCTCTGCTCCTCTTCCGCTCTAAAAAAAAGAATTCCCTGTCTTCTCATACTTGCAGTGGCCTCTGGTCCTTGTACCTAGTTAACCAAAATCAGGGAATTACCTGTTAGTATTTAAAGAAAGAAAAAAAGCTGTGTCAGGTTTTCTTGATAGCTAGAAAAGATAAAAAATGACATCACTTTTAGATGAACCCAGGTTTTCTTTTAGCATTTCCTTCCCATCTCTCAATTTTTTTTTTTAAAAGATCTCATCCACTCATTTGAGAGAGAGAGTGAGCAAGAGAGAGAACAGGAGCAGGGGGAGCATCAGAGGCAGAGGGAGAAGCAGGTTCCCCACCAAGCAGGGAGCCTGATGGGCAGTCTGATCCCAGGACCCCAGGATCATGACCTGAGCTGAAGGCAGAGGCTTAACCCACTGAGCCACCCAGGCACCCCTACTCACCCTTCAGTTTTTAAAAATAACTTAGGGGGAGGGCTCCTGGGTGGCTCAGTGGGTTAAGCCTCTGCCTTCAGCTCAGGTCATGATCTCAGGGTCTTGGGAGGGAGTCCCGCATCTGGCTCTCTGCTCAGCAGGGAGCCTGCTCCCTCACCCGCCCGCCCCCCCCCCCCCCCCCCCCCGCCTCTCTGCCTACTTCTGATCTCTCTCTCTCTCTGTCAAATAAATAAATAAAATCTTTAAAAAAAAAAAAAAAAAAAACTTAGTGCCTGGGTGGCTCAGTGGGTTAAGCCTCTGCCTTTGGCTCAGGTCATGATCTCAGGGTCCTAGAATCGAGCCCCACTTCAGGCTCTCTGCTCATCAGGGAGCCTGCTTCACCCTCTTTCTCTGCCTACTTGTGATCTCTGTCTGTCAAATAAATAAATAAAATCTTAAAAAAAAAACAACTTAGAAATTGTTTCTGATTGGAAAGACTTCATGATTTTTGTTTTTTCTCTGCTCTTTAGATACCACTTAGTGTACCCAATCCATTCTTATTTGAGCAGTATATTAAGGCATGTTCAGGGATGTTAAGGGACAGTGAAATATTTTGTTCATTGCCTTACTGACATTTTTGTGGGTAATCATAGAATATATAGTACAGACTATGTTCGTTTTCTTGGTATCTTAAGTTACTTATTTTATGGTTACTAGCCTTGAGTAAGTAAAGTAAGAAAGGTGAGGGCAAAGGAACAAAGAGGGAGCAAATAAAGCAGCAAAGCCAGGTTCAGGAAATGGTTGTTAGAGAGGCCTGTTTGTTTCCAGTCCACAGGCAGGCAGAATTCAGTTGTGATTTTTGTCTTTTTCTCCATGTTACTTTCTTTTGAATTCAAAACACTAATGCCAGTTCCTGATTATTATAAACACCTGAGTGCTGATGTGGTCCCCCACAGGACAAGAAGTAGAGTGTGATGGCTTCTCTGTGGGACTTTGGGAAGAGTTAGAAGATCCCTATTTGCTGTCAGCCTTTGAACAGTGCTTACTGTGAATCTAGAGAGGCATTTTCATGGTGCTCCTCTTCTGTACTGAGGCCATGGTGGCTGGACAGATTGGGTAGGGAAACACCAGTGGTGAAGATGGTGTAAATTGTGACCTTTCCCTATAAAACTGGAAATCAGCATTATACTTCTATGTTTTTCTATAAAGCTGAGAGGGAGGTCTTCTGTTTTTTGTTAAGTAATCTCTACACCTAAGTGGGGCTTGAACTTACGACCCCAAGATCAAAAGTAACATGCTCTGCCAACTGACCCACCCAGCCAAGGGCCCCTATAAAGCTGGTTTTTAGAAATTCTGGAACAGTTCATAAAATTCTGTTGATCTATACTGTGGCTAAGTATGGAATATAACAACCAACTAGGTAGAATTCAGATCCATTTTTATTCCTTGAAAATTATTATTGCTCTTTTTTATTTTATTGTGTTTTTTTTTTTTTAATATTTTATTTATTTATTTATTTGACAGAGATCACAAGTAGGCAGAGAGGCAGGCAGAGGGGGGGGGTGGGGAAGCAGGCTCCCGCCGAGCAGAGAGCCCGATGCAGGGCCGGTCCCAGGACCCTGAGATCATGACCTGAGCCGAAGGCAGAGGCTCAACCCACTGAACCACCCAGGTGCCCCTATTTTATTGTTATTTTTAAAGATTTTATTTTTAAGTAATATCTACCCAATATGAGGTTCAAACTTACAACCCCAAGATCAGGAGTTGCATGCTCTTCCAACTGAGCCAGCCAGGCACCCTCCGTTATTGTTATATTTAAAAACGTTACTAGGGAGATAGATGCCTGGGTAGCTCAGTTGATTGAGCGTCCAACTCTTGGTTTCAGCTCAGATCATGATCTCAGGGTCCTGGGATTTAGCCTCGCATCAGACTCCATGCTCATCGGTGAGTCTGCTTGTGGATTCTCTCTCTTCCTCTCCCTCTGCCCCTCTCCTAGCTCGTGTGGGAGCTCTCTCTCACTCTCTAAAATAAATAAATCTTTTTTTAAAAAGTGTAAAAATATCACTACTTGGTTCTTCTACAACATGTATTTATTGAGCATGTACTGTGGACCAAAATTGTTCTGTGATGTGAAGATAATGCAGTGAATGAAATAAAGTCTTGACCCTCATTAAGGTTATATTCTAATGGGAGAGCAACACAATAAATATAAATTGTGAGATAGCTGAATGCCATGAAGAAAAGCTAAAATTGGGTAAGAAGATTGGAGATGGATTGGGAACATTATTTTTAGATAAGTCAATCAGGGAAGGCCTGGGATAAGGCAGTATTTGAAAAGGGACCTGAGTGAAGAGAAGAGGTGAGCCACATGGCTCTTGAGGGGGGAAGCATTCCGGCCAGAGGTGATAGTTTATGCAAAGAACCTGCTACGACCTTAAGTTTGGTGAGAGGGGAACAGCAGAAGTCCATTGTGACTAGAGCTAGGTGGGGAGAACAGAAGCAAATGAAGTTGGAAGTAGCAAAGGGCAGAATAGGTAAAGTCCTGTGGCCTAGGTAAGGACTTAGTGTATTAAGAGTGATGGGAAGCCCTTGGCCCTTTGTGCATTGACCACCTTGATTTTAGTTTTAAATGGAATCCACTCTGTTTGCTGTGTAAGAGCAAGAATGGAATCAGGAGGACTTGTTAGGAAGCTTTTAAGGGCTTTTGAAATTTTCTGTTCTTGATTTTAGCATTCTTTTTTAAACCTTATTTTTTATTTTTTCTTCTGAAAGGAAAGGAAAATAGTGTGACATAACTGGTTACCCTTCCTCTCTTTTTGGGCTCTTCCTCCTTTGAAATCCTCCTCAGAGTTGGAAGGACCTCAGAAGATCATCTGGCTCACCCCCCCCTGCCTTCAGGCAGGTGAAGTATTCTCCCCATTTTACAGGTCTGCTAGCTGAGGTCTAAAAATTAGCTCAGTGATATGTAGAGGTCACATACCTAGTAAGTAGCTAAGTGGGTACTGGAATTAGGGCTTCCTTCTACCTAAAGTAATACTCCTCATTTCATGCATTGGTGTTTGGTAGATACTTTTTGTCAAAGGAGTATCTGTCACTGCAACGAGAGGCCTTGAGATGTGGAATAGAATAGCATTGTTGGTATTGTAAGTTGTTCCATGCACGGCTCTAGGTGATGAACATTCATTCAAATAAAGACTTAAGTGTCTTTGCTCTTTAGAACTTTCTGAGGAGGAGTGGTCTGAAATGTTTGCTTCACTTTGGATTATAACTTTTCTTTTCCTGTTTTTTCCCCCCAGAAGAAAAATTTGCCCAAGCAGTGTGTTTTTTGCTTGTAGACCTATATATATTAACCTATCAAGCTGAGAAAGCTTTGCATCTTCTTGCTGTCCTAGAAAAAATGATTTCACAAGGCAGCAACAACAAAAATGGGAAGAATGAGGTAAGAGTTCTGAGGTGATCAGATTAAAATTTATGGTTAATATTTTTGAGTTATTAAATATTTTAACAGCTTTATTGAAATGTAATTCAATACAGAATGACCACTATTCTTAATGATACTGTAGTATTACATACTCGAAAATGGCCAAGCGAATTGGTCTTCAGAGTCCTCAGTACAAGAATAAAAACCTTTTGTAATTGTGTATAGTATAGTGATAGATGTTTCAACTAGACTTATTTATTTCACAATATATACAAATATCATTATGTTGTATACCTGATAGTGTTTACGTCAATTATACCGCAATTTTAAAAATATATATTTTTTTAAGATTTTATTTTTTTATTTATAAAAATAAATAAAAGCTAGGGGGGTGGGGAGGCAGTGGGAAAGGGAGAAGCAGGCTTCCCACTAAGCAGGGAGCCTGATTTGGGGCTCAATCCTAGGATTCTGGATCATGACCTGAGCCGAAGGCAGACACTTAACAACTGAGCCACCCAGGTGCCCCTAAAAATTTTTGTAGTAAATAAAAAATCAGAAGAATTGGGGCACCTGGGTGGCTCAGTGGGTTAAAGCCTCTGCCTTTGACTCAGGTCATGATTCCAGGGTCCTGGGATCGATCCCCACATCGGGCTGTCTGCTCAGCGGGGAGCTTGCTTCCTCTTCTCTCTCTGCCTGCTTCTCTGCCTACTTGTGATCTCCGTCTGTCAAATAAATAAATAAATAAAATTTAAAAAACAAACCATTGTAACCATCCTAATGGATGTAAAGTAGTATCTCATAGTAGTCTTAATTTCTCCACTTACTAAGGGAGTGTGTTTGCATCTTTTCACGGGTGAAATGTTCAGTTTACTGGATGTAAAGAGTAGAATTAAGACAATAGAAATCCATAATTTGGATAGACAGGGCAGCTTTCACTAGAGAAAATTTCATCATTTAAGTTCTTTAGAAAGTGCATATTTATGATGTATTCTGGAATAAGGGATTTGGTGTACATTAAGAATACTCTTAGTTCTCATCGGTTTTTTATTTTTAGATTTTATTTGTATTTTTAATTTTTTTTTTTTTGAAGATTTTATTTGAGAGTGTGCACATGCAAGCAGTGGGGAGGGCCAGAGGGAGAGGGAAAAGCAGGTTTCCCACCAAGCTAGGAGCCCAGTGTGGGCTTTGGTCCCAGGGCTCCAAGATCATGACCTGAGCCAAAAGCAGGCACTTGACTGAGCCACCGAGGTGCCTCAAGATTTTATTTTTAAGTAATCTCTACACCCAGTATGGGACTTAAACCCACAACCCTGAGATCAAGAGTCACATGCTCCACTAAGCCAACAGAGGTGGGCACCATGAGGTGCCCCTTTTGTTTTTTGTTTTGCTTGTCCTCTAGCTGTCAAGGGATGGTCATTCTCTCTTTCTGTTCCTGCCCTTTTGTTAGAAAAGGAGTATTTGTAGGGCTCCTGGGTGGCTCAGATGGTTGGGCGTCTGCCTTCAGCTGAGGTCATGATCCTGGGATTGGGTCCCCGATCAGGCTCCCTGCTCAGGGTCTGCTCCTCCCTCTCCTTTTTTTTTTTTTTTAAGATTTTATTTATTAAAAAAAAAAAAGATTTTATTTATTTACTGGGGACAGAGAGAGGGATCACAAGTAGGCAGAGAGGCAGGCAGAGAGAGAGGGAAGCAGGCTCCCTGCTGAGCAGAGAGCTTGATGCGGGGCTCGATCCCAGGACCCTGAGATCATGACCTGAGCCAAAAGCAGAGGCTTTAACCCACTGAGCCACCCAGGTGCCCCTTTCCCTCTCCTGCTGCTCCCCCTGCTTGTGCTCTCCCACTCTCTCTTTCAAATAAGTAAAATCTTTAAAAAAAAAAAAAAGGATTATTTGTAGAAAACAGATTGTTAATAGTACCTTTCTTTCTACCTGTGTAAGTTCTCTAAGTTTAAAAATAAACATTAGCATTACTTTTTACAATTTAACAGATGTGGATAGAAAAGAACTGAGTTAAATCATCTTAGCATTATTCCTAAACACTGTGTGGTAAAATACTTTGTTTTTATATTCAGTACTTATGAATGAGTTGATAAAAATATAATTCTGTTCAGCAGATGCTTGTGTCCTTTGCTAGATACTAAAGTGACAAAAATAAAAACCTTGTAGTTCACACTTTGTGTGAGAGGAGAAAGATGGGGCAGCATTTCTCCAGGCACTGGGAGGAAGGCGGGTAGGTATGATTTTGGAGAAGTTTTAAGGGTGCCTGCGTGGCTCAGTTGGTTGAGTGTTCAACTCTTGATATTAGCTCATGTCATGATCTCAGGTTCATGAGATCAAGCCCCATGTAGGGCTTTGTGGTCAGTGTGGAGTTGGCTTGAGATTCTCACTGCCTCTCCTTCTGCCCTCCCTCCTCAGATAAATAAATAATTATCTTGGAGAAGTTTGGATGTCTGATTTGGGCCTTGAAAGATGTAATATAATATAATTCAACTAGTCAGAAGCAGAAGGATGGAGCAGAATAACTGTCATGGCAGAGAAAACATCACAGAAGGTGTGAGAGTGGTACTTGGAGGAATATCTGGTAATCTGAAATGCATAGTATACCTGAAAAATGTAGGTATAGGAGATCAGGAGATGAGATTGGCAACTCAAATATTGGTCACATTGTGAAGGATTTGGGGTATTACTGGGAATCTAGTGTATGATGTTGGCAGTGTTTATATAAGAAAAAGCTTATATGACATGGGGGCACCTGGGTGGCTCAGTTAGTTAAGTGTCTGCCTTTGGCTCAGGACATGATCGCAGGGTCCTGGGACTGAGCCCCACATCAGTGGAGAGTCTGCTTCTCCCTCTCCTTCCTCTCCCTGGTACCCCCCCCAAATAAATAAAATCTTTTTTTAAAAATGTAGACATTGATCATTACATTTTGTTTTTGTTTTTAAGAATTTTTTTTAAAGATTTTATTTATTTATTTGACAGAGAGATCACAAGTAGGCAGAGGCAGGCAGAAAGAGAGAGGAGGAGGAAGCAGGCTCCCTGCTGAGCAGAGAGCCCGATGCGGGACTCAATCCCAGGACCCTGAGATCATGACCTGAGCCAAAGGCAGAGGCTTAACCCACTGAGCCACCTAGGCACCCGATCATTACATTTTTTTAAAATGTAAACATCAAAAGTTTAGAAAAGGGCTGCTGGATTGCTCAGTCGGTTAAGCGTCTGCCTTCTGCTCAGGTCGTGATCCCAGGGTCCTGGGATACAGCCCTGCATCTGGCTCTCTGCTCAATGGGAAGCCTGCCTCTCCCTTTCCCTCTGCCTGAAGGTGCCCCTGCTTGTGCCCTGTCTCTCTCTCTTTCTCTCTCTGACACATAAATAAACAAAATCTTAAAAGGAAAAAAAAAAAAGGAAGTTAAAAAATAAAGAAGGAAATGACATCTGTTTTGGGTTCAGAAAGATAATCTTGAGTTTGCCTGAGTAATATCCATGCTTTTTAAACCTGGTATATCATTATCTTCAATGAGAGTTTCTCAAAAGTAGAGTTTTCTTTAAAAAAAGGGAAGGGGGCGTGCGACGTTAAGTGTCTGCCTTTGGTTTGGGTCCTCACCTGGGTCCTGACCAAGACCCGGCTTCCTGGGATCCAGCCCTGTGTAAGGGCTCCCTGCTCAGTGGGGAGTCTGCCGGCCCGTGTTCCTTCTCTCACTGTCTCTGTCAAGTAAATAAAATCTTTAAATAAATTTTTTTTTCCTGTTACCCGCTCCATATTATTACATCTGAATCTCTGGGTGTAAGACCTGGGATTCTGTAGTTTTAAAATGTTTTAGGTGATTCAGATCAGCTCACTTATAAATCACTGATTTAAATTATGGTAAAAAATTTTTAATTAATTTTGATTAACTTTGTTTAACCACCCTACAGACTGGTAATAACACCAACAAAGATGGATCGAATCATAAAGCTGAAAGTGGAGCCCTAATAGAAGCTGCAAAATCAAAGATACATCAGGTAGCATAAATTCTAAGAGAGGTTATGCATCACGTATATTTACTAATAATTAAGAATGATGAAGAATATGATAGATCATTGAAAATAGTAAATAATTCAAGGCATGTATATTTGTTTGGCTTTGAAGTATTATAATTTAAAAGCATATTTATCCTTCTAATTGTATTTGCTTAAAATGATAATACAACATCTTTTCTTTTAATTACTTAAGGAAAGATTGAGTGAAATGGCCGGGGAATGTATTGGATGATAAAACCAGTTTGTAGACTACTAAAATTAATTCTTAATTAGTCAGGTGTGGATAAAAAATGGTAGGAAGTAGAGAATTGCTGAATCACTATATTGTGCACTGAAACTAATACTGTACATTAATTATATGGAATTAAAATATAAATATTTTTGAAAATTTTAGTGTTTTTGCTTGGAATTTAAGTATAAATTTTATTCTACCATGTTTTTTGTTTTTGTTTTTTAGAATGTATTCTAAGAGTATAGTGAAAAATAGGTTATTTAAGATAATTTAAAACTTGCTTTTGAAAACTGTTGTAAATAGGTTGGTTTGAACTTTCATTTAATTAGAAAGTAAAACTTCCAGTGTGTGTAAAACCATCACAGTTCTCACATACTAGCATTTTCCTTTGACAGTATAAAGTAAGAGCTTATATCCAAATGAAGTCCCTGAAAGCATGCAAAAGGGAAATCAAGTCAGTCATGAACACAGCTGGAAATGTAAGTTTCCTCTTAATTTTTCTTTTCTTTTTTTTCCAATTTGTAACTTTTATGTCCTAAAACTTTCTTGGTTGGATAGTAGGTATTTGTCAGTCTTAAATAATTTATTTTAGTCTATTATACTGTATATGTATATATATACCACTAGATATAGAGCTTGACATTGGGATGTAAAGTGGTGATCATACTGTGGCTATAATTTAATACTTTTCTCACTTAAAATTATAGCAAGTATTTATCTTGGTGCGTAGCCCTCAAAACCACCATCTTAAATAGCTATCTAGTATTCTGGAAATGGCTTATCACAATTCACGTAAACATTTACTGTTGGACACTTCCGGGTTTTTTTAGTTTATACCAAAATATTTATTAAAGACGTACATACAGTTCAGCTGTATCCCAAACCTGCAACTTCCAAATGATCTTTGGCTTGATAGTACCTTCAGTTTGACTAATGCTGCTAGATTATTTGAGATAAAATTACTCCTTCCTTCCACTCCCTCCACCCCACTCCTCCACTGATAACATAATTTTTAAGATGGTGGAGGAGAAAGAATTATGAACATTCTTGATGCTTTTGGGAAAACTGTTAATATTTTAAGTATGAAGTCATAAAGAGAAATAGTTTGGTTTTGAAGTATTGTAGTAGTTTGTACTACAAACAATAGTTTGTAGTAGAAATGGTTCAGGAAAAGTGACCCTAGAAATCTAGGCAGGGTCCACATTAGTCACTGGGTCAGTACTCAAGTGATTTTTGAGGAGAACAAATTATAGCCAAAGTCTGAGGAGGGTAGGCTTGAGGCTAAGAGGGAAAACCTAATTAGCCAGCTAACCATTATCAAATCTTTTTGAGATAAAAGACATGATCCTTGCCTTAACAGAAGCCGTAGCCACAGGGAAGAGAGAAACAGGAACATAAATCATTGTAATGCAGGGTAGTAGTAACACCTAAATCAGGAGGAAGTACTGCTACCTGGAATAAGCTTTGGAAGCCCTTGTTTCCTCAACGTGGAGGCAGAGCAAAGCATGAACAAGGACTTAGAAAAAAAGCCTATAGCTAAGCTAAAGTGAATAAATGATGAAATCAGGATCCCTGATGTCCTCCTAGATGAATGTTCAGTCTGTAGATCTATGCATGCTTTTGCATTCTAAATAGGTATGATACACAATAGCCATCAAAAGAAATGAAATCTTGCCATTTGCGACGACATGGATGGAACTAGCGGATATTGTGCTTAGCGAAATAAGTCAATCAGAGAAAGACACTTATATGATCTCCCTGATATGAGGAAGTTGAGAGGCAATGTGAGGATTTGTGGGGTAGGAAAAGAATAAATGAAACAAGATGGGATTGGGAGGGAGACAAACCATAAGAGACTCTTAATCTCACAAAACAAACTGAGGGTTGCCGGGGGGAGGGGGGTAGGGAGAGGGTGGTGGGGTTATAGACATTGGGGAAGGTATGTGCTATGAAGTGTGTAAACCTGGTGATTCACAGACCTGTACCCCTGGGGCTAATGATACATTATATGTTAATTAAAAAATTAAAAAGTAAATAAATAGGTATGATACAGATGATCCTCCACTGGGAGGATTCTTAGGGGAAGTGAAACATGATCTGCCATCCAAAATGTGAAATTTGTCACAAGCAAGATGAGCTCTCGAAAATAAGGCATTCTGTTAGGTAATTCTTCCATCCATAGAATGATACTTCTTTTTTTCTCTCTGGAAAGGCATTGGATTATTTGTATCCCTTTGGGTTCTGATGAATGTGCATCTACCCTAAAAAATAAGGGAGACCTCCCGTCTTTCTAAACCTTCATTGAACTGAAGGACCTAATTAAATTGGCTTCCAGTTAGTAGTATAATAGATGAAGGCAGTCTGTTGATGATCTGCAGACTGTATTCTTATCCATATATACTGTATGTATTTTTTTAGGCAGACCCTTAATTCAGTTGATAAGGTGCTCTCTGATAGGTTTAATTTTTTAGAACGTGAAAGCAATGAAAAATTGTGAAGCTACAGTTTTTTGTGAGCAGGACTTAAATGATTCATTTATGCTCTTGAATATATGCCAATACAGCAGTATGATTATTATCTCACAATAGACATCTGAAAACAAAATATAAGCAACTTATATTTTCTTTACAGTCTGCGCCCTCTCTGTTTCTTAAAAGCAATTTTGAATACTTAAGAGGCAATTATCGGAAAGCTGTGAAGCTATTAAATAGTTCAAACATTGCTGAACATCCAGGATTCATGAAAACAGGTAAAAGAAAATTGTGAAATTCTAGTATTGTCTTCCTGGCTCTTCTCTCTTTTGTTGTTTGTTTCCTACAGTGCTCTTCAGTATGATTTTTGCTAGTTTTTAAAAAATGAAATGTTTTATTATTTCTGCTGCAAAAAATTCTTAGAACTTATTCTATTATTTGTTTCCACTTTATTTATTTTATAGATAGATTTATTTATTTTAGAAAGAGAGGAGAGTGCACGGGGAGGGCCAAAAGAAGGGTGGGGGGAGAAAGAGAGAGAGAAGCAGACTCCCCACTGGTTGCAGAGCCTGAGGCTGGACTGATCCCAGAACCTGTGTCAAAACCAAGAGTTGGATGCTTAACCTACTGAGCCACCCAGGTACCCCTATTTATTTCCATTTTAGACGAAGCTTCTAAAAGTAAACTTTTCTTTCACTTCACGTATGCTTTCTTTCATTTCATTTTTTAATACCAGCCAACAAATTATGTCCAGGACATAAGGTCCTTGGGCTTTTACTTTGTGAAATGAAATCTTTTAAGGAAATGAGATGATAATGTTTTTACTTTTCCCTTTTCTCCCATAAAAGCTGTGAGCATATGATGATTTTTTAGACTATTAACTATATCAAAAATATTTCTATAGGGGCGCCTGGGTGGCTCAGTGGGTTAGGCCACTGCCTTCAGCTCAGGTGGTGATCTCACTGTCCTGGGATCGAGCCCCGCATCGGGCTCTCTGCTCAGCAGGGAGCCTGCTTCCCCCTCTCTCTCTGCCTGCCTCTCTGTCTACTTGTGATCTCTGTCTGTCAGGTAAATAAATAAAATCTTAAAAAAAAAAAAATTTCCATAAAGTTAAGAAGGTAATTATCATTATCTGTTCTCTATTTAGAAAGTTGTTTTTTTTTTGTTTTTTTTTTTAAGATTTTATTTATTTGTCAGAGAGAGAGAGAGAGAGTAAGCACAGGCAGACAGAATGGCAGGCAGAGGCAGAGGGAGAAGCAGGCTCCCCGATGAACAAGGATCCCGATGTGGGACTCGATCCCAGGACGCTGGGATCATGACCTGAGCCGAAGGCAGCTGCTTAACCAACTGAGCCACCCAGGCGTCCCTAGAAAGTTGTTTTTTTTTTTTAAGATTTTATTTATTTATTTGTCAGAGAGTGAGAGAGAGAGCAAGCCAGTGAGCACAACAAAGGGGAGCGGCAGGCAGAGGCAGAAGCAGGCCCCCTGCCAAACAAGGAGCCAGACGGGGAACTACATCCCAGAACTCTGGGATCATGACCTGACCCAAAGGTAGAGGACTAAGGGACTGAGCCACCCAGGCAACCCTTTTAAGAAAGTTTTAATGAGGAGCGGCATCTGCGTGGCTTAGTCAATTAAGCGTCCAGCTCTTGATTTTGGCTCTGGTGATGATCTCAGGGTAGTGAGATCAAGGCCTGCACTGGGCTCTGTGCTGGGTGTGGAGCCTGCTTAATTACGATTCTGTCTCCCTTTGCCTCTCTCCCTGTCTAAAAAAGAAAATTTTAATGAGTTGCTTAATACTGTTAGTAAAATGAAAGGTAAAATTTGAGGTTTTCTTTTAAATTCACATCATTGCTGTTTTATGGGGAGAAAGGAGGAAAATCCATTTATTCAAGAAGTGAAGTCAAACATTTGAAAATGTTTTATCCCAAGTTTAAAATGCAAAGATGGGGGGCACCTGGGTGGCTCAGATTGCACTCTCTGCTCAGCAGGGAGCCTGCTTCCCCCTCTCTCTCTGCCTGCCTCTATTCCTACTTGTGATCCCTTGTCTGTCAAGTAAATAAAATCTTTTTTTTTTTTTCAAATAAGTAAAATCTTTTAAAAAATAAAATAAAATAAAATGCTAGGATGGGGTGCCTAGGTGGCTCAGTTGGTTAACCCTCTGACTTCTGGTTTCAGCTCAGATCATGGTCTCAGTATTGTAAGTTTAAGCCCCACGTGGGGCTCTGTGCTCAGCGTGAAGTCTGCTTTAAGGATTCTTTCCCCCTCCGTTCCTCCTCACCTTCACATGTGCATGCTCTCTCTCAAATAAGTAAATAAATAAAATCTTAAAATGCAATGGATGAATAAGTTTTTTGGGATGTTTTGTTTTAGATTCTATTCAGATACGAAGACAGAACACACATGCAAGGGCGCCTGGGTGGCTGAGTCCATTAAGCATCTACCTTTGGCTTAGGTCGTGATCACAAAGTCCTCCGATCAAGCCCCAAGACGGGCTCTCTGATCAACAGAGAGTCTGCTTCTCCCTTTCCCTCTGCCTGCCGCTCCTCCTTGTTGTGCTTGCTTTCTCTCTTTCTCTCTCCCTGTCAAATACATAAATAAAAGAAAATCTTTAAAAAAAAAAAGCATACCTGCAGACATACTCACTGCCCCCCCCCTTATCCATTCTGTTAAGTGGGGTTGTAAAAGATGGAGAAAAGCAGTTTGTTCCATACAGTTCTCTTGGATATTTTTTTTTAATATTTTATTTATTTATTTGACAGATCACAGGTAGCCAGAAAGGCAGGCAGAGGGGAGGGGGCAGAGAGCCAATTCCTACTGAGCAGAGAGCCCGGATGTGGGGCCGATCCCAGGACCCTGGGATCATGACCTGAGCCAAAGGCAGAGGCTTTAACCCACTGAGCCACCCAGGTGCCCCTCTCTTGGATATTCTGTTTTTGTTTTTGCTTTTTTTATTGTCATAATTTCCCCTCAGAGGCCCATAACAACCAAACACTGAAATGATCTTTCAGACTAAATATTCAGTATCCTTTGAGAAAATTTTGCTTAGGGTTGTCTTGATACAGATTTCAGAATCAATGTTATTAGGCTTGGGGCGCCTGGGTGGCTCAGTGGGTTAACCCTCTGCCTTCAGCTCAGGTCATGATCTCAGGGTCCTGGGATCAAGCCCTGCATCAGGTTCTTTGCTCTGCAGGCAGCCTGCTTCCCCCTCTCTCTCTGCCTGCCTCTCTGCCTACTTGTGATCTCTATCTGTGAAATAAATAAATAAAATCTTTAAAAAATATATTGTTAGACTCTACAGTGGTGTGAGGAGCAGGACATATAGTTGACTAGTCAACAGTTAAGATGATCTAATGGGGGGCGCCTGGGTGGCTCAGTGGGTTAAAGTCTCTGCCTTTGGCTCAGGTCATGATCTCAGGGTCCTAGGATCGAGCCCCACATCGGGATCTTTGCTCAGCGGGGAGCCTGCTTCCCCTTCTCTCTCTGCCTGCTTGTGATCTCTGTCAAATAAATAAATAAAATCTTAAAAAAAAACGATCTAACGGGAAAGATTTTTATATAGTAGTTATATATTTTATGTACTAATACTTTTCCATAGTTGTTAATTTTTTTTTTCCATAGTTGTTAATTTTAAAATATTCATTTCTCATTTGTAAAATGTAGTTTTTGCTGCTGATTAAATATGCTTGTTGGAGAAGATTTGTGATTAGAGCATTTCTTAAATTGCTCACAATGCCACTAGCAGCGGCAGCCTCCTTTAGACATTTTAATGTATATCCTGCTATCTTCCGCTGAAGTCTACTATTTGTCTTTTTAAAATACACATCAGAAGAGAATCTTTAGATTTTAGTATTAAGCATTGATTATCCTGAGTGTTAATTTTGTCAGTCTAGTCTGGCATTTTATTTTTTTATTTTTTTATATTTTTTAACATTTTATTTATTTATTTGACAAAGAGACAGTGAAAGAGGGAACACAAGCCAGGGGCAGAGGGAGAGGGAGAACCAGCTTCCTGCTGAGCAGGGAGCCTGATTCGGGGCTTGATCCCAGGACCCTGGGATCATGACCTGAACCAAAGGCAGATGCTTAACCCAGGCACCCCAAGTCCGGCATTTTATATCATTGTGGAAAAGACTATCAGTAAATTGTTTTGGAGTATTTGGAAGCAGTTTACAAGAAGAAAACTAAAGGTTGGGTTGCTTTCATTACACCAAAATAAAACCCAGAGAAATGAAGGGTTGAAATGTAAAAATCATAAAAGCAGCTAAAGAAAACTTGAATATTTTAATATTGTGGGGGGGGAGACTTGAGTAAATTTCATCCAAAATGCAAGAACCGTAGAGTTTAGGAAAGATGATTAATATCACCACATAAAAATATAAAACTTTTTATGATTAAACACACATACATACACACTGAAGCAGGTCGAAAGACAGGTGACACACTGGCTTTGAGGACAATATTTTAAACAGATGCGACAGGATTCTGTAGCATACTAACAGGTAACCAATAGGAAAAACATCCATAACCAAAGTTTTAAAAATGGGTGAAGAGCAGAAAGAAGCAGTGTGTGTATTACAGGATAAGAAGTAAAAATGCCTGGGGCACCTGGGTGGCTCATTTGGTTAAGCCACTGCCTTCAGCTCAGATCATGATCTCTGAGTCCCAGGATCCAGTTCCACATCAGGCTCCCAGCTCCATGGGGAGTCTGCTTCTCCCTCGGACCTTCTCAGCTCTCATGCTCCCTCTCACTTTCTCTCTCTCAAATGAATAAATAAAATCTTAAAAAAAAAAAAAAGAAAGAAAGAAAGAAATACAATTGCGTAATAAGCTTGAGAAGATAGATGTTCAGCCAGTGATATTTAAAGAAATGTGAACTAAAAGAACAGTGGAGACTTTAACAAGCAAAAGTAGGATATTATATATTCTGTTTTATGTGTTCTTGCTACTCATTTAGTTTGTTTCCATATCTATTGATTCTTTGAAGTTTCTACATAAAATTTTGTTGTGTGGATGCAATGTGTATAATGTTACTAATGTTACTTTTTGTCCTTTGCATTATTGTATTATTTGCCTATAGTTATTTAAAAATCAGAAGAAGAGATTGAGCAGGCTAACAAAATCAATGGGTAGGTTTGGTTTATCACCTTTAATAAAAGATTTTATTTTCTATTTATTTTTAAAAGATTTTACTTATTTATTTGACAGAGAGAGAGAGAGATCACAAGTAGGCAGAGAGGCAGGCAGAGAGAGGCGGGGAAGCAGGCTCCTTGCTGAGCAGAGAGCCCGAAGCAGGACTCGATCCCAGGACCCTGAGATCATGACCTGAGTCGAAGGCAGAGGCTTAACCCACTGAGCCACCCAGGTGCCCCAATAAAAGATTTTAAAAGGAAAGGAGCTTAGAAAATTTTCAGATGTCCTGGATTTCAGATGCCTTGTAAACTTTTCCATAAGGACTAGGTGGAATTGCTGTTGCACTGCCAATTCTAGTGTGGCATTTGTCAACTGTAACATTTTTGGACAAATTTATTTGTGTTTTTGTCAGGTGAATGCTTGAGATGCATGTTCTGGAATAATCTTGGTTGCATTCATTTTGCCATGAGCAAGCACAATTTGGGAATTTTCTACTTTAAAAAGGCTCTACAGGAGAATGACAATGTTTGTGCACAGCTCAGTGCAGGCAGCACTGATCCAGGTGAGCCCATTGCTGGTGGACAGTTTGTATTTTACTACTTGAGAGCATGATATTAAAGATCAAGCGTCTGAGCACTGAGTAATGTATAACATTGTTGAATCACTTATGGTGAGTGCTGTGAAGTGTGTAAGCCTGATGATTCACAGACCTGTACCCCCTGGGGCAAATAATACATTATAAGTTAATAAAAATAATTTTAAAAAATAAATTAAAAAAAAAAAACACAAAAAAAATTGTTGAATCACTGTATTGTATACCCAAAACTAATATAACATGGTAAGTAAATTATACTGGAATTTTAAAAATAATTTTCTTTAAAGAATAAATAGGTAGAGGGTATGTGCTATGGTGAGTTCTGTGAAGTGTGTAAACCTGGCGATTCAGTGACCTGTACACCTGGGGCTAATAATACATTATATGTTTATTGAAAAATTTAAAAATTGGGCGCCTGGGTGGCTCAGAGGGTTAAAGCCTCTGCCTTCGGCTCAGGTCATGATCCCAGGGTCCTGGGATCGAGCCCCACATCGGGCTCTTTCCTTGGTGGGGAGCCTGCTTCCTCCTCTCTCTCTCTGCCTGCCTCTCTGCCTACTTGTGATCTCTCTCTGTCCAATAAACAAATAAAAAAAATCTTTAAAAAAAAAAAAAAGAAAAGAAAAATTTAAAAATTATTAAAAAAAAAAAGAATACCTGGTGATCAGTGTCTGGTCAAAATGCACCCATAGGCACCTGCCTACAATTAACATTGACCCTGACCAACAGGATTGACTCTGGGGATCTTTCGTAGATATGGCCACTTCAAATAGCAAGGTGGTAGGAGTAATTATCAAGGAAATTTAAATTACATTCACTTTTTCATGGATTTGAAAATCAGTAATCCATTGGGATAATGTTACAAAGCAAAGTATGTTGCTAAGATTTCTTGATTACTTTTTTTGGTGTTTTTGTTGTTGTTGTTTTCTTTTGTTTTTTAAGTAAACTATATGCCCAGCATGGAGCTTGAACTCACAGCCCTGAAATTAAGATTTGCATGCTTGGGGCACCTGGGTGGCTCAGTGAGTTAAAAGCCTCTGCCTTTGGCTCAGGTCATGATCCCAGGGTCCTGAGATCAAGCCCCACATCGTGCTCTCTGCTCTGCAGGGAGCCTGCTTCCTCCTCTCTCTCTCTCTCTCTTTCTCTCTCTCTCTCTCTGCCTGCCTCTCTGCCTACTTGTGATCTCTGTCTGTCAAATAAATTAAGAAATCTTAAAAAAAAAAAAAAAAAGTTGCATGCTTTACCTACTGAGCCAGCCATGTGCCCCTAAACTAGTTTTATTATAGCTTCTTTCCAAGGTTTCACATGGGATGTTATAGGCAGCCTGACAGTCTTTATTTTTTTTTTAATTTTTTGCACCTGACAATCTTTGAGCAAATTCCTGAAGTCTCTTATTTTAATATTCATATGCTATGGATCCTTGACCTGGAATGCTTAAAATCAATCAATTATTTAGCTTTTTTAAACATAAAAATACTGATGAAATGTGTATCCAGAATTATAAGTAGTCTTATTTTGTTATAGACTGTGAAACTTCGAATAAGCAAGTAAATCATAGTCGTCATAGATACAATATATTTTTTATTTTCATAGTAAGGTTCTCAGACCCCTGCTAACATTAGCAGAATACTTCTGGCTAAGAAAGCACATTACAGGGACGCCTGGGTGGCTCAGTTGGTTAAGCAACTGCCTTCGGCTCAGGTCATGATCCCAACATCCTGGGATCGAGTCCCGAGTCAGGCTCCTTGCTTGGCAGGGAGCCTGCTTCTCCCTCTGCCTCTGCCTGCCACTCTGTCTGCCTGTGCTCGCTCGCTCTCCCTCTCTCTCTCTGACAAATTAAAAAAAAAAAAAAAACACATTACAATAAAATGGTTAACCAAAATGAAAGTTAAAAAAGAAAGTGAGAGGCACCTGGGTGGCTCAGTGGGTTAAAGCCTCTGCCTTCGGCTCAGGTCATGATCCCAGGGTCCTGGGATCAAGCCCCGAATCTGGCTCTCTGCTCAGCGGGGAGCCTGCTTCCCTTCCTCTCTCTCTGCCTACCTCTCTGCCTACTGTGATCTTTGTCTGTCAAATAAATAAATAAAATCTTTAAAAAAAAAAAAAAGGAAAGTGAATCTTCTAAAAAAGGTAGCAAGGTGGTTTAAGATTCATAGAAGTCAGTGGGTCCTTTGTTTTCCTGTCTGGACCATTGTTACCTGGGGAGCTGGCAAATAAAAGACATGTCAAAAGACATCTCACAAGCAACTGAGATGACTCTGGAGAATATTTGTGGGATTGAAGATGAGGATCATCACTAGCAGAGAGCTATTACAATTTTACACTGGGCCAGAACACCTCAGTTGGTTAAGCATCTACCTTTGGCTCAGGTCATGATCCTGAGTTCCTGGGATCCAGCTCCATGTTGGGAATCTCTGCTCAGTGGGGAGTCTGCTCCAGGTCCCTCTGCTGCTCTTCTGGCTTGTGCTCTCTCTGTCAAATAAAATCATTAAAACAACAACAGCAAAAACTTCACACTGGGGTCCTTGGTATTAAACAAGGTAGTATTTAAGTATTTTACAGAATAAATGTTTTCAATGTAACTGTTATTTTTAATCTAATGATTTTTTTTTTTTTACCTAATTTGTATCATTAGGCAAGAAATTTTCGGGAAGACCCCTGTGTACTTTACTAACCAACAAGAGGTATGAGCTGCTATATAACTGTGGCATTCAGCTTCTTCACATTGGAAGACCTCTTGCTGCCTTTGAGTGTCTGATTGAAGCTGTTCAGGTTTATCATGCAAATCCCCGCCTCTGGCTAAGGCTGGCTGAATGCTGCATTGCTGCAAATAAGGGGGTGAGTGCTCCTTGGATATCTTTTTGAACCTATAACCTCCCCTTGCTTGTTGCATAGAAAACAAAAAATACTTGGAAACACACAAGACGTCATTCTCTTATAACTCTCAGGGAATTTATAAAGATAGTCTGTTCTTTAACAATTGGATAAAAGATTTAGTTTCTTAAAGTCATTGGTTAACATTCTGGTTCTTAAAGTATAGCAGGCCATATCAGCAGTCACATTAAAGAGGTGAAGCCAATGAGAGGGCCATATCTGTTGGAACAGTGACCTACTAGCTGCTGGGGCAGGGGCCATATCATCTGCTGGCCTGAGTATGGTATGTGCATCAGGTAGTTAGAGTAGGACTAAGACCATGAGTGTGGAAAGAACTGTACAACACTGCATTTCCTTCGGTGCCTACGGGCTTTACTTTTGATTCAGTAAATGGTCCAGAGTTCATGGATTATCAGGCTGTCTCCCTCACACCTTTGTCACCAGCGACTGAGAAATAGGCCAGTTTACATGGGTGTCCTTGCCTAGATTATCTGCATGTAGTGGTTGGTGGAAGCCTTTGGAATCTCAAGTGGGGAGTGGTCAGTAGGAGTAGAAGAAAGGTTGTATCAGAATTACCAGATGCCTGTATCACCCCATTTCCTACCCACCCCCCACCCTTGCTGTGCTCTTTGGCTGTGTGGAGATTGGGAGGCCTGGCACCTGAGGTTTGCCTGCCATAGGTGATATAGATGTTTTTGCACTCCTTCTACTGCTGAACAGCACTTCCTGAGAAACAGCTACAAAAACTAACATTTAGAAGTATGTTTGCCTGGCAGTATTCACACGTGATACTGAAGTAGTTTATGATTTGGTATGTATATACCACTAGGGGAAGAGATAAGTGCTATCTTTGATAAGGGCTTTAATCATTTATTTAAGTGTGACTTGTTTTTTAAAAGACAACTTTTTTTTTTAAGATTTTATTTATTTGAAGAGAGAGAGCACAAGCAGGGAGAACAGCAGACAGAGGGAGAGGGAGAAACAGGCTCCCTGCTGAGCAAGAAGCCTGATGTGGGACTCAATCCTTGGACCCTGGGATCATGACTCGAGCCAAAGGTAGATGCTTAACTCACTGAGCCACCCAGGCACCCTAAAAGACAACTTTCTTATTGGATAAATCTTAAATTAACTGACAATTCTAGGTAGTATTTATACTTTTTTAAAACAATCTCTAGAAATTTCTTACTCTTTAATCCATTGATGAATGTAAAGGTTGGAGACCTCTCATTTGGACAGTTACTGGAAACCAGGGAGTTAGATCTTCTTAGGAGTAGAGAAATACAGTAAGGTTTAAAATTACTTATTTTTAGAAATAGTACCTTTAGGATTGTATTCATTCTATGGATTTTATTATGAAATCCTCCTGCCCCCCAATTTTCTTATACAAAGTTCTAAATTTCTAATTTTTTTAAAAAGATTTTATTTTGAGAGAGAAGAAAGAGTGTGCACAAAAGGCAGTGAAGGGCAGACAGAGAGGGAGAAGCAGACTCCATGCTGAGTAGGGAACCCAGTGCAGGGCTCAATCCTAGGATTGTGGGATCATGACCTGAGACAAAGGCAGACACTTAATCAACTGAGCCACCTACACATCTCCAGAATTTCTGATTTTTAAAAAATGGTAGGGGTGCCCTGGATCGCTATGTCAGTTGAGCATCCAACTCTTGGTTTCGGCTCCAGTTGGGATCTCAGAGTTATGGGATGGAACCCTGCATCCAACCCTGTACTCAACAGTGTGGAGTCTGCTTGGGATTCTCCCTCTCCCTCCTCTGCTCCTCCCTACTGCTCATACACACACTCTCTCTCTGAAATAAATAAAGTCTTTTTTTTTTTTTTTTTTTTTTTTTAAAGATTTTACTTATTCATTTGACAGAGAGGGAGACACAGCAAGACAGGGAACACAAACAGGGGGAGTGTTAGAGGGAAAAGCAGGTTCCCCACTGAGCAGGGAGCATGACGCAGGTCTCGATCCCAGGGTCCTAGGATCATGACCTGAGCCAAAGGCTGCCACTCTAAATGGACTGAGCCACCCAGGTGCCCCAGTAAATAAAAATTTTTTTAAATGGTAAAGATGACTTGATTGCTATAATTTGGTGAATCTTGAAACACTCAGTTTGTGCTACAAATAGGACTTTACCAAAAATAATTATCTAGGGGCGCCTGGGTGGCTCAGTGGGTTAAAGCCTCTGCCTTTGGCTCAGGTCAGGATCCCAGGGTCCTGGGATCGAGGCCTGAATCGGGCTCTCTGCTCATCAGGGAGCCTGCTTCCTCCTCTTTCTCTGCCTGTCTCTCTGCCTACTTGTGATCTCTGTCAAATAAATAAATAAAATCTTTAAAAAATAATAATAATTATTATCTATGTCTATACTTCCCCTTCTAAAAAGGATCTGAAGTGCCCTAAAAGACAGTGAAAACAACTCCCAAAATAATCCTGAATAAAACCAGAAAACAGGGTCGCCTGGGTGGCTCAGTTGTTGGTCATCTGCCTTCGGCTCAGGTAATGATCCTGGGGTCCTGGGATCGAGCCCCACATGAGGCTCCCTCCTTGGCGGGAAGCCTGCATCTCCCTCTGCCTGCCTTTCCTTCTGCTTGTGTTCCCTCTTTTGCTCTCTCTCTCTCTCTCTCAAATAAATAAAATCTTAAAAAAACAAGAAAAACGGAAAACAAAATCCCGATAAATAATATAAACTCCAAATAAAATTCCATAAAATGGGGACACCTGGGTGGCTCAGTTGGTTAAGCAGCTGCCTTCGGCTCGGGTCATGATCCCAGCGTCCTGGAATCGAGTCCCACATCGGGCTCCTTGCTCATCAGGGAGCCTGCTTCTCCCTCTGCCTCTGCCTGCCATTCTGTCTGCCTGTGCTTGCTCTCTCTCCCTCTCTCTCTGACAAATAAATAAATAAAATCTTAAAAAAAAAAAATTCCATAAAATGTATTTACTCAGTATAGAAGGAATATTGAACAAAGCAGTTTGTACTTTCAGAAATAAAATCATTTTGGAGGTGCCTGAGTGGCTCAGTCTGTTAAGCAAGTATCTGCCTTTGGCTCAGGTTATGATCCCAGGGTCCTGGGATCAGGGTCCCTGCTTCTTCCCCTGCCCCTCCACTCTCTTGTGTGCTCTTTCACTCTGTCTCTCTCTCAAATCTTTAAAAATAAATAAGTAGATAAATTCATTTTTTAATAAGAACCAATTAATTGTTAAATTGGTGATGCTGAAATGATTTATGTCCTGTTTATGTGATGCTCATTGCTTCAGACCTGCTTTTAGCAGAAGCAGGGCTTACGCATATTGGGTAGGTATAATATATGAGAGATCTACTCATTGTAGAATGTAGACTTAATTGTAGGAAGGTATTTAAGCAATTTTAAGAGAAGACTATTAAAATATATAAATGAAATGTGCTGGGTTTTTTTCTTAGTTCTGAAACTCAGATATGTTGAGTGCTATTCCTGTTATGGCAATATAAAGTAATATTTTAATTACATATGATTCTTCGACATCATGACTCATCTGACACACTTTCTGGCTATTGGTGTATTATTTAAAGTATAGTTTATTGTTGTGGATTTTTATTTCCATTCCATCTTTGTTTTCATATATTACATATTCACATCTAGCCATCTGATCTGTGTGGATGACCTTAAAGATCAGGAAAAAATGTATGGATGAATCTGGGGCAACTGGGTGGCTCAGAGGGTTAAGCCTCTGCCTTCGGCTCAGGTCATGGTCTCAGGGTCCTGGGATCGAGCCCTGCATAGGGCTCTTTGCTCAAAGGGGAGCCTGTTTCCCCCCCTCTCTTTGCCTGCCTCTCTGCCTACTTGTGATTCCTCTCTCTGTCAAAATAAATAAATAAAATCTTAAAAGAAAAAAAAGTATGTATGGATGAATCAGAATCATTCTAAATTTATCACCACCACTAGGAAAAGAAGTCAGAATGGAAGTCCCTCCCAGTACTGGTTCAGAATATCCACATTCTGTAATTTTTCATTAATGTTGCTTGGCTACCTCCTCGACACAAAATTTCCAATCAGAGAGGCACCTGGGTGGTTCATTCGGTTAACGGTCCAACTTTTGGTCTCCACTCAGGTCATGATCTCACGGTTGTGGGATCGAGCCCCTCATTGGACTCTGTGCTTAGTGTGGAGTCTGCTTCAGATTCTCTCTCCCTCTCCCTATCTCTCAAATAAATAAGTAAAATCTTTTTAAAATATTTTTTACTTAGAACAGTTTTGTTGTATTTTTAAGCATGTTGTATTTTTTAAGCACTGTGTATTATTTTTGTTTAAAATGAATATGCAAGTGAGTCCTTGTTTTATTAGAAGTCATAAATAGAAGTACAACCATAATAAACTTATAGTAGGAACAACAAGTAACAGTACAGAAACATTATGCTTAGAGAAGGACTTTCTGCAGGGCAGAGTTTAGCTCTGAGTTCATATGGATTGGCTCCAGTTTATTCCTGAATATGAGAATCTGCCTGACTTTATATGACTAATTGGAAATCCACTGCAGGTAACTCAGACTTTGAGTGAAAGGGACGGTAAAGGCAGCTGACACCCACCATTAACTTGCCATAGTAAGATGATGCATCTTAGTGAAATATCCTAAAATACTATATATGTGTAAGTAGCTTTTACTGTTTTCTTTTACAGGGTTTTAGGATTTTAATTTCCTAGAAGGCAAGAATTGAGCCCATGTAAATTTCAACATATAGCTTGTCCAAGTTTGGAAGTTGTTGACAATTTAATGCTACCAATGAAGAAGGACAAGATTTGTGTTTTGGAAAATAGAGCTGTTTCCCTTTTTCATTGAGTTTTTGTGGCTCTCCTGTGTTTCCTTACTCTGATGTCAAAGTACTGTAATATGCAGCATGGTCCCTGGGATATAGAATGTTCTAAAGAAATGCTTGAGTCATTCTTGAATTGCCTTTTTTCCTTAGTATTACCTCAGACTTCATATTAAAATACGGCATGTATCACAGACCTCCTGTTTCATGTACTAACTACCCTTCAGTATGGAGCATCCTTCTCTCCACATCAGTGGATCTTAGGAACTTCCTTAGAGTAACTGGAAAAGTATTAGATCATTTTTCATATTCTGTCTTACAATTGCATTAAATTAATTGGAAATTATTTGTATTTTGTAGACTGCTGAACAAGAAACTAAAGGCCTTCCGAGTAAGAAAGGAATTGTACAGTCTATTGTTGGTCAAGGCTATCATCGTAAAATAGTTCTAGCATCACAGTCCATACAGAATACTGTATATAAGTAAGTATTTTGCAAAGAGGAAGTCTAGATATTTAACATTGTTTCACATAATATTATTTATGTATAAAAATATGCAAAAGACTTATCACTTCATGGGAGGAACCACTTTGTAGCTAGATTTTATTGCTACTTCAACAAATACATCCCCGTGTATAGGTTCACAGTGAGTATTACCTGATACAGGATTTCATTTTATCACATCTGTGCTGAAACTGTTGATGGCCTAAGAGACCCTGGTCTATTCAGTACCATTATTCACAATGTCCAGAAGAGGGCATCTTGATGTTTCCTTTTTATATAATTTATTATATAATTTATCATTGATGCTTTTTATTTAGGTGTTCTCTTATAGTCCCTAAAACTAATTCTTAGTATTTAGAAAGAAAAGTACTAATAATACACAAAGTAACCAAAGCATTATAAAGCTGTCACATGTAAACCTTCAATAACTTTTAAATACGAACATTTTTATCTTGTATAAAGATTCCAATTTGGAGTTGCTGTTATTTCTAAAGTAGTAAGCTTTTTTTTTTTTTTTTAAGATTTTATTTATTTGTCAGAGAGAGAGGGCGAGCACAGGCAGAGTGGCAGGCAGAGGCAGAGGGAGAAGCAGGCTCCCCACAGAACGAGGAGCCCGATGTGGGACTCGATCCCAGGACGCTGGGATCATGACCTGAGCCGAAGGCAGCGGCTTAACCCACTGAGCCACCCAGGCGTCCCTAAAGTAGTAAGCTTTGTAAAAAATTTGCTGTAGTTTTACTTTTCCAAAAAATAAAATTGTTCCACTGCCATTTAAAAGTTTTAATAATAGTAACTGGCACACAATAGTTTGGTCTTAGTTTATTTCAACTATAAAGCACTTTTCTTTTAAAGGCTTAAGATGAAGGATCATCTTCCTACAATTTCAAAATTACTACTGCTTTTCACCTTTTTTTTTCCTAATAAAGGTTAGTTTGGTGTATTGAAGAATAGAAGGTTACATAAAATCTCAAAAAAATTATAAGACAAAACTTTGAAGTATTTTCAAAATGAGATCAACCAAAATGAGACTCAAATGTGATTATCTACGTTCTTTCCAATTCTTACTGTACTTGCCCTGGTCCTCACTATAATCTTCCTTGTCTATAACTCTTCTGTTACATTAAAAGCAACATTACAGATAACCTTTAAACTGGTTTCCATCCTTAATCCCATTCCTAGAGATACAATTTATGTGATGTGTGTACTTGCTATATATTATTCATATGTTTTAAAATTTTATATGTAATATTTAGGATTTAGGTTCTTTAGGATTCTCTTGTAACTGCTTTTTTTCATATTTCTACCTGTCAGCAAATTTTCATTCACAATTCTATTGGTTTTTTTCCTGATACTAGAAAAGTCTTATTTATTTTTAAGTTATTTACTTAGCTAATTTGGTTTTGTTTTTTTAAGTGATGGACAGTCTTCAGCCATTCCTGTAGCCAGTATGGAGTTTGCAGCCATTTGTCTCAGAAATGCCTTGTTGCTCTTACCCGAAGAACAGCAAGATCCAAAGCAGGAAAATGGGTCTAAAAATAGTAATCAATTAGGTGGGAACACGGAAAGCAGTGAAAGCAGTGAAACTTGCAGGTATTCTAATCCCTTTGGCCCCCTTTGGTGAAACCCCTTAGGACTTCATCAGTAAGCCTCTTTGTCCTTTAGATGAATTCCTAAAATCTGGAGCCTGAATTTCCTAAATCCCCTGTTTTGAATAATAAGAAAGGAAAGTATGAATGTTAAGTATTTCTGGAAGAGAGAAATAATTTGAAGACTGAGGAGAGAACCTTAGAAAAGTGGAAAGAAACAGCTTTTCTTTAACAGGAGGAATATTTGTAAAGAAATCCTGTTGCTCTCAGAGTTTTTACGTTTGTTAAAATACCTAAATCCTAAAACTTCTCCTTTCTTCTTAACCTATGCCTTTTCTCGTAATATCCCATAAACCATTAACCTCCAGAATATTTCTGTTAGATTCTAGTTTTTTAGTATAAGTTAAATATTAACCAGTCTCTAGAAATTAAAAGAACTTCTGATAATAATAAAACACCATTATATATAAAGTTCTTTTTGCACATGGCACCTTTAAATTGAAGTGTTTCATTCCAGTGTCTTTTCTTGATTTTGATAGAAATATATGTATTAAAGAAAATTTGGAACAAAATTACGGGGGGTTTTGTTTTTTTCCTCCATCAGGGGGTTATGTTTTACTGTAGTTGATAAAAAGCAATCAGAAGACCAAGAAACGTGTGAAAATACAGGAGTCGTTTCCTTTGTAGAGATACTATTTACAATTAGAAATTTTTAGAAACACTATTTTGTACTGGGGGAAAGAAACTGAAATACAGTATACCTTTAACACACTGGTGATACCAGCCTACTAAGCATTTTGCATTTGTTGTTTTTGGCTCTTCTTTATGTTTGGCATAAACAATTGCATGTGAGTGGGGAGAGAGAAACAATTTTATATTTAATTGTTTATTTGCTTTTCATAATTTAGAGTCTATCTTTATTTTAGCAGTAAAAGCCATGACGGAGATAAATTCATTCCAGCTCCACCTTCTTCTCCATTGAGAAAACAAGAATTAGAAAACTTAAAGTGAGTATCTAAACAAAATTAGTATAGCAACTAGTGTACCTTATTTCCAATCTTTGTTAATGTTATGAATTACATTGATGGAATGTCCAATGTTAAACCAACCTTTTTTTTTTTTTTTTTTTTAATTTATTTGACAGAGATCACAAGTAGGCAGAGAGTCAGGCAGAGAAAGAGAGGGAGAAGCAGGCTTCCCGCTGAGCAGAGAGCCCAATGCAGGGCTCGATCCCAGGACCCTGGGATCATGACCTGAGCCGAAGGCAGAGGTTTAACTCACTGAGCCACTCAGGTGCCCTTAAACCAACCTTTCAATCTTGTGATAAACCCTGCTAGTCAGAATGTGTTATTTTTTTTATAAATTGTTGGATTCAATTTATTAATATTTTGCTAAGAATACTTCTAGGGTGCCTCACTGGCTCAGTTGGTGGAGCATGCAACTCTTGATCTTGGGGTTCTGAGTTTGAGCCCCATGTTGGGTGTAGAGATTACTTAAAATCTTTTTTTTTTTTTTTTTTTTTTTAAAGATTTTATTTATTTATTTGACAGAGAGAAATCACAAGTAGGCAGAGAGGCAGGCAGAGAGAGAGGAGGAAGCAGGCTCCCTGCTGAGCAGAAAGCCCGATGTGGGGCTCGAACCCAGGACCTGGGATCATGACCTGAGCCGAAGGCAGCGGCCTAACCCACTGAGCCACCCAGGCGCCCCGAGATTACTTAAAATCTTGATGGGTGCTGGGTGGCTTAGTCATTAAGTGGCTGCCTTCAGCTCAGGTCATGATTCCAGAGTCTTGGGATCTAGCCCCACATCGGACTCCCCGCTCAGCGGGAAGCCTGCGTCTCCCTTGTGCACTCCCCCCTGCTTGTGTTCCCGCTCTCACTGTGTCTCTCTCTGTCAAATAAATAAATAAAATCTTTAAAAAAATAAAATCTTGAAAGAGAAAAGCCATTTTTTATATTCAGCAACATAATTACCACTTTCAGCTGATTCTGGTTTCCATAAGATACCATTTTTCTTCATTCTGAGGCTCTTCTTTCAACATTTCTTACAATATAGGTCTTAATTTTCCTAGGTTTTTTGGTTTTTGTTTTTATACTTTTAGCTGTTTAAATCTACAGTTGTTGGGTGCCTGGGTGGCTCAGTTGTTAAGCATCTGCCTTTGGCTCAGGTCATGATTCCAGGGTCCTGGGATTGAGCCCCACACTGGGCTCCCTCCTTGGCAGGAAGCCTGCCTTTCCCTTTCCCACTCCCTCTACTTGTGTTCCCTCTCTGGCTGTCTCTCTCTGTGTCCATAAGTAAATAAATAAATAAATCTACAATTGTCTTTATTTCATGTTCATTCTTAGAGGATATTTTTGCTAAAAATAGAACTCTCGGTTGGTAGTTTGTTTTTCCTTTCACTGAGTTCTTTGAAGAAGTCACTACATTATCTTCACCCTCTGTTATTTGTGATAAGAAGTTTATAGTCATTGTACGGAGGTGCCATTTTTCTATCTATGGATTACCTCTGTTTTTTAGCAATTAGACTATGATGAGTCTGAGTGTGATTTTCTTCATTTTTACTCTTAGAGTTAGCTGACTTTAAGTCTATAAATTTATCTTTCAACTAATTTGATATATTTTGACCATAATTTCTTCATATTATTTCTGGAGCTAGGCTGAAGGATACAGCATTACTTTTAAAAATGATTTCAGTAGGGGGCACCTGGGTGGCTCAGTGGGTTAAGCCTCTGCCTTCCACTCAGGTCATGATCTCAGGGTCCTGGGATCAAGCCCTGCGTCTGGCTCTCTGCTCGGCAGGGAGCCTGCTTCCCCCTCCTCTCTGCCTACTTGGGATCTCTCTCTCTGTCAAATAAATAAAATCTTTTTAAAAAAATGATTTCAGTAATAGAATTGCAAATTAAAATGAAAAGAGCCATTATTTCTTTTATTAGAATTATTACTTTTTTTTTTTTAAAGATTTTATTTATTTGACAGAGATTACAAGTAGGCCGAGAAGCAGGCAGAGAGAGAGGAGGAAGCAGGCTCCCTGCTGAGCAGAGAGCCCGATGCAGGGCTTGATCCCAGGACCCTGGGATCATGACCTGAGCCAAAGGCAGAGGCTTTAACCCACTGAGCCACCCAAGCGCCCCAGAATTATTACTATTTTTTAAGAGCTATGATTTCTTATGTTTTTGCCTACTGCACAAAATTGACAAAAGTACATTTAAACGTATATATGTTGCTGGTAGCATTGTAAATTGATGGATTACTTTTGGAAACATTGCATTTATTCCCATTTTTTTCTTAACAGTGCTAGCCTTGTGAAAGGTACAGAGAAATTAGAGATAGAGGGAAAAATCACTGTCTTCAAAAATAAGGGGTGCCTCAGTAGCTTAGTTGGTTAAGCAACTGCCTTCAGCTCGGGTTGTGATCCCAGAGTCCTGGGATTGAGCCCAGTGTCCGGCTCCTTGCTCATTGGGGAGCCTGAATCTCCCTCTCCCTCTAACTTCTACTCTACCTGATTGTGCAAGTGCTCTCTCTCTCTCTAGCAGATAAATAAATAAAATTAAACAAAGAAAACAAAAGTAGATGGTGAGGAGCACCTCAGTGGCTCAGTAAGTTGAGTGTCCAACTCTTGATTTCAGCTCAGGTCTGATATTTGATTGTGCAATCAAAACCCCACATGGGGCTCCACACCCAGTGGGGAGTCTACTTCTGTCCCCCTCTCACTTTGCCCCTCCCCCAACTGGCATGCTCTCTGTCTCTCTCAAATAAATATTTTTTTTTTTTAAAGCAGATGTCCAACACTTAGGAGAAAATGATATTAATTAGTAGCTTAGTTAATAGGTGGTGATATTTCGGGTGTCCCTTTTTTTCTTGTGATAGTACCCTGAGAAGTGAAAATTTACATCACTTTAAAATTTTGCATTTCTTTCAGTCTGCTCAAGGTGCTCAGTCTGATGCCAAGGTTTACTAATGGCTTGCATTTCTTTTTCTGTGAACCGCCTATTTGTAGAATTTACCATTTTCATACTGGGATTTTCATCCTTTTTTTTTATAAGAGTTCTTATATATTATAGAAATTGGCCTTAGTTGTAAAACAGAATTTCATAAGTATTCATGTAATGAATAGAAAGGCCTTCTTGCCTCCAAGGATGAGAAAATAATTCACCCATGTGTTCTAGCATTGTCACAACCACCAATCTAAATATGTTTCATCTAGAATGTATTTTATAGAAATGAATTAAGGTAGGGATCTATCTTTACTGTGTGTAATTTTTCATAGTATAATTCATTTGATTAACTTCATTTAACTTTCAGATCAAACATGAAACAACTATAAAATGTTAAGATTTTAGGTCTAAACAGTTTAAAATTATATTTTTATAAAATAACATGTATATATTTATTTGCATAAAATAATTAGAGGGATCTATGTCAAAACCTTCATGGTGGTTATTTCTAAATGGTGGAATAACTGATGATTTTTATTTTCTTTTGTGGTATCTGTTTTTTCTAATTCTTTAAGAAGGAAGATATTTCATTAATTTTAGCAATGCCCCTCCTTGCATACCTAGTATTTTTGGAGGAAGATTGGCCGGTGGATGTATTCTTTTCTCTCTCTCTCTCTCTTTTTTCCCCCATTTAAATAAAGATGTGCCCTTTTCATTTTTCTTTTTAAGATTTTTATTCATTTATTTTGAAAGAGAAGGGATTCATTAATTATAATAATTATAATCATTCATTAATTAGTAAGTTATACATTTGTTTGTTTTGTGTGTGAGAGAGAGAAAAGGAGAGAGGGTGCTTGTGCGGGCAGGAGGAGGGGCAGAGGGAGAGAGAATCTCAAACAGACTCCACACTGAGTGCAGAGCCTTGACACAGGGCCCAGTCCCACAACCCCAAGATCATGACCTGAGCTGAAATCAAGAGTCAGACGCTTAACTGACTGAGCCACCCAGATGCCCCCAAGATGTGCCCTTTCCTGATCATATCCTGTCAGATCAGTGTGTTTATGACAGGGCATTGCTGTCCATGAGCACAGGGCTCTATGCACCATTCTCACCTAGACAACAACTTTTTTAAGATTTTATTTATTTATTTGAGAGAGAGACAGTGAGAGAGAGCATGAGCAAGGAGAAGGTCACAGAGAGAAGCAGACTCCCGCAGAGCCGGGAGCCCGATGTGGGACTCGATCCGGGGACTCCAGGATCATGACCTGAGCCGAAGGCAGTCGTCCAACCAACTGAGCCACCCAGGCGTCCCTAGACAACAACTTTTTATTTCTTTATTTTATGCTATTGAGGTATACCAGAAATTCCCTCTTTGCATTAATACCCCTCTCTGTCCTGAGTTTTATTATCAGGAGGAAGGAATTAATCCTCTGATTATATGGAGGATTAAATCTTAAGTTCAGTTAGAAATGAATTGGTCATTTAAGATTTTGAAAGTAAAGTTTTGGTTTTTGAAAATTTGACAAAGTTAATTACATGTTTCCTTGGGGCGCCTTGGTGGCTTAGTCTGTGAGTATCTGCCTTCGGCTCAGGCCATGATCCCAGGATCCTGGGGTCGAGCACTGCACCGGGCTTTCTGCTCTGTGGGGAACCTGCCTCTCCCTCTTCTCACTGCTTGTGCTCTGTCTTGCTGTCTCTCTCTCTCAAAAAAAAAATCTTAAAAAAAAAAAAAAAAAGTTTCTTCAGTAATCTTTAGTTATATTAAAATTTCTTGAATTCTCGGATGACCCATAAGATAACAAGGAAATAAAAGTACTGTAACAAATTACCAGTAAAGGGACACCTCTATGGCTCAGTCGGTTAAGTTGTTTGGGTCGTGATCTGCACTTAGCATGGAGTTTGCTTCCCTCATGCACATGCTCTTTTTCTCTCTCTCTCAAATAAATAAATCTTTAAAAAAAAAAAATTAGCAGTGAAACAACAGCATTAACAAAATAATACAGAAGAATGTTGCTTCTGAGTGAAATAAAATTGAATTTTAAAAAAGCAGTCAAATTCCAACCATATTACTAAAACTCACCATGCTAGATTTTTGTCCTAAATGAAATTTTGTAAAAACAAAGCAAATTAAGTAAAGCCTAGACTATACTTGGTATAAAGTGAGCTGGTGGGAAAGAGGTGGATTATAATGCTCAGCCAGTATGGTATTAGGGGAAATGCTTTAATTTGCCCAAAAAATGTACTGTTTTTCCTTCAGTATTCCTAATGTTTTCTAGAGATATCTCTCTTTATGGGGCCACCAACATTTTATATTTATCTAAGGGATTCATCTATTTTTAGTAGGTTATTGTGTGTGATAAAAATCTCAGTACAAAAAGTTATAGAGTATAGGATGCCTGGCTGGCTCAGTCAGAAGAATGTGTGACTCTTGATCTCAGGGTCATGAAGTTTGAGTTCTCTGTTAAGGTATATAGATTACTTAAAAATAAAATCTTAAAATGAAAAAAGATGTGGTATGGTATAAGTAAAATTTGACCTATCCCAGTCCTCTGTTTCCAACATCTTCCCTGAGGGCCAACCAATAGAATTGCATTATATGGATATGACATACTTTATCATTCCTTTATATTTAGCTGTGTTTTTGTTTTGTTTTGTTTTGTTTTTAAGATCTTATTTATTTGACAGAGAGAGAGAGAGATCACAAGTAGGCAGAGAGGCAGGGGGAAGCAGACTCCCTGTTGAGCAGAGAGCCCAACCCGGGGCCTGATCCCAGGACCCTGAGATCATGACCTCTGAGCCGAAGGCAGAGGATTAACCCACTGAGCCACCCAGGCACCCCTATTTAGCTGTTTTTAGTGTTTCAGTCTTTGATGTTACAAATACTGCAGTGAATATCATTATACACAGTTTTTAAGGAGAATCCTTAATGAATCAGGTATTTTAAACAATTTTTAAATTTGATTTAATTTTTACAATTTTTTTTGAGTACTAATCTTAGGATGGCTTTATGCCATTTAACAAGTATATTATTCTCTAATGGCTGAACAGCTGCAGACCTGTGTAAAATTAATTTTTCCTTTTGAAAGTGGCATTAAAGAGAAGGGTATGTGCAGAGTGGCATAATCCCTCTCTGAATTTTGTTCCCTTCATGGCATAACTCTTTGCTTTCCATGTGCCCTAGTAGGATTGATGATTTTTAGAGAAAATAAAATTACTTCCTTATTTTCGTGGAAAGGGGTAAAGGGTCTCCATAGGGAATTCCATCTCATAAAGTGAGGTAAGGTTGGGTTTGCTGGTATATATTAACCTTTCTTCTTATGGAGCAGATGGGAGAAAGGAAATGGAACAAGATGGAAGGAGCCTTAGGGTAGATTTATAAAAAGAGCTGCTATGCAAGACAGTAGTAATGGTAATGTGGAGACAAATGGTGCAGGGAGGGAGTTCTAAAAGATTTGTGTCGTAATTTTCAAAGCTATAAAAGCTCATAATACAGTTGGGCGTGTTAAAGGGCAGTTCTGTGGCAAGAGCCAGCTGTCTTCTGTAGAAGGAAGGAGACTGAGTACATTGGTTTTCTGTTAAAATCATGCAATTCTTAGAGATTTCATCTATTTCTGACCTGAATTCTTTATGTGATTGGAAATGTGTGTGACTAGTGTATAGTTTAGTTTTTATGGACTATTATATTTGACCCCTTGTGCCCTATGATACTCAAGACAGCAATGTAAAACCTCATTTCCTATTTCCAGCATAACTAATATGCAGTAAATTATCATGAGTGTTCTACTGGCCACTTCTTACGGTATGGGTTCACAGCCTCTTGAGTACTTTCATTTTTTTTTTTTCATTTGTATATAAATGAAGATGGCTTCTAAAAAATGTTCATTCTAACCAAGTTTCAAGTATGTTTTTGAAGACAGATGACACCTGAAGCAATTGAGATTCTATATTAGAATTAAGATATTTTTCAGAATAATATTCTCACAAAACAGAAATTTGCTCCACATCAGGAAGTGTCTCAGAAATCAACTAAGCATTTTAATTGTGAGGCTCAGATGAACAGATGAACACTGTTAGAGTATTGTTCCTGAATCATTCAGAGCTCTGCAAAAACATCAGTTTCATTCAGTTAGGAAAACACATGCACACACACACGTGTGTGCACACATTCTACAGCCTTAAATTAAGTAAATGCTGTGACTTAAAATTTTCAAAATTAAAAGTGATTCTATTTTTAGGTATTTACCCAAGATAAATGAAAACTTGTGCATACAATAAATCATAGCAGCTTTATAGAGAAAAACTAGAAATAGTCCATGTAACCATTAGGAAGAGAACAGATAACTAAATTATAACCACTGTATACGCTGGAATACTATTCAACTATAAAAAGCAACAAATTATTGATACACAACATCAATATGAATGAATCTCAAAACTACTGTATGATTCCATTTATGCCATTTATATGACAGGCAAAGCTATACTAAACTGAATTATGTTGATTGAAATCAGAGCAGTGGTTGGGAGGAATTAACTTGAAGAATCTTTCTGCAGTGATAGAAATGTTCGGTATCTTAATTGGGCTGGAGGTTACATGTATATATTCGAATTCATCAAACTGTACACTTAAAGTGATGCATTTTAGTATATATAAATTATATCTCATTAAAATTACAATGTATTGGGGGATCTGGGTGGCTCAGTCAGTAGAGCATGTGAGTTTTGATCTCAGGGTTGTGAGTTTGAGCCCCATGTTGGGTGTAGAGATCACTAAAAAAATTTTGAAAAAAAAAGGGGCGCCTGGGTGGCTCAGTGGGTTAAGCCTCTGCCTTCGGCTCAGGTCATGATCTCAGGGTCCTGGGATGGAGCCCCGCATCGGGCTCTCTGCTCAGCAGGGAGCCTGCTTCTCCCCCTCTCTCTCTGCCTGCCTCTCTGCCTGCTTGTGATCTCTCTCTCTCTCTCCGTCAAATAAATAAATCTTTTAAAAAAAAATTTTTTTTTTTTTTTGGAAAAAAAAAAGATAAAATGTTAAGGTATTTTGAAATCTTACAAAAATTAATATAATTCTAAGTATATTCTTTTGAGGGGTGCCTGGATCACTCAATCAGTTAAGCATCTGCCTTTGGCTTAGGTCATATCTCAGGGTTCTGGGATTGAGCCCTACATCAGGCTCTCTCTGCTTAGCAGGAGTCCACTTCTCCCTCTGTGCTCTCTCACTTCCTCTCCCTCTTTCTCCCTCCATCTTAAATAAAAAAAATAAAATAAAAATATATTCTTTTGGGAAATATAATTTAACCACTAATGATTAATACATGGTCAGTTTCCTTTACATATCACTTATGAAGTAGCAGGACGTGGAAAATTTCATTTTCTTAACAACACAAAAACCATTTTGTATTTAGCATGTATTCTGCAGACCCTAAGTTTACAGAATCCTGTACCAAAGCTACTTACCAGGTCACTACTAAGCACATGAAAGGAACACTGTTTAAGTGTATGGTACAACAGGGATTTCAAAACTTATTACCAGGGACGCCTGGGTGGCTCAGTTGGTTAAGCAGCTGCCTTCGGCTCAGGTCATGATCCCAGCGTCCTGGGATCGAGTCCCACATCGGGCTCCTTGCTCATCAGGGAGCCTGCTTCTCCCTCTGCCTCTGCCTGCCATTCTGTCTGCCTATGCTTGCTCTCTCTCCCTCTCTCTCTCTGACAAATAAATAAATAAAATCTTTAAAAAAAAAAAAAATAAAATAAAATAAAAAAAAACTTATTACCAAAAACAATGTAAAATTTTTTATATTGATGATATGTTGAAATGATAGATATAGTAGATTATTTTACTTTATTTTTTTAAATTTTATTTATTTATTTGACAGAGATCGCAGGTAGGCAGAGAGGCAGGCAGAGAGAGGAGGAAGCAGGCTCCCCACTGAGCAGAGAGCCGGATGTGGGGCTTGATCCCAGGACCCTGAGATCATGACCTGAGCAGAAGGCAGAGGCTTTAACTCACTGAGCCATCCAGGCGCCCCTAGTGGATTATTTTAAATACATTAAAACTATTTTAAGTACATTAAGCGTCTGCCTTCAGCTCAGGTCATGATCCCAGGGTCCTGGGTTTGAGCCCCACATCAGGCTCCCCACTCAGCAGGAAGCCTGCTTCTCCCTCTCCCACTCCCCCTGCTTCTATTCCCTCTCTCACTGTTTCTCTCTCTGTCAAATAAATAAAATCTTTAGGAAAAAAAAATGTAGACAGTAGGAGCATGGTTAAGCGCTTGCCTTCAGCTCAGGTCATGATCCCAGGGTGCTGGGAGTGAACCCTGTGTCAGGCTCTCCAATCAGTGGGGGATTCTGCTTCTTCACCCTCTGCCCCTCCCCTTGCTCACGTGCCCACACTCACTCTATCGTTCACTCACTCTCTCAAATAAATTAACTCTTTTTTAAAAAAAAATGTAGACACTTGTGCAGGATTGATATTTTGACCATCTGCTTTAAGTATTAATGTTGCCACATGCATTTGAGAGATAATGATTTTCTTATACAATGACTATATTATAAGGGTGTACTTTTAAGATCTTATTTAACATTTATTGACTTCTACTGATACCTTAAATTTTTAAAATACTTATTGAGATACAGTTCACAGAACATGCAATCTCCCCATTTAAAATTTACAATCCACTGTTGTTTTTTTTAAGATTTTATTTATTTATTTGACAGAGATCACAAGGAGGCAGAGGCAGGCAGAGAGAGAGGGGTGGCAGGCTCCCTGCTGAGCAGAGAACCGCATGCTCCCTGATCCCAGGATCCTGAGATCATGACCTGAGCCAAAGGCAGAGGCCCAACCCACTGAGTCACCAGGCGCTCCATCCACTGCCCTTTAAGTATAGTCACCGAATTGTGCAGCCATTACCACAGTCAATTTTAGAACATTTTCATCACCTCAAAAGAAACTGTACACTCTCTAGGTCTCATCCCTTTGCACCAGTCTACTCCCCAGCTCTATTTATTTTCTAGAGGCACCTGGGTGGCTCAGTTGGTTAAGCCACTGCCTTCGGCTCAGGTCATGATCCCGGAGTCCCAGGATCAAGTCCCGCATGGGGCTCCCAGCTCTTTGGGGAGTCTGCTTCTCCCTCTGACCTTCTCCCCTCTCATGTTCTCTCTCTCTCAAAGAAATAAATAAAATCTTTTTAAAAAATAAAAATAATTTATTTTCTAGCTCTATAGATTTTTCTATTCTGGACTTTCATATGAATGGAATCAGTGTCGTGGGCTTTAATGACTGCCTTCTCTTTCACGGAGGATGTTTTCGAGGTTTACCCAAATTGTAGCATATATCATATTTGTTTTTATAGCTGAATAGTATTTCATTTTATAAATATACCACATTTTGTTTATCCTTTCATTCATTAAAAGACATTTGGATTGTTTGTCCTTTTTTAAAAAAATTTTCAGGACTTCTGGGTGGCTCAGTCAGTTAATCATCTGCCTTGGGCTCAGGTCTTTATTCCAGAGTCCTGGGATCAAGTCCCATATCCAGCTCCTTGCTCAGTAGGGAGCCACTCTGCCTGCTTGTCCTCTCTTTCCCTCTATCAAATAAATAAAATCTTTTTTTTTTTATAATTATTTTTTAAAGATTTATTATTTATTTGACAGATCACAAGTAGGCAGAGAGGCAGGCAGAGAAAGAGGAAGGGAAGCAGGCTCCCTGCTGAGCAGAGAGCCCAATGCGGGGCTCGATTCCAGGACCCTGGGATCACAACCTGAGCCGAGGGCAGAGGCTTTAACCCACTGAGCCACCCAGGCCCCCCTAAAAAAATACGTTTTTAAGAATTTTTTTAAGTAATATCTGTACCCAATGTGGGGCTTGAACTTAAAAATCCTGAGATCAAGAGTCACTTGTTCTACTGACTAAGCCAGCCAGACACCCCTTGATTATTTTTGTCTTTACGCTCTTATGAATAATGCTGCTGGCTACATTTGTGTACAAATGTTTGTGCAGGCATATGTTTTTCTGTTTCTCGGGTAGATACCTAGAAGTAGAATTGCTGGATCATAAAGTAATTCTGTTCAATCACTTGAGGAATTGCCAGAATGTTTTCTAAATGGCTGTACTATTTTATAATCCCACCAGCAGTGTGTGAGTATTCCAGTTCACATTCTCACTAATATTTGTTATTGCCCATCTTTTTGATTATATATTGTGGAAGGTGTGAAGTGGTATCTTATTTGCTTTGATTTACATTTCCCTGAAAATTAATGATGTTGAGCTTCTTTTCATGTGCTTATTGGGCATTTGTATGTCTTCTTTGGAGAAATGTTTATTCAGATCCTCTGCCTGTTTTTTTAATTGGGTTATATTACCCTTTTACTATTGAGTTTTAAGAGTGCTTTATACATTCTAGACATAAGACTCTTTTCAGATACATGATTTACAAATATTTTTTTTCCCTGTTCTATGGATCATCTTCTCACTTTTTTGAAGGTAGCCTTTGAATCACAAAAGTTTTTAATTTTTTTTGTTTAAAGATTTTATTTATTTATTTGACAGACAGAGATCACAAGTAGGCAGAGAGGCAGGCAGAGAGAGAGGGGGGAAATCAGGCTCCCCACTGAGCAGAGTGCCCGATGCAGGGCTCGATCCCAGGACCCCAGGATCATGACCTGAACCAAAGGCAGAGGCTTTAACCCACTGAGCCACCCAGGCACCCCAAGTTTTTTCATTTTAATTGAGGTTTAAAAACAAAATTGAAGGAAAAGTTTTTCATTTTGATGTTCAACTTCCCTATTTCTTTCTTTTCCTTTTTGTTTTTAAGATTTATTTATTTTAGAGAATGTAAATGGGGGAACAGAGGGAGAGAAATCCTCAAGCAGACTCCACAATGAGCATGCAGCCCAACATGGGTCCAATCCCAGGACCCTATGAGATCATGACCGGAGCTGAAATCAAGAGCCAAATAACAGCCACCTAGGCACCCCTTATTTTTTTCTTTTATTGACCATGCTTTTTGTGTCCCATCTAAGAGTCCTTCACCAAATTCCAGGTCATAAGGGTTTAACCCCTATGTTTTCTTTAAGAGTTTTATAGTTTTACCTGTTACATGTAGGACTTTTATCTCTTTTTCAGTTAATTTTTATATATGATATAAAGTAAGGACTCAACCTAATTCTTTCACATGCTAGTACCTTATTAACAGGAAAGAAGTAAGTTCATAGGCTTAGTCATATAGTAACATTTTGTTGTTGCACAGTGGTTTAATAACTGGCTTAGGTACGGGGCGCCTGGGTGGCTCAGTGGGTTAAAGCCTCTGCCTTCGGCTCAGGTCATGATCCCAGGGTCCTGGGATCGAGCCCCACATCGGGCTCTCTGCTCTGCAGGGAGCCTGCTTCCTCCTCTCTCTCTCTGCCTGCCTCTCTGCCTACTTGTGATCTCTGTCTGTCAAATAAATAAATAAAATCTTAAAAAAAAAAAAAATAACTGGCTTAGGTATGTACTGATGTTTACATGTTGCATATTGTAGGACATCTTCATTATTCATTCTGAGATTGTGGTGTTAGCCGAACTTTTAATTTGTGAAACTAAAATGGAGCTGCTCTAGAACTTGGAAAAAAGTGTAACAGAACTGGAAAAGGGTAGGAAATAATTTGGGGGCCCACATGGCAAATGTCTGCATGGGAAATTAAAATCACAGCATACAGAATAAAAATGAAATTTCATTGTCTTTTTTTTTTTAATAAGAGGCTCAAAAATGGATAAAAGGAAGTGTTCAGATCAAATTTAATTAAACCCAGTTAAGTTATTCTAAAGTATAAATTATAAAACTTTAATTAGTTCATTTAGAATTTGATATAACACTTAGTGAATGATTTCCCATTCAGTTACAGGGACCTCCCATGACCCAGTGTTTTTGTGAGAGGATAAATCAAACAAATTGTTGATGACATAAGTATTATAGTCAGTTTTGGTGTACCTAAGGAACTCAGTTTCTTTTGGTTTTAGCTTAGTGGTTATATTTTAGCTGGTAAGACATACCTAAAACAGAATTATGGCTAACAATCTTTTGAATATCCTGTTGCTCTTACAGAGAGTATATGGTCCTGCTAAAATGTATGCATCTATAATCAATTCTACCAAAGAAGGAACCTGCACATGTGACATTTCCTTCACTCATCAGTAGTGTTCATATTGGCAGGGTTCAAGTAATTCTTCCGTGGTCTGCCATTGCTATAGAAGCCCATATGGCCAATGCTGACATTGGACAAATCCTTTAACCCCTATAGGTCTTACTTTTCTGTCAAATAAGTGAATTGGGTTGGATGATATTCAGGTCCCTTCTGTATATAAAATGCTGTGTCTGTGACTTCCTGAATCTTATTTGCTGCCTAGACTAGGACTGGGTACATTGAGATGCTAGATTTGGTTGAAAAAACTTTTTTCAGCTTCTTTCTGTTGGGATTCCATTTGTTTTGGATTTGGGGTGTGTTGTGAGTATGCTGCTTTTTGTACAGAATTGTTATTAGAAAAGCAAAATGTTTACAAAACATGTGCAGTAAAAAAATGTTTGAATTTTCGTAAGATTTGAATGTTGAGGGGCTCCTGGGTGGCTCAGTTGTTTGGCTTCTGCCTTGGGTTCAAGTCATGGTCCCGGGGTCTTGGGATCAAGCCCCAGATCAGGCTCCCTGCTCAGCAAGGGAGCTTGCTTCTCCCTCTCCCCCTGCATGTATTCCTTTTCTCGCTGAGTCTCTGTCAAATAAATAAATAAAATCTTAAAAAAAAAAAATAAGATTTGAAAGTTGACAAGTTTAACATTTCAAAATTACTGTAGATAATGGAAATAGCTTGAAAGACTTTTTTTTAAAGTAGGCTCCATGCCTGCTATAGGTCTCAAACTCACAACCCTGAGATCAAGAATCAAGAGCTCTACCAACTGAGCCAGCCAGGTGCCTGAATTTTTTTTTTTTTTTTAATAGTATAATCTAGTACCATATTCAGCTTGGAAGAAATAATTATTATTTTAAGATTTTATTTATGCATTTGAGAGAAAGAGAAAAAAAAATGCAGGCTCCCTGCCTAGCCTCCCATTGTGGGGCTCAGTCCCAAGACCCTGGGACCATGACCTGAGCTGAAGGCAGATGCCCAACCAACTGAGCCACCCAGGCACCTCCCCTGGTAGAAATTCTTTATTGGAATTTTTGGGCCAATTTTTCAAACATATTTGCTATAAGATTGCTTTATAAGTTTATTTTCCTTTGACACATTTTGACTGACTAGATTTACCCCCATTTTAGCCTCTTTTAAAAAGGGTTAAACTATTTCAGACATTTGGTTTAGAGTCATTTAACTCACAGAATATGTGGCTTGGCAGATTTTAATGTCCAGTCTTTTATGCCTTGCTGTAAGTTGATGCTTTAAGGAAAGTCCCTACCCTCATTTCTTTCTTCTTTTTTTTCCTTCCTTTCCGAGGGTTTGCATTCTGTGGACCTAGAGCAAGCTCCTCCCACATGTAGAGAAGAGAGTGTGGGGTTGTGTCAGATCCTCCATGGCGTGGGGCGGATAGGGGGGTGGGAAGCTAGTGTGTCTCTTCCCTTGAGGTATAGTTCTTCCAGTCTGATGAACTGTCAAATCCACTGTGTGGTTGGTAAAGCAGATTGGACAGTGACTCGAGGAAATAGTGGGGTGGGGGTTGGAGGTTCAGTATTTAAGTAACAACTCTCTAAAGTAAAGTGATTTCTCCAGGGGCTTAGTAGATTAGAGCTATATGTATTTCTAGTGTTACCACTCTGTAGGAATTATGCAGAATGGAGTGTTGCTTCCTAGAGGAAAAGGAGGATGAGTGGGGATGATGAGCCATTGGGGTAGATTGTGAGGCATTAAGGGAAGAGGGGCCATAAATGTTAGTTTTAGTTTTGTTCAATGAAACTTGCTTAATCCTGACAGCTCTTAATCCAAATGCCAGCCACAGAGTTCTGCGTTGACATATTTAAGTATTTTTGAAAAGCAAGATTATTATTAGAATCTTCTACCCTGTTGTGATTTTATAGGATATCTTCTGGGGAAAGAGGTACAAGTCGAGGAAACCATATTTTTACTTGGTATATAACTGCAGTTTGGACTTCCTGGGCAGCAGAAACCTGTTGCCATCTTACATGACTGATTTCTGGACCCAAAGTGGGCTTGACAGTGGGCTGGAGCAGTAATAGCCCCCTACTGTCGGGAGAGGCCAGGGCAGGCTTTTCCCAGCAAGCCTGCCTCAGGTGTGGCTATCCTAGACACTAGGCCCTAGAGCATGCAGGATGGCTCTTGTGACTATGGGAGCTGGGAAGGAGGTGGCTTCTTCAGCGAGGCAGCCAGCCAACAAGACAGGTAGAGGTCTGGATGCCTGGAGCAGTAAGTCAAAAAATGTTGAAATCTGTGGTCTTCAGTGATTACCTATTAAACACCTACTGTGCAGATGATGAGGAATTGCTCTAGTGTTAGTGCAGGAAACAAAAGATGGTGGGCTTCTGCTTTTAAGGAGTTTATGTTTTGCCCTGACCTTTAACCGTGTAACATTTGAAGATGGATATTAAACTTCATGATTTTCGTTCATATAGATCCTGAGCTGATGGTTTTCTTAGGCCTCTGGAGACCTAGGCCTTAAATGTCCTTTTCTTCATAAGCAATACTATGTCCGGCTGATGAGTGAATGTTCATTGCCATTTTAAAATAGTACAAATAAGCCAAAAGAGATAATTAAGTCACCCAAATCTCACAACACAGAGCTAAGCACTGAGGAGCTTCTGCACAGAGGAGATAACTAGCCAGTGCCTCCCTTCTTTGGGCCCTTGCTTCTTCCATCAGAGAGAAGATACCCAATCCCCCAAACCCCTCCGCCCCAGCCAGGGGCTGTGGCCATAGGACAGCCTGGCTCATAAAGACAGCTCTTGGAAATACAGGGATATTGACCATAAGCTTGTCAAAAAAATCCCTTTAAGAAGGACATTACTTGGGGCACCTGGGTGGCTCAGTGGGTTGGGCCGCTGCCTTGGGCTCAGGTCATGATCTCAGGGTCCTGGGATCAAGCCCCACATCAGGCTCCCTGCTCAGTGGGGAGTCTGCTTGTCCCTCTCCCTCTGCCCCTCCCCCTGCTTGTGTTCTTTTGCTTGCTGCGCTTAGCTCTCAAATAAAATCTTCTTTAAAAATTTAAACTTTGGGGGCACCTGGGTGGCTCAGTGGGTTAAGCCTCTGCCTTCGGCTCAGGTCATGATCTCAGGGTCCTGGGATGGAGCCCCGCATCGGGCTCTCTGCTCAGCAGGGAGCCTGCTTCTCCCCCTCTCTCTCTGCCTGCCTCTCTGCCTACTTGTGATCTCTGTCAAATAAATAAAATCTTTTAAAAAATAAATAAATAAATAAATAAAATAAAATTTTTTTAAAGATTTATTTATTTGACAGAGAGAGATCACAAGTAGACAGAGAGGCAAGCAGAGGGAGAGAGAGAGAGAGGGAAGCAGGATCCCTGCTGAGCAGAGAGCCCGATGCGGGACTCAATCCCAGGACCCTGAGATCATGACCCGAGCCAAAGGCAGCGGCTCAACCCACTGAGCCACCTAGGCGCCCCTAAAAAAAAAAAAAAAAATTTTTTTTAACTTTGAATTACATTCTGTTTTCTTCCCTTTTAAAGAGACAAGCTTAAATACCTACATTTGTATGCATAGTTATGTATGCATTGGGAAAATTGTAATGTAATCTTTTCTTTCTACTTCATTTTCAGGTAGTCTTGTGAACCAATAGTAAGCAATATGATAGGATGGGAAGGGCAGTGAATTAGGAGTCCATGGTGTTGAATGTTAGTCCTAACTCTAATCACACACTCTAAGCTAGAGAATATATTTAATGACTATGGATTTCAAGCTCTATCTTCTTAAAACAAGGGACCACATTAGGCTCTCTTTCAGCCCCTACCATTGTAGCCTACGGCCGTAAATCTCAATTTCTTTGTGTCACCTTGGAGTCCAGTCTCCTTTTCTGTGCTGTGAGGAGCTGAGGGGACTACTTTGCCTTTAGTGGGGTAATTTTCCAAGGTTCCAACAACCAGGACTCATCCAGTGAAGAGGAAACAGCAGGCTATTTCTGAGTTTGCCCAGCTGTACTTTTAGAAAGGCCATTTCTAGTCAGGGGTTTCAGATTATTAGAAAACTGCAGGGCCGTGGGGGTTGCATTCTTCCTTAGACTGAAATTACAACCCGAATGCACTTAATGATACACATATGTACTGTAATTTGTAAACATAACTCAAAACCCTATATCTAAGTTGGGTCATTTGCAGTTGGCCGTTCAGACCTCATTTCTATTTGACACCGGTTTATTTTAAGATTGCTTTTTGGAGCAGTTGTTTAACATTCAAGTGATCTATTAGTGTCAAGTCTTTAGCTAGACCTGTTTTAAATGAGCTGCCTGGGGCGCCTGGGTGGCTCAGTGGGTTAAGCCGCTGCCTTCGGCTCAGGTCATGATCTCGGGGTCCTGGGATCGAGTCCCGCGTCGGGCTCTCTGCTCAGCAAGAAGACTGCTTCCCTCCCTCTCTCTCTCTGCCTGCCTCTCCGTCTACTTGTGATCTCTCTCTCTGTCAAATAAATAAATAAAATCTTTTAAAAAAATAAATAAATAAATAAATAAATAAATGAGCTGCCTGTTAAGTAGAAAACCAAACAGAAATTTAGCTTCCCAACTCAACTTAGCAAAGTCAATGTAACTTAAATGTTCTTACCTTCACGTGTATTTATTCAGCCTGATTTCTTTCTTGAATATTCATTTAGGGTAATAGTACGTGTATGAATGAAATTCTTTTAGTTACTCTTGATACTGTTGCTTAGCAAGAACTATAAACTTCTTAATAGATTCAGAGAATAACACTTTACAGTAAGCTAAATGGATTTTTTAGTGTGTTAATTGTGTTTCTTAGTGAAACGAGTTTGAAAGAATAGTATCTGCTTCTGGAGCTTTATTTCTGGATATTAAATGTTCTATGGGAAGTAAATTCTCACTAGGCCATTAACTACATTATTTTTTTACAGGCTAAATATTTTAACTCCTTTTGGTTATTTTGTTGAAGATGGGGGTCAGTTGGATGGAAGCTAAAGATGGTTTGGGTAGATAGCTACACTGTGCCTCAGATGGTAGTTTTATACATCATCCTAATTCTTACCATTACTGTTTTCGCTTCCTCTCTTCTTTCCTGGTGTCCAGATTGTCACAGCTATAATTAGGGTGTTCTTCCCTATTTAATTAACAAATACAGCCATTGTCAATTTTGTAACTCAGGTTTTCAGCCCTTCTGTTTTGTGTTTCAGATGCTCCATACTTGCCTGTAGTGCTTACGTGGCTCTGGCTCTGGGTGATAACCTTATGGCTTTGAATCACGCAGATAAACTTCTTCAGCAGCCCAAGCTGTCAGGATCGCTTAAGTAAGTGTGACTTCCCCCCTCTGTCCCAGGGTCATTTTGTTTGGAGGTTTTCAGTTAGTTTGTGGTACATATTGCTGCTCTTTACTCCCCCAGTGGGATATATTATCTAGACAAAGCAACTGACTGAAACATTAATTTGGTAGTTCTTTTCCCTTAACTGTATCTCAAGGATTAAGGGAAGTAGCGTTTGCTGCACTGAGTATCAGTAGGCAGGAACTTTGCACCGTCTAGTGGCAGCTACAAGACCTGACTGGAGCATATTTTCACAAAGGGGTCCCCAAAATAAGAGGAGTCCTCAGGAGGAAGACCAACAAAAAAAAGGAGTTTAGTCAGCATCATAAATCTGCTCCAAGAAATGCAATTTAAATAGCCATAAGAATTCTGACTACATGAGTTTTATTCAAACTCTTCAGATGGCTCTTTAGTATTAGTGTCATTGTCATTCTAAAATTTGCTAAATAGCGCCTCTTTCCTTTCATGGATATTGAGTGAGATGCAGCATTTTTTGAATCTTTGTATGATGCCATGCTAAAAATTTTATTCAAAGCCACAAATACTCTGCTTATCGTTAGGACAGTTGTTTTTTCATTCATCCTGTGGGTATATACCTATAATCTCCAAAATATAATTACTTTTGTCTTTTTGTGGTCTTTGTTTATAATGTACACTGCTTGCAATCAGGAAATCATACTCTGAGGAATAATTCTGTTGACGTTTATTTTTGTCTTTAAGAAAACTTATTACTTTATACAAGCATCTAAAATTAACATTGATTAAAGTTGTTTCAGGCCAGTGTTTCCCAAACATATGTTGTGTCTCCAAAAAAAAAGGATAATTAAGAGAATATCCAGTAACTTAAGAGACTTTGCCACAATCAACTATAAGAAAGCTCCTGCCCTTTTTCCAGAAAGCCTTGTCTAACATTCAGGCCTGGAGGGATCCCGAGTTCTAGTTCAAGGCCATGGGGTTGCCTCTGAGGGCACCACCGCCCAACTCGGTGAAGTAGCAGCCCAGAGCCGGTGCCACTGCCTGCGCTGTTGCCACCGCCAGACTCGGCGCTCAGGCTGTGGTGCGTGCAGCCATTATGAGAGCAGTGTTCGGTTTGCTTTTCTTTTTTACAAAAATGAAACACAAATCTTCCCTGCTTTTTCAAATCCTTTGGTCGACATTGTGGTCACTGTTCTCAAATCCCAAGTAGATTCTTGGCATTTGGTGGAAGGTTTTAACTTTATCAACTTTTTTTTTTTTTTAAGATTTTATTTATTTATTTGACAGACAGAGATCACAAGTAGGCAGAGAGGCAGGCAGAGAGAGAGGAAGGGAAGCAGGCTCCGTGCTGAGCAGAGAGCCCGATGTGGGACTCGATCCCGGGACCCTGAGATCATGACCTGAGCCGAAGGCAGCAGCTTAACCCACTGAGCCACCCAGGCGCCCAACTTTATCAACTTTTGAGGGATTGGCCAAGCTGTGTCTGGTGATTTCTTTTTTTTAATTCTCGAGTTCTTTTTTAAGTCTCTTAACTGTTCTTTCCTAAGTATTGGTTTCTTAATTAATAACAAGGCCACTGTCTTGTCTTCCAGTAAAGACGAGCAGGTGATTTTGCATTTGGCAGCTCACATACCACAGCAGCTTTACCCCACAGCTTTTTGCTTTCTGTATACCTGGTCAAAGATTTCTTGTCTTTGGGTGTCATTAAGCATTTCATTTGGCTAAAAAAGGAAAATGTTTTTTAAGTGAATTCACAGAAGACGATTTAAAGTAGTTCTTTGAATATATATGTGTGTGTTTTGTAGTGATTACAGGCTTGTAGATACTACTTTAAATTTTTAAATTATTTCAAAATATAATTGAAGTTACTGATTTCTTTAAAAGTTGTCTTTTCTGTTAGGGTATTTGGTAGAGAAGCAAAATGAAAGGTCATTGTAGCCCCTGGCAATTAGAAGAAATTGCTTAATAAAGAGTTAAAGAACTCTTGAGTAGTTAAAATGTATAAATATCTAAAAAGGTTACATTGAAAAAAGCCTAAAATTTGAGGACTTGAGATAATGGGGACAGATTCATTTGGGGGCAGACTAGCTAGAATAGGTGAGATGTAGCCGGCCATTTAAAAGGAGGAGTAGAGAGGTGGCTGACTGGCCCAGTTGGTAGAGCATGCAATTGTTGATGTCAGTTTTGTGATTTCAAGCCACATGTTGGTGTAGAGATAACTTGAAAATGAAATCTTAAAAATTAAAGGAGGAGTTGATATTAACTTGTGGAGATGAGGCCAGGCTTGCCCAAGAAAGCCAGGCCATGGGGGAACAGCAGGTGTGCCCTGCCCAGGATACTGTCTGGTAGGAGCAGAGCAATTTTTGAGGGGGTGGGAATATTGACTGGACATAGAAAAGTGGCACCAAATTTGGAGAACTCTAAGTTGAAGAAAGTTCTGTTTTCAGGTAGGAAAAAGTCATTAAGATTTTTCTGCAAGGGTATAATATATCTAATCCAGTTTTAGTTTTGAAAAATCAATCAGGTGATCATAGAGAAAAATGGCCTGTAAGTAAAAGACTAGAAGAAGCAGGCTATTATAAGCCAGGAGGATACGTATGTGTCCTGAAACATCAATGGGCATAAAATAGATGACTTGAAAAGCAGGAAACTTTGGGATAGAAAGTAAAGTTGATCTAACCCAAATCTCTCAGTCCCATTTGGCACTCTGATGTCTTTTGACTGTTCCAGCAGCAGAGCCTGGAGGATTCATCCTTTGACCTCTTATTTTAGAACATCATTCCCTTCTTACGTTAATGTTATTTTCTGCATAAATAGAATAGTAAATTTGCCAGTTCTGAACTTTTTTCTTAATTGGTATGTGTCATTTGTTCCAGCTTAGCTGATATAAAAATTATTGTTTATTTTAAGATACTTTTATATAAAGAGATAAGATTTAAGTGGCCTTTAATTGATCCGTTTGTAACTTCTATTTCAATTCAAAGATTTGAAATATGTGAAGCATGTGTACACCAAATCTTGTTACACATTGGGTGTTTTGTGATGATGACCTACTTCTCAGTTTGGAATCTGTTCTTTTCATCTTAGGTTTTTGGGCCATTTATATGCAGCAGAAGCCCTCATCTCTCTGGACAGAATATCTGATGCCATTACTCACTTGAACCCAGAGAATGTCACTGATGTTTCCTTAGGGATTTCTTCAAATGAGCAGGACCAAGGTTAGTGAGGACACATTTGATCAGAACTGGTCATCATTTCCACTGCCTTCTCGGATATGTGGAAATTTAAAGGGAAAGAAGTTTTAGGTTGGCTCTCTACATATTTGGCTGTACATATTTTGGCTGAATAGACCTAAGAGTTGATTATCACATGGTCTAAATGCTCACATTAGAGGGTGGCCTAGCTGGCTCAGTCAGAAGGGCAACTCTGATCTCAGGGTATGAGTTCAAGCACCACGTTGGGTGTAGAGATTACTTACCGCCCAAAAAAAAAAAAAAGACCTTTTTTTTTTTTTTTTTTTTTTAAGATTTTAAATTATTTATTTATTAGAGAAATCACAAGTAAGCACATGTAGGCAGAGAGGCAGGCAGAGAGAGAGGGAGAAGCAGGCTCCCTGCTGAGCAGAGAACCCAACATGGCTCAGTCCCAGGACCCTGGGATCATGACCTGAGCCGAAGGCAGACACCCAACTGACTGAGCCACGCAGCTGCCCCAAGAAAGACTATTTTAAAGAAATAAATAAATTCTCACTTTTGAAAGGCTGGTAGTAGAAAAATTTGTTTTGATTCTCATACTGTATTTTTCTTCTTAAAGGGATTCTGCAGTCCAGGGGAAAGTAGAAATAAGCATTCAAAAGTCAGTTGTAAATCATGCCTAAGTTTTTAAGAAAGTGAGACTGGTATTTACTTTATTCAAGATTATTATGCAGGAATGGGGTGGTGGTGGGTATCTTCTAATATAACCTGCGCAATGTGAAAAGTAAACACCATAACGTGACAGATTGCTTTGATACCAGATTTTTCATTTCATAAACAAAATTAGGTTTCTAGAAAATATACTCTGTTGTCCTTCCCCCTCAGGTTTATTTTCATGTTTTGTAGGATCAGACAAAGGTGAAAATGAAGCAATGGAAACCAGTGAGTAAGAAGTTCTGTAAATACTTAAAGTAGCCTGGCTTGCATCCCAAAGATAGAGACTCAAGCCTTCTGTGCCCTTCATTTGTCAGCCTAAGAAGCAGTGCTGTGCTTCAGTCTGAGCAGTTGCTGGGGTGGTAGATTGGGTTGCCCCCTTGCTCTTGACCCAGCCTCTTCACCAGGGTCCACACTCTTTTTCCCCAGCTGGGAAGCGGGCCCCTCAGTGCTACCCCAGTTCGGTCACCTCTGCCAGGACGGTGATGCTGTTTAATCTTGGCAGCGCCTACTGCTTGAGGAGCGAATACGACAAAGCCCGGAAGTGTCTCCACCAGGTGAGGCTGGAGGTGGTGGGGCCACGCCCTCTTGTAAAGCAAGGGTTTGGAGTTTCTGGGTTTTGTTATTTTGTTTGGGGCTCTGGTCAATTTGTTAAAAATTGGAGTATTACTTTCCCAAGCTTAAAAATATTCTTATAAGGTAAACAACTGATCAGCTATTACAAGAGAACCTAGGCACTTAATGGAGGATTTTTCCCAATGGTTTTAATAATTAAAATTTCAGAAGATTGGAGGGGTGCCTGGGTGGCTCAGTGGGTTAAGCCTCTGCCTTCCGCTCAGGTCATGGTCTCAGGGTCCTGGGATTGAGCCCCACGTTGGGCTCTGCTCAACAGGGAGCCTGCTTCACCCTCTCTCTTCCTGCCTCTCTGCCTACTTGTGATCTCTCTCTCTCTGTGTCAAATAAATAAAATCTTAAAAAAAAAAAAGCAGATTGGAAACTATCTAAATGAGGGATCACTTAAATAATAGTGCATCCATACAGCTGAACACACTGCAGCTATAAACTCTGTGTACTAAAATGATATCTAAGACCTACTAAGTGAAAGACCAAGATTTAAAATAGTTGCTTTATAATTGTATGTGCATATGAGAGCTCTGGAAGGACATATGAGAAACCAGCAACATTGGTTATGGGGCAGCAGGATAAGTACTGTGTTGCTGGAGCACTAGAACAGGAGACTTAAGAAGACAGCTAGTGCCAAAGAAATTCCACATACACTAAAGGAAGTGATTGGCTAAATATGACTAAAATATGCCTCTGAATTCTACCATTGAAATGATGCTTCATCAGTAGGTCTCAGGGAAGATTCTGATTGAGCCTTTTTAGGTTTCTTGACCATCCCTGGACCAGTCATGGACATGGACCCTTACCTGCAGTAGGGGACCTGGTGGCCAGGTTTCACCAGTGGCAATTCCAGAGGCTATATCACAGACTCGGAAAGGGATATTAATTCAGCAAGCATATGAGCACTTCTTGGTAAGCCATGGGAATGCGATAGTAAAAATAGGTAGGCATGATGCAACCCTGCCTATAAAGGGAATTGCAAGGTCAGAGGGTATGCAGAATATTAAGACTTTAATATGGAATTGTAATATGTGCCAAGTTGTATAATCACCAGCAGCTCAATTGTATAATCACCAGCAGCACAGGAGAGAGCCAACATCCCGGTAGGCTTTTCAGAGTAGCGGAAATTGAAATTAAAGCTATTCTCAAGAGATTTGTTGGCTTCTGGAAATGTTCTTCCTCTGAAGACTATCTTGTCATGTAGAGCCGTGAAGAATCTTACCATGTGGAAAATAACCACTGGTGATATTTAGTTAACTTAGTGGCATCTGGTCGGCACTTCTGATCCAAAATCAGAAGTGTAAGTGGTCGACTATCCGGGGAAACATTTGCTATTATCTCGCAAGTTGAGTCATACCACTTGATTGGGAAGGAGTTGACTATAGCCAGCAGGACTTGCGATCTCATGTTTGCAGTATGCATGATCTAGCTCAGGTTCTCATACAGCAGGTGGCTATGGGGGCTGCCACTCTGGGAGAGACAGATGGGCTCAGGCCTGGCTCAGGGTCTGAAGGGGGTTTTGTTTTGATCCCTTGGTTTTTAGGTTAATCCAGTGGCTGGATCTTTGTTAATTGGGAGGCCCGCTCTGCCTGGGAGGGCAAGACAGTGATGTGAAGAGTTGGAAAGGGCTCCATGGAGATATTTCTGAGGTTGCCTGCCCGCCACTAGCCATTCTGAATAGCTAGTAAGCAGAGCACCATCAAGTCTCATAAAGTTGCTGTTGTGAATTCCTGTATTTTAGAGAAAGCTGCAGACTGTGGTCAGCGCAAAGAACAATAAGTGACCTGTGTTAACCAGCCACTTGGAGGCAAAATGGAGATTTTAATACCCAAAAATGCTGTAAAGATTATCTTGCCTACTTGAAGCTTGGCCTAGAAGTATAAAAATCTCATTTTCTGAACTGAGTTGTTAGACCTCTGTGATGTGGTGAGAGGAATAAAAGCCTCCTTGCTTCATTCATGAAGAACTTAGGGTGTGCCGTGGACGAGAGAGTCCCTGCTCATTCAAGATCTCTTCTGAGGCTGCCAGGAACTGACTTTGTGCAAGCTTCTGGTCCCCCAGACATCTCCCATCTTCACAGCTTGGCCTTTCTCTAGGCCTTTCTTTCACTAGGTCTTTCTCCCCCCTTTCTTCTTATCCAAAATCCACCTTGCAAGGACTGAGGCAGGTGCCCATGCTCTGAAGCTCTCCATTCAAAAGAAACATTTTTCTCTCTTCATATTCATAGTGCATTCACTCTGTTCTCTCCCTAGCATTTGGGTAACTTTGTTTGGATTATTATTAGTTGTGTGCATGCCTGTTTATTATCAAAATGAGAACCCTGTCTTACCCACGCACTCAACCTCTGGTCAGTAAATGTTTATACAAGTATACTTTCTGATAAAATGAAGGGAAGAAGCAGAGCATCCTAGAAGCCAGACCACCTGAAACTGGATGGGGGGATACAAGTTGATAGTAAGGTGTGAGGAAAAGACTGCCGTCCAAAGAAGCCCAGACTGAGGGAATAAAGATTGACCAGAGCAGGCCAGGCTTCCTTTCTCAGGGCTAGGTCAGAGAGAGACTGCTAGCTGGAGAAGTGACTCTCAGATCCAGGAAAGAATAGCATGTTGCTTAAACAGTTAAATTATTTTATTTGACAAAATTGTACTGTTTCAGTCCTTAAAAATGGGGACATTGAACATGCTCAGTGGTATATTTTTTTCTCTATTACCAGTTTGTTAAATTTGAATTCTTATTGCTAACATTGAGAACTTGGGACCTACAATACTGAGTTGTTACTTAGGCAAACAAATGGACATGCAGATTTGAATGTAAGTGCAACCATGTCTGTGGTGAAGAGCCACCAACAGACCTGGACCAATGACTGGAGTGCAGAATCAGGAGTATCTGGTCACCTGTCCCAAAGCCAAATAGAGCCAAGACATGGAAGAAGAATCCCACATAGGTGAAAAGCTTTCCCCTATAAAAACCCATTTTGGTAAGGGAAAATAGTGAATCCTTTAATGAAAAATTATATGTCTGGTTTAGCCCATGGGGATGAGATCATAGGTAGCTGAGGGACATCAGAATGGAATGATAGTAGTTGCTAGGAGGTCACGTGGGAATGAGCAGGCTTCCTCCCCACCCCCAGCATTACTTGGAGTTTGTGTCCTAAGCTGTTGGTTTTTCATGGGTATCTTTTTTGTTTTGAGCAAAGGCGGCTTCGATGATCCATCCTAAAGAGGTGCCCCCCGAAGCCATCTTACTGGCAGTCTACCTTGAACTGCAAAATGGTAAGTAATTCTTCTCTCTAGTTGGGACTGTATCCCTTCAGAGATGGCTGGCTCAGTTGGAGGAGCATGCAATCTTGATCTTGGGGTTGTGAGTTTGAGGCCCACGTTGGGTGTAGAGTTTACTTAAATAGAAGTTTAATTTTTTTTTTTTTTAAAGATTTTATTTATTTATTTGACAGAAATCACAAGTAGGCAGAGAGAGAGGAGGAAGCAGGCTCCCTGCTGAGCAGAAAGCCCGACGTGGGGCTCGAACCCAGGACCTGGGATCATGACCTGAGTCGAAGGCAGCGGCTTAACCCACTGAGCCACCCAGGCGCCCCAGAAGTTTAATTTTTATTTTTATTTTATTTTATATTTTTAAAGATTTTATTTATTTATTTGACAGAGAGAAATCACAAGTAGGCAGAGAGGCAGGTAGAGAGAGAGGAGGAAGCAGGCTCCCTGCTGAGCAGAAAGCCCAATGTGGGGCTTGAACCCAGGACCTGGGATCATGACCTGAGCCGAAGGCAGCGGCTTAACCCACTGAGCCACCCAGGCGCCCCAGAAGTTTAATTTTTAAAAAAGGACCATATCCCTTCAAAGAGCACAAGGTTTTGGGTGTCTGATTTATCTCTTCAAATTTGAAACTTTGGGGTGCCTGGGTGGCTCAGTGGGTTGGGCCGCTGCCTTCGGCTCAGGTCATGATCTGAGGGTCCTGGGATTGAGTCCCACATCGGGCTCTCTGCTCAGCAAGAAGCCTGCTTCCCTCTCTCTCTCTCTCTCTGCCTGCCTCTCCGTCTACTTGTGATCTCTCTCTGTCAAATAAATAAATAAAATCTTTAAAAAAAAAATTTTTTTTGAAACTTTGCCTTCCTTGAAGATATTACCCATCAAGTTCTTCTAGAAAAAAACATAGCTAGGGAGTTTTTGGTGTCTTATAAATTCCTGCTTCTTATGACTTAACCATATTTCCTTTTATCTGTGAAAATGCAGGAAAGCATAACTTCTGACAATTATAATTAATCCCTACTTATTAACCTTTCTTTTAGGCAGCCAAATGACTTGCATTGAGAACATGAGTCAGAATGCCAGTTGCTAAGAGTTGTACACTGTAATATTTTGAACATAGATGTCATTAATGAATTTTACAGTAAACCATTTCTTGCTGACAGTTATCCAAACCTAAACCCAGGTCATACCTCTGGGGCACATATAACCTTTAAGGATGGGGCTTCTGAGAAAAGACTGTGAGCCCTATGTAACAGCATGAAGTAGAGAAGAGACATTAATTGAAGAAATTAAGCAAAAACATAAAGAGTTCTAAGTCATGCCTCCTTTTGACCATGGGAATCCTTACTTGGTTCCCTCTTTTGAGAGCTTGTTTATAGCATTAAGTGCTTGGCACCCACCTGGCCTTGGCCTCCTGAAAAAAGTGTGTTTGGAGTTAGTGCATTGGTCCTAGTGGCTTCTTCCATGCAGTCTACCTGGAGACAAGTTTGCAAGCTGGGTTATACCTTAGAAAAACCTTAGGGCTTTTAAAAATCCTTTTGCCCAGGTCGCACCCCCAGTCCCTTAAATCAGAATTTCTGGGGATGGGATGGAGACATGGGAGGCCGCAGTGTACAGGAAATGTTGCAGACCACTGCTCTCCCAGACCGTCTTTTATTTCCTTTGCATGATGTTAATGGCATTCTTTTTACATGGTGGTATTGTTTATGCTTTTTTTAATGGGAAGTGTTTTTGTAGGTAATACTCAGCTGGCCTTACAGATCATCAAAAGGAATCAGCTGCTTCCTGCAGTGAAAACACTGTCTGAGATGAGAAAGAAGCCCGTGTTCCAGCCTGTCCACCCGATCCAGCCCATCCAAATGCCAGCTTTCACTGCACAGAGAAAGTGACATTTTTGCTCTTGGAAAACTGTTACTTGAGACCCAGGGGAGTACTTATGGGCCTTTTTAGTTGTATCACAGCAAAATGAATAAAAGCAAATGGTGAAAGGTGCTAGTTTTGAAGACACAATTTTGAAATGATTCTAATCCCTGGCTTTTGGGGGTTTTTTGTTTTGTTTTGTTTTTGCCAGAAGCTTACTTAAAATTAAGGATTCACAAACTCATTTTCATCTGTTTTTCTTTAATCTTACATTTTGTGCCATTATGTGATGTATCCATGTCATAGGCAATTAAAACATGGTCTTATCAAAACGGTCTTGTATAATAAATACATTTTGTCTTTCTCACAACTGTTGGACAATTTTAGATCTGAGGTTAAAGTTTTAAAACTTGAGATACCTGTCAGCAGTAAATGAGTAGCCAATCCAGAAGCTGATCTGGGGGCAGAGAGGAGGGGAAGTTGATGTGTTTTCTGCCTGGTTAAGACTAAAAGGACCAGAAAATGTATAATAGGGCCAGTAACATTGGCTTAAGAAGAGATGACTGGTCTGATAGGAATCACTTGCTTCAAGATTACAAACCAGGTTCAGGGCACTGATCATGCTCCTCCTGTACCGCTAGGCAGAGGCAATGGTTCTAGAGTCTGTTAGCAAGGAGCTCAAGGTTCATTGCTAACGCCTTTGCAGATATAAACAAAAATTTTAAATTGCTTCTTTCCTGGGTGCTTGGCTGACTCAGTTAGTAGAACACATGACTCTTGACCTTGGGGTTGTGACTTTGAGCCCCATGTTGGATGTAGAGATTACTTAAAGAATTTAAAAAAAAAAAAAAAAAAGCTTCTTTCGAAGAGACAGATCTGTTATGGGATTAACATGGCCAAAATTTGACCAGAGGATTGGTATATTAACTTCAGGAAGGAAAAGCCATAATACAGACGTTCTTTAAAAAAAATTGGGTCAGGGCACCTGGCTAGCTCAGTTGAAGGAGCATACAACTCTTGATCTCAGGGTTTTCATTTCAGGCCCCAAGTTGGGTGTACAGATTCCTTAAAAAATAAAATCTTTTTTTTTTTTTAAGATTTTATTTATTAGGGAGAGAGCATGAGTTGGGGGGAGGGGCAGTGGGAGAGGGAGAAGCAGACTCCCTGGTGAGCAGGGAGCTTCACAGGGCCCAGTCCTATGACTCTGGGATCATGACCCAATCCAAAGGCAGACACTTAACCGACTGAGCCACTCAGGTACCGCCAAAAATAAAATTTTTAGAAAAAAATGTGGGGCACCTGGCTCACTTGATTAGGTGTCCGAGCTCAGGTCATGATGGTCTTGAGGTCAGGACCCGTGTTCAGCAGGGAATCTACTTGAGGTTCTCCCTCACTCTCAAATTTTATTTCATTTTTTAAAAGGATTTTTTTTTATTTATTTATTTATTTATTTATTTATTTATTTATTTATTTATTTATTGGGGAGAGAGCATGAGGAGGGGTACAGAGGCAGAGGGAGAAGCTGGCTCCCTGCAAAGGAGGGAGCGCAATGGAAGGCTTGATCCCAGGACCCCAGATCATGACCAAAGCTGAAGGCAGATGCTTAACCAACTCAGCCACCCAGGCACCGGTAAATAAATCTTTAAGAAAGGAAAGAAAGAAAAATTGGTGACCTGGTTGAGATCATGTTTGGTAGGTTCATCAAAGCTTGCTATTTAGAAGTGTCCCTTGCTGTCTACATCTCTTCAGTTCCCTGGTTTGGAGACCAAGTTCAGATAGGGAAGTACGACACACCTGCTGACTCTGATGCTTCCTCACTTGCACACCTGGAGAGGAAAATGTTTGATAACAAAGCATATAATTTACCCAAAACTTGATCTTACTCTGTTGCTGCAATCACTTTAGATAGGGATATCTACTAGAACAGGGTATCTGTGATGTAATAGAAATTGCACATAAAGGACTCAGAGAAGGGGTGAGTTTCTTTTTCCACTTTTTTTAAGGTTTTATTTATTTATTCGACAGAGAACAAGTAGGGGGAGCAGCAAGTAGAGGGAGAGGGAGAAGCAGGCTGATGTGGGACTCGATCCCAGGACCCTGGGATCATGACCTGAGCAGAAGGCAGACTCTTAAGGACTGAGCCATGCAGGTGTCCCTTCTTCTTCTTCTTTTTTTTTTTTAAGATTTTGTTTGACAGACAAAGCACAAGTAGAGCAGGAGGAGGGAGAGTAGAAGCAGACTCCCCACTGACCAGGGAACCCAGTGCGGGGCTGGATCCCAGGCCCTGAGATCATGGCCCAAGTCGAAGACACTTAACCAACCGAACCACCCATGTGCCCTCTTTTTCCAATTAAACACTGGGATGGGTTGGCACAGAGGGATTCTGTTCTTTTAAGAGCCACACTGCTCTTGGGGCGCCTGGGTGGCTCAGTGGGATAAAGCCTCTGCCTTCAGCTCAGGTCATGATCCCAGGGTTCTGGGATCGAGCCCCAAATCAGGCTCTCTGCTCAGCAGGAAGCCTGCTTCCCATCTCTCGTTCTGCCTGCCTCTCTGCCTACTTGTGATCTCTGTCAAATAAATAAAATCTTTAAAAAATAAAAATAAATAACCACACTGCTCTTAAAATTTGTCTTTACAGTCTAAATTCTTTCCAGGTAGATACTGAAAACAGTGCCCTAGCTTCCGTGGGCCTCTCAAAACCATTTCCAGATGAGAGGAGGGTGCTTAAGCTTCACTGGTGTTGGTCCAAGTCTGTAGCCTTTGCTTTCCCACATCCAGACAAGCAGCAGCATGGTGGGACCCACTCATATGCTGTAGGGTAGTAACAGAATTGCTTGGCCTGGACATTTTTTGGAGAATGAGTCCACGGACCTCATAAATTGGTTAGGACCCCACAGGGTCTTGGTAGTGTGAAGTAGGAAAAGGTGTTGTACTTGAGGACAAGACATCTTTGGAGAAATCTCAAGAAATGAGAACTTTCCTTGTTTGCTGGTTACTTTCTGGGAAAATAGGAACAGCTATGAGGCCGGTCAGGCCCCATGTTGCTGTGTTAAATAAGAATACATTTGGGGCACCTGGGTGGTGCAGTTGGTTAAGCTTCTGACTCTTGGTTTAGGCTCAGGTCATAATCTCAGGGCCATGGGATCAAGCCCCACATTGGGCTCCACACAGAGCCCTCCACACACAGTCTGCTTGGGACGCTCTCCCGCAACTCCCTTTTCTCCCCACCCCACCCCCACTCACTGGCATGCTTTCTCCCAAATATTTTTTAAACAAATACATTTGGGGCACTTAGGTGGCTCAGTTGTTAAGCCTCTACCTTCAGCTCAGGTCATGATCTCAGGGTCCTGGGATAGAGCCCTGAGTCAGGCTCTCTGCTCAGCAGGGAGCCTGCTTCCCGCACCCCCCTTCTCTCTCTGCCTGCCTCTCTGCCTACCTGTGATCTCTCTCTGTCAAATAAATAAATTCTTAAAAAAAAAAAAAATTTGGCTGCTAGTAGTAAACAATCGGTTCATGATATCAATGAGCAGAGAGCCCGACATGGAACTTGATCCCAGGACCCTAGGATCATGACCTGAGTTGAAGCAGATGCTTAACCAACTAAGCCACCCAGGTGCCCCAAGATCTTACTTTTAAATAATCTCTACACCCAACATGGGGCTCGAACTCACAAGTCTGAGATCAAGAGTCATGCACTCTACTGACAGAGCCAGCTAGGTGCCTTTCAGGTGGCAAATTTTGAGAAGAGCCTCATCAGCTTCTGTTCAAACTCCACTACCCATTCAGCTTTGAAAAGGGAGAAATTTACAGACCTGATGAGAATGTGATTGTAAGTGTTTCCCAAACTATAAGGCACTCACCCTCAGAAGAGCTGGAGCATTATGCCCCTGGCCCTCATGCCATAGGATGGCCTCCTGCTGAGCTCCACACTGCCAAGTCCTTGATGGGCGTCCTAGCCCACTTCCGCCTGCCTGTGCATGGACACCACACACCGTCCGCCAGCCTGTTACCGTGTCATTCTTTCACAACAACATACCCTGATATTTCTACCACTCACACTCCACTGTCTGATAGTTAGCTGAAGCTCTGCCCCTTACTCAACCCAAGTGACCAATGACTTGATCTCTTGAGCTTTTTAACCAATTTGCAAAATGAGGGGGGCTTTCCTCAGCACCCGGTGTGAGGATTGCAAATTACACCTGGTGGACATTCAATACCAGTGAGTTCACATGCCCTTCCTGGTGCCTACACCCTGCTCAGCCCGGCCATCCTTCACACTTCTTCCCGTGACTGTCACCCCTTGAATCTCCCATCCATTCCCCTTCTTGGAAGCCTTCTGGAGAAAAGTGACTAATGACTTCATGGACCCAAAGCCAGACTCTGACTGGCTTCAAATCTTCGTTCTCTCACATACTAGGACAAGCCTGATCTGGAATAAGCTGTTTTGCTTCTTCGTGCCTCAGTATTTCCATCTGTAAAATGAGGATACTGATAGTACCTCCTCACAGGGCTGGAATGAGGTTTTAAGGGCCTGACCCTTGTTACTTCTGGAAGTGCCTTGAACTTCCAAATGGGAGCTCCATGATTTTCACTGTGCAATATAGGATATCAAAGCAGAAACAGTTTTCTGCTTTATTAAGGAAACGTTATATATTATCCCATTATTGACATAGCTCTGCAGGTGGCTGGTAGGAGCAGGAGGGCTCTTTAGGTAAACTATCTTCACTTTGGATATGTCCAATATTAAAAGATAATCTTTTTTAAAGTTAAAAGATAAACCCCGAAGAGCTGTACAAAATGAAAGACTTATGCCAGAAGGAAATAGGAACAAGGAAGTTATGCTGGCAAAAAATGTTATTGCAAAGTATTTTAGGGATGCTAGGGATCTATCAGGCAGATTACTTAACTAAGGCTGATCAGGTGATTCCTGATTAACTGGTTTAAGATTCCATTTCTGGAAAACACAAAACTAAGTAGGTTGAGGCTCAGTTTGGTGATGAGGGGCTTAGCACAAGTGACTCTATTTGGAGCCTGTTGTCTTGGTTTTAATACCAGTATCTGAGGTGTAGTAGTTGTGTTCCCATCCCATTCTTTTTTTTTTTTTTTTTTTTTTTTTAAGATTTTATTTATTTGACAGCAAGGGAGGGAATACAAGCAGGGGGAGCGGGAGAGGGAGAAGCAGGCTTCCCACCTAGCAGGGAGCCTGATGTGGGGCTCAATCCCAGGGACCCTGAGATCAAGACCTGAGCCAAAGCCAGAGGCTTAACAACTGAGCCACCCAGGCGCCCCTCTCATCCCATTCTTTCCAACCTTGCCCAGGCCCTTGCCCTCCAATGAGAAGAGCTCCCAAATATCACTGCCTCACAACCCTCCTCAGCCGAGCGGGTAACTGCCTACAGGGCAGTGCTGAGTGCTGCCCAGGGTTCAGGCAGACCTGAAGGTCTTCCCTAGTTGGGGAGAGCCTCGTTGGCTCTCCCTAGTTCTGTTGACCTCTCCCTTACGCCCCAGGTGTCACCCAAACGATTCTCTGCCATGGACCCAAGGAGTCTCCATTTCCCATTCCCTAGATATTCCTCTTCCAGTTTCAACATGTCAACATCCTAGCCATCCCACACTACCTGTCCGCAGCCCTAACCCCCAAGGAGATTCATTTCTCCTACACCCCAACTCTTCATTCATGCCAGCCATGCTTACCTGGGGTGTGTTCTGGGCTGGTGAGCTTTTTTGTTGAGCCCCATAGTAACAAATCTTCAGACTGGATGTTCTGTTTTTTGTCAGCGATTTTCTTCCTGCTCTGGGACTGCGAGTACTTTGAAGACAGAACTGTACATTATACAGTGTGTGGATTGTGCTAGATGAACAAAGTCCACTGAACAGAATTTTTGGCGACGTTTTTTCTTTTTAGGCCTGGCGGTGTCAAAAGACCCACTTCTTTCAAGGTGGGGGTGGCCTATTAACATAACCCCCAAGGTTCACAGGGCCTCCGCATCCTTGACCTCCTGAGCCTTATCAAGTGAGATTTAAATAGTGGCCCAGGATGGGTGGGTTAGTGGTGAAATTCAACTGGCCCAGCCTAGAGTAAGCAAACCCAGACTTACACAAAGCAAGCAATTTACACATTTGGCTTCTTTTTCTCCCCAGGAAGAGCAAGGCAGAAATACAGGCTCTGGTATGAGTGGGGTGCCACGGGAGGAGGTAGCGAAGTTCATTAGCCCCCTCATTTGGGGCAAAGGGGATCCGTGTGGTGACAAACAATTGTCCTGGAGGATTTAGGAGGATTTGGCCAAGTGTCCCTGTGGGCCCCAAGCCTCCTTCTAATCCCGTCCACATTTCAGACTACTTAGGATTGCATTAAATGTCAAAGCCGGCGTTTAGGGAAATATCTACATTTCGTATGCATCGCTCGGGTCAAAAGAAAAGCTGAAACGAACCTTCGAGCATTTGGCGCGAGAGGCTCTCTGTGTGGTCTGGAGTGTGAATGGGGAGGGGGGCCGGCGCCCTCGCGGCCTCCCCGCCCAGGAATGCGGGCTTTTCACATGTAGAAAATGCTAATGCTTTGTTCCAGCCTCGGCCTCCCGGAGGCGCGGAGGCGCCCAGCCGTATTGTCACAGCTGCATTTGCATGTGAGCGGCCCCTTGTTCCCGTCCCCACCCCCATCCCTCCCCTCCCCCCAGCACGGCTGGGCCGAAGACTTCTGGGACTGCTGGAAAGGCCGCCTGCAAATGTCTTCTGCCACCCCCTAATCCCCCGGTCAGGCCACAGGTAGCTCTTCTGGAACTTTCTGAACGAATATCCTTTTCCTTGCCACCAGGCAGGTTAACATTTTTTTTTCTACTGCAATATCCATTTTATTTAGCGCTTTCAGTAATTTCATATAAAACAACTTAGTGCATCGAGGAAGACGAAGGCGTTGGATGAATGAAGCATCCACATCTGTGCCCTTGCGGCAGGAGCCCAGTGTTCCCTGTGACGCTTTGCGAGGGCTCCATTTCGCGTTTCCTCCTTTGAGGAGCCGAGAGACCTCAGGTAGAGACCCCGCGGGGCGGGGTGGGCTGCGTGTGTGTGTGTATGCGTGCGTGCGTGCGTGTGTTTTTACGGAGGGGACACAGCCCACCGGTTGGAGAGGAGACCGAGGGTTCCGCAGCACGGGAGCACCCGGCGCAGACGCTATCCCAGAGCCAGCGCCAGGCGGACTCGATCCTCGGGGCCCAGGGCGCCACCTACCGGCGACGCGGTCACCGCAGCGAGCGAGCTCCAGAAGAGCGGGGATGCTGTCACACCCCGAGGGCCCCTTCTCCTCCACGCGGCGCAACCGCGTTCCCCGGCTCGAAAGTCACGCCCCACCCGAGACGACCCCGCATTTCCCGGAGCCGAGCTTTACCTCTGGCGGACAGCCCGGGAGCCCGAAGATGCGGGCGGCGGAACGGGATCCTGCCGAACAGTTTCCTTCAATGATTGCGGTGTTCATCTGATTAATTTTTTTTTCACTTTCTTATATTTATTTGGTTTTTCATTTAGTTTCTTTTTTTAGTTTTGTTTGTTTTACTTTATTTCCTTAATTTTATTTCGTTTATCCCATTTCGTTCTTTTCTTTGGTTTATTATTCACATTCATTTCATTTTACTAATTTACTAATTGTATTTCATTAATTCCGTGTTTTAATTTCTCTTTAGCCCATTATTTAAATTTAAATTTAAATTTAATTTAAATTTAAATTTAATTTAAATTTAAATTTATACATTATATGTCATTTAATCTCATTTCTTTATTTGCGGGTGAAGGAAAAAGGTGGATCCTTTTTTCATCCTCTTTTGAGGTTTATGTAGTCTCTTGAATCTGAATTTTGAGAAATAGTGAAAAAAAATACTACCTTAGCTAACTACTCAGGGTGTTTGTCTCATCTCCACAACCGATCCTGAAACACCTAAAAGTCTGAGGCAAGGTTTAATATCATAATTGGGCCAGGGAAATACGTTCATTGGCTGAAAGTCATTAATACATATTTCTCCCTTTGGCATAGTGTAAAACACTCATTGTGGGTCCTGTCAATCTGATTTCTAAACTCCAAGGCACCCATTCTGAGCAAGAGAAACTGCCAAGTATGGGGGGTGGGGAGTCAAGTTCAGAGCACAAAGTCCTAGCCTCAAGAGGCCCAAGCCAAATAGAGGATGGAGACAAGGACCCAAGAATTCAAACAAGGCATCCTGGAGAAAGTCTCATTTCAGGTGGTCTGATGGGGAGGGCCAGGAGACTGCTGCAGGTGACTGGATCATAGGGGGCACATTCCAGATAAATAATACCAGGAAAGAGGGTCTCTGTCACAAGGCAGAGGGTGTCAGGTGCTGGAGGGAGAGTGGTTTGTATTAGGAGGTTGTCCAGGGGTCTTTCATCAGGGAAGTGTCAGTTCTCAGGCCCTGTGCTCCTGGGGGTTCCATAGAAGGCCTTAGTGCTTGTGAGTCCCCTGAAAGACCATGTATATTACAGTGTGTGGCCTGTGTTATTCTGGGGAACGGTCTTTATTTGCTATTGATTCTCTAGAAGGCTTTATGAGTTGCATTTCTAAAATTTCACCTACCCCCTTTTATTTTAAGAAAGATTAAACATTTGAGTAGAAAAAAATGGAAAAAATGAACACCCTTATGTCCTAGATCCGCCAATTAACACTTGGCTAACATTTGGTTTAGCATGCTTCCCCTCTCTCTTCAACACACACATACCTCCAGTTGTCTATTTAACTATCTGCCTAGTGAACTTTTAAGATTAAGTTGCAGACACAATGATACTTCACCACTGAATGCCTCAGCCTGTATCTCTAAGAACAGGGCCATTCACTATGTAACAAAATGGAATTATAGCTCCCAAGAAATTTAACAATATGATGATTTTATTTAGTAATACACAATCCATATTTAAATTTTCTCAGTTGCCCCCACAATGCCCTTTATTGACCTTTTCCCTCTCTGTCCAGAATCTACTCCAGGATCCTGTACTGCATTTGGTTGTCATAGGTCCTCCTTTTTTTTTTTTTAAGATTTTATTTATTTATTTAACTGACAGAGATCGCAAGTAGGCAGAGAGGGGAGGGGAGAACAGACTCTCTGCTGAGCAGGGAACCCGATTCGGGGTTCTATCCCAGGACCAGGACCCGGACCCGGACCCGGACCCTGGGATCACTACCTGAGCCGAAGGCAGAGGCTTAACCCACTGAGCTACCCAGGCGTGCCTTTCATAGGTCCTCTTTAATTCAGGACATTCCTCAAGCCTTTTCAGTCACTCATGACATTAATAGTTTTGAGGGCTCCAGGCCAGTGATCTTGGAGAAGTTTTTTCTGCCTAGATTCCTCTGATTTTTCTTGATGATCAGACACGCATTTTTATGAGTTGAAAGGCACTGTTTTCATTCCTGATACCCCGTCCGCCAAGCTGGGGTACCTCTGCTCAGAAGCAAAGGCTATGATTTCTTACAGAGCTTTCTGTTCTTGCTTTCCTGTCTAGATTCCAACCCAGTAGGAAAGCACTAAGATGACTAGATTTCCGTGTCTGAAACTGGCACATTTTCCAGGTTGAGAAACTCAGTTTTCTATTGCCCATTAATTACTGTGGCTTTCATTAGCATGGAATGCTGGCAAGGGAACAGTCTGGGAGATATGGCAAGGTGGACCCAGGCAACAGCCGAAATGCTGCTGGGATGGGAAAGTACCACAACAGTGAGAAGCCACTAGGTATGGCTCCTCATGCCTGACCCATGTCTGGTGAAAGGCTGGGTGGACAGCAGTCTTGAGTTAGGATTACCCCATCTGCAGGTGGGGGCAGATCAGATCTTCGGGGGCCTCTAGCTCCGTTAAGGCTTTCCAAGTCTGCAGATGGGCATGGATGGGAGGGGATATAAAAAAGAAGATATATATCTTATTTATATATTATATAAAGAAAGAAGCCTCCCTCCAGTCCTTGGACCCCATGGCTCCCATTGCCACAGTCAGTAGTAGGACCAAGGAGCCTGCTTGGATGGGATTCTCGCTGTCCCCGTGGGAAAGGGCTCCCTGGGAAGGGCAGTGCTGGGTGTCCCCGTGGGAAGGGCCCAGTGAAGACATTGCCCAGGCATGACTCCCAGTGAGACTCTCATCACTCAAACTGGGCAAGAGACAGTTTTTTGGGGGAGGTGTCCCACTCTGCTTTCTTCCTAATTTGTATATGATGCATCCACTTGTCTGCTCTCTCTTCCTGGAGCTGGCTTCAGGGAAGATAGGAAACACAGATTCCAGAGCCCAATTACCCGGGTCCAAGTCCCAGGTGCGCTACTTCCTGTGTAACTTCGGGAAACTTACTCTCCTCTCTTGCTACAGTTTCCTTCTTTGTAAAATGGAATCATAATAACAGGAACTTCAAAGGCCTCTTTGGAAGCTTACTTGGGTAATACTTGTAAAGCTCTGGGAGCAGTGCTGAGCATTTCTGAAGCACCAGGTCATTGAAGGTTAAGGAAGTCTATGCAGGGCTGCTACCACACCACACGGAGATCCTGAGTCCAGCCCTCCCCGACAGTGTGGTAAAGGAAGAAGGATGAGTTCATGGGAAAGTCTCGAGCTTTGGAACCAGACACTCTTGGGTTCAAATCCCAGCTCTGCCACTTCCTGGCTGTGTGGTTGTGTGCAGGCTTCTTGCCCTCTCTGGACATCAGCTTCCACATCTATAACATGAAAGAAGGCTTGCCGTGTAGGGTGGTGTTAAGGAGTGCTTCCCTAGCAACCCTAGAAAAATTGGCTCAGTAAATGGCCTCTAGTCATTTTAGGAATGGTTCTTTGAGTTTCTGATTTCTGCCTGTTAAAAAATTCAGTCTGGGGGGCGCCTGGGTGGCTCAGTGGGTTAAGCCTCTGCCTTCAGCTCAGGTCATGATCTCAGGGTCCTGGGATCGAGCCCCGCATCAATCTCTGCTCAGCAGGGAGCCTGCTTCCCCTCCCCCCGCACCCCCGCCTCTGCCTGCCTCTCTGCCTACTTGTGATCTCTCTCTCTCTCTCTATCAAATAAATAAAATCTTAAAAAAAAAAAATTCAGTCTGGGGGCAACTGGGTGGCTCAGCGGGTTGAGCCTCTGCCTTCTGCTCAGGTCATGATCTCAGGGTCATGGGATCAAGCCCTGCACTGGGCTCTCTGCTTGGCAGGGAGCCTGCTTCCCCATCTCTCTCTGCCTGCCTCTCTGCCTACTTGTGATCTTTCTCTGTCAAATTAAAAAAAAAAAAAAAAAAAAATTCAGTCTGCTCTGCTGGAAGGAATAGTCTGAAGGGGCCTCCCCTGGCCTGATCCTGGCCTGGAGCCTCTGACTTTTCCAAGTTTTCTCTCTTAGAGAGGGAAATGGGCTTTTTCTTCCTTTCTGGCCTTTCATAAAAACAGTGAAAACCCCTGAAAAACCCAACAGTGGGGGACGCCTGGGTGGCTCAGTTGGTTAAGCAGCTGCCTTCGGCTCAGGTCATGATCCCAGCGTCCTGGGATCGAGTCCCACATCGGGCTCCTTGCTCGGCGGGGAGCCTGCTTCTCCCTCTGCCTCTGCCTGCCATTCTGTCTGCCTGTGCTTGCTCTCTCTCCCTCTCTCTCTGATAAATAAATAAAAAATCTTTAAAAAAAAAAAACAAAAACCAACAGTGGTCTCATGGATCAGGAATCAGAAGTCACTAGCGGCCCCACATTCGACCCCTGTCATCCCCTCGGAGGCCAGAGAAGCCGGAATGTTTTATAGAGCTCTGAGTACGGGTTATTTTATCTATTTATCTGTCTGTCTGTCTGTCCATCTAGTTGCCATCTTCAACTCAAGTCCAGGCCAGGCTTATCATGAGGACAGAGAGCAGGATTCTGGGAGGAAATGACAAAGTTTGGTACCTCATCCTCTGATTGGTTATGTAAAATTCATACCCACAAAGGGATTCAAGGCCCCCTGGAAACCTGCCTGAGCCTCAGAAACAGCCAAGGGTGGTCTGGACTTTTCTAACTATGGTCTTTTGTATTTGGGGAATTTCAACTATGTTTTAGCTATTCAAAGATTTTATTTATTTATTTGACAGTGAGAGAGAGAGAGAGTACAAGCAGGGGGAGCAGCAGGGAGAGGGAGAAGCAGGCTCTCTGATGAGCAGGGAGCCAGAAGTGGGGCTCGATCCCAGGATGCTAGGATCATGACCTGAGCCAAAGGTAGATGCTCAACCGACTGAGCCACCCAGGTACCCCTGTTCAAACATTTTTTTAAATCAAAATAAAAAGGGTTTGTTTCTTTGCTTTATTATTATTATTTTTTAAGATTTTATTTGTTTATTTGACAGAGACAGCGAGAGAAGGAACACAAGCAGGGGGAGTGGGAGAGGGAGAAGCAGGCTTCCCACCAAGCAGGGAGCACAATGCAGGGCTCGATCCCAGAACCCTGGGATCATGACCTGAGCCCAAGGCAGATGCTCAATGACTGAGGCACCCAGGGGCCCCTTTTTGCTTGCTTTAAATGAGAGTAACTTTCTGAAAGGGTCACAAGTGGCTGACTTAGGCCACAGGAGTGGTTTAGGCCTACCTACTTTGGATGAGTAGAGGTAGCCAAGAGGGCCTCAGTGGTGGGTTTCCTTTCTGAGAAGGAGAAGGGGATGTTTTCATTATAGTCCAAAGCAGAGGTGAGTTCAAGGTGCTGTGTGGCTGGATTTTCCACCCCTCAAAATCCTACTCTGCTTAGAAAAGGTCTTAATTAGTCTAGAGGCCTTAACCTGACTAGCCAGTGTTTCTTTTTTTAGAGGGTGATCCTACTGAATTAAAATTCAATTAATCCAACTTTAAGGGCAAGAAAAACTATTTGTGAAAAATCATTAAACAGCACATAAAACCCTTTGAGGAACAGTGAATAGTCAGGAGAAATATAGCCTGGCTTTTGTTAAGGTACTTTGGGGCCAACGAGTTAACTTTTTAAGGAATTTTAACAAGATAGTGGTCAAAGTGGAATTTGTTCACGTCGTTTATTTAAGGTTTTACGAGACCCTGAAACGAGCCCCTCCCCTGGGTCTGGATGAGAAGAGTTTGGTAGGCGTGGTGAGAGGTAGGATCATGGGGGGGGGGGTTTGGCATTTGAACCCTCTGAAGAAACAAAACTACTGGCCTGAAAGACAAAGGGCAGGGGGCATCTGTCCCAGGTTAACGGGGACAGGAAAGCCAGGGACACTGAAGGCAGCACGTGCCCTGATGGAGCCCCGGTAGGCAAAAACAAATGTGCCTAGAAAGGACATTATTAGGAGAACCAGTGAAATGTGGATATAGTCTGCAAATTAGGTAATCGGATTGGATCAATGCTAAATTTCCTGATTTTGGTAACTGTACTTTGGTTCTGTTAGTTAGATAATATTTGTATGTTTAGGAAATGCACAAGAAAGTGATCAGAAATAGAAGGGTATCCTATCTCCTCCCAAATGGTTCAGAAAAACAGTTAACATATATAAAAAATTATTTTATGTGTGTGTGTGTATATATATATATATATATACACATATATATATATGTATACATATATATATATCGGGGTCCTGGGATAGAGCCCCACATCGGGCTCTCTGCTCAGCAGGAAGCCTGCTTCCTCCTCTCTCTCTCTGCCTGCCTCTCTGCCTACTTAAAAAAAAAAAAAAAAAAAAATATATATATATATATATATATATATACACACACACACACACACACATTATACACACATACACAGTTGGCCCTCGAACAAAACAAGTTTGAACTGCATTGGTCCACTTAACCTATGTGCGGATTTTTTCCAATTAATGTGGTACGGTATTGCAAATGTATTTTCTCTTCTATTTTATTATGTATTTCTCTTCTTTTTTTTTTTAAGATTTTATTTATTTATTTGACAGAGAAAGAGAGAGAGAGAGAGAGAGAGATCACAAGTAGGCAGAGAGAGGAGGAAGCAGGCTCCCTGCTGAGCAGAGAGCCCAATGCGGGCCTCGATCCCAGGACCCTGAGATCATGATCTGAGCTGAAGGCAGAGGCTTAAACCAATGAGCCATCCAGGCGCCCTGTATTTCTCTTTTTTTTTTTTTTTAATAAAGATTTTATTTTATTTATTTGACAGACAGAGATCACAAGTAGGCAGAGAGGCAGGCAGAGAGAGAGGAGGAAGCAGGCTCCCCGCTGAGCAGAGAGCCTGATGCGGGGCTTGATCCCAGGACCATGGGATCATGACCTGAGCAGAAGGCAGAGGCTTTAACCCACTGAGCCACCCAGGCGCCCCTGTATTTCTCTTCTTAATGACATTTTCTTCTCTCTAGCTTACTTTATTGTAAGAATACAGTTTGTAATCCATATAACGTACAAATATGTGTTAATCAACTGTGTATATTATCGGTAAGGCTTCTGATAAATAGTAGACTATGAGAAGTTATGTTCTGGGGGAATCAAATATTATATGTGGAGTTTTGACTGCACAGGGGGTGATACCCTTAACCCCCATGTTGTTCAAAGATGTGTATAATACATACGATGTACATGTAACATATTAATATTAATGTATAGAGGCTCATGGGCAGCTCAGTCAGTGGGGCACATGATTCTTGATCTCAGGGTTGTGAGTTCGAGCCCCATACTGAGTCTAGAGATTACTTAAAAAAAATAATAATCATTTGGGCACCTGGGTGGCTCATTCAGTTCAGTGGTTCAGCGGCTGCCTTCAGCTCAGGTCATGATCACAGGGTCCTGCTCAGCAGAGTCTGCTTTTCCCTCTACCCAACACCCTGCTTGTGATCTCTCTCACTCTCTCAAATAAAATCTTTTTTTTTTAAATTAATTAATTTGGGACACCTGGGTGGCTCAGTTGGTTAAGCAGCTGCCTTCGGCTCAGGTCATGATCCCAGCGTCCTGGGATCGAGTCCCACATCGGGCTCCTTGCTCATCAGGGAGCCTGCTCCTCCCTCTGCCTCTGCCTGCCATTCTGTCTGCCTGTGCTTGCTCTCTCTCCCTCTCTCTCTCTGACAAATAAATAAATAAAATCTTAAAAAAAAAAAAAAAAAAAAAAAATAAATTAATTAATTTATTTATTTATTTGACAGACAGAGATCAGAACTAGGCAGAGAGGCAGGCAGAGAGAGAGAGGAGGAAGCAGGCTCCCCACGGAGCAGAGAGCCCGATGTGGGGCTCGATCCCAGGACTCTGAGATCATGACCTGAGCTGAAGGCAGAGGCTTCAACCCACTGAGCCACCCAGGCGCCCCTCAAATAAAATCTTAAAAAAAAAAAAAATCTATATATAGACACATAGAGGAGGCAGAGAGAGAGAGAGAGAGAATGCAAATAAGGGGAAAGTTAACTCTGGGTGAGGCTATATGGGAATTCTTTGGATTATTATTGTAATTATTCTCTACATTTACAATTATTTCAAAATGCAAAGTAAACAAAAATAAAAATAAGTAAAACTAAAAATTAAGAAGAAGAAATAAAACCTAAGGATGCCTGGGTGGCTGGCTCAGTTAGTTAAGCATCTGCCTTTGGCTCAGGTCAAGATCCCAGGGTTCTGGGATTGAGTCCCACATCTGGCTCCTTGCTCAGCAGGGGGCCCGCTTCTCCCTCTGCCTGCTTCTCCCCTGCTTGTGCTCTCTCTCTCTCTCTGACAAATTAAAAAAAAAAATTCTCTTTAAAAAAGAAGAAGAGATAAAAGCTAAAAAAAGAAAGAGAAAGAAAGAGGGTGGCATATAGGGAAATGAACAAAATACTCATATCTGAAGACAACATTTACTGCTTTCCTCCTGCCTAATAAGACCCTCAGGAGGTGCCAACTGTCTGCACAGGAATTAGGAATCCCCCCAAGAGAGGCCTATGACCAGGCTGGGAAGACCTAAGGCACTCGCTTACAGCAGTTACTGAGAACCCATGCTCATTCCTGCAGCCAGCGGCATGCGTTCTATGAAGAGTCACCAGGACCACTGGTGTCCAGACCAGAGCTTGTGATTTAGCCCCTGCCCCCACCCCGGGGAGCTGGCCGTTTTATATGGAGACAAACATGCATACAATTATTGCAGTGTGGTTTGACAGAAACCTATGACAGCATGAATGTGGGAGTTTGTGTCTAGGTCTGGGGAGGAAACCTGCCATAAATGACTTACTCCCCAGGTGGACACTTAAAGTCTTTTTTTTTTTTTAAGATTTAAGGATTTTATTATTATTATTATTTTTTATTTGAGAGAGAGCTCTAGAGAGAGAGAGAGAGAGAACACAAGCAGCAGGAGCAATAAAGGGAAAGGAGCAGGGAGCCCGATGCGGGGCTCAATCCCAGGACCCCGGGTCATGACCTTAGCCAAAGGCAGATGCTTAATCAACCGAGCCCCCCTGGTGGCCCTTAAAGTCAGTTTTTTTTTTTTTTTTTTAAGATTTTATTTATTTGGGGCGCCTGGGTGGCTCAGTGGGTTAAGCCGCTGCCTTCGGCTCAGGTCATGATCTCGGAGTCCTGGGATCGAGTCCCGCATCGGGCTCTCTGCTCAGCGGGGAGCCTGCTTCCTCCTGTCTCTCTGCCTGCCTCTCTGCCTGCTTGTGATCTCTCTCTGTCAAATAAATAAATAAAATCTTTAAAAAAAAAAAAAAAAGATTTTATTTATTTATTTGACAGAGAGAGATCACAGGTAGACAGAGAGGCAGGCAGAGAGAGAGAGGGAAGCAGGCTCCCCGCTGAGCAGAGAGCCCGATGCGGGACTCGATCCCAGGACCCTGAGATCATGACCTGAGCCGAAGGCAGCGGCCTAACCCACTGAGCCACCCAGGCGCCTCTTAAAGTCAGTTTTGAAGACTGAGTAGAAGTAGAGGGGCAGTTGGCCAAGCCCAGAGGCCAGAGACAGCGTGCCACTCCCCAGTAACGTTTTAGCAAGTGCACGCGGAGCAGAGGCAAGGGCCAGAGGCTGGACCGCTGAGTCACTGTTGAAAGGCTTAGAGGAGGTCAGGGTTTCTGAGCTGGGATTTGAAGAGGAGATTGCCATGGGTGTGTGAAAACGATTATACACAGACGCAGGGAGTGTCTGGTACAAAAGCACAGAGGTCAAGAACGAGCAAATCCCAAGGTGAGGACTGGTAAACACCTGGAGCCCATGAGTCTGCCCAGGTGGGGTTGTGCAAGGTGTTTGCTTCTCACCTGGGCCTGCGTGTTTTCATGTCAGTACTCAGCCTAGCCCCCACCCCACCCCCACCCCACCCTCCACCCCCGTCAGGGGCAACCCAGGAAAACAGCGTGACTTTACATATTTATAAGAGGGAATTTCATGGAGAGATTTGGTTGGACAGGCGATGCGACCCAAAGGTCAGCTGGAGCAGGAAGCTGCTGCCACTTCTTGCTGGAGGGTCAGAGGTAAGGGGTCACCTGCTGGAAGTTGAAACCACAACAGGCCCAAAGCTGGAGTCCCAGAAGAGAGGCAGTCACTGCTGGAGATGAGTTGCTACCCAGGGGGTGGGGGAGGAGAAGGGGAGAAGTAGTACCCTCCTGTTTGCCTTTCCCCTAGCAGCCTCTTCCTGAACAAACCTAGCCAAAAAGGAACTGACTCTGGAACCTGGAGAGTATAGCCAGGATCAGCATCTGCACTCTGGGACACAAACCAAGCTGGGAAGGGCGAGAACAGGTCTGAGGGCGCACAGGCCCACAGGGAGCCTTGGCAGGATCTATCCAGGAATGATTTTTTTTTGTCCTTCCCATAAACTGCACAATCCCTTTGGTACTAGTACCAGCATAAACCAATTCAACCCCCAGTATCACTGGTTATCCAGCTGCTCAGGCCAAAAACTCTGGAGTCATCCCCCACTTCTACTTCTTTTTGTCTTTCTCTTATCCAGCCTGTGAAGAAATCACCCCCTTCCCTCTCTGTTCCCTGACCCAGTTTTGACTTGAAGCACTAATCATGAAAAGAAATGCACTCTACCTTCATTCATATGTAATCTGTCTGTCTCCTCCTTCTAGGGGCATTCCCAAAGTCTGGCACATAGTAGGCGCTCAGTAAATATGCATTAAGGGAATTCACCTGGTACCTCATTCCCTCCCTGTGTTCACTTGGATTAGTCAGTCTGCTGGTCAGTTGGCAGGTAGGCTGGAGGTTGGCTGTTCCTGCACAGCCTCACTCACGAGTCTGTTGGAGGCCAGCCATCCCAGGGCTAAAGGGGGTACCTGGGCCTCCTAAGTGGTCACAGGGGTTCAAGAGCAGCAAGAGAGCTAAGCTTCCAAAGCTCAGATACTTTCAGGTTTCTACTTATGTCATGTTTGCTACTGTCCTATTAATCGAAGCAAATGATATGGCTGTGCCCAGTCTTTGTGAGAGGGTACTATCAGACGACATGAGCACAGGGAGGCACGGACAGCACAGGAACCACAATTCCTACGATGCCTTCCAATGGGAGAACATGGTAAATATCAGAACAGATTGAACAGCCAAAGTGCAGTGAGCGTAGGAGGTGGCAGGGTGGAGAAATGACTTATGACCCGAGGTTATGGAAAAGCAGTGGACTCTAAGTGAACCTTTATAGGACAGGTGCATTTGGATGGATGATGTAGAGGGTAAGGACGTTTCAGATGATATAGCATCAAAGTGCTTAGGGAGAAAAAGTATGATTAGCAGTATAAATAGCATACATCACATAATTTTCTGAGCTTTTCTATGTACCAGGCTCTGAGCTAAATATTTTTTTAAATTTAATTATTATTACTTTTTAAAGATTTTATTTATTTGAGAGACAGAGATAGCGAGAGAGATGAGCAGGAGGCAGTGTGAGGGAGATGGAAGCAGGCTCCCCCTGAGGAGGACCCCGATGTGGGGCTTGATCCCAGGACCCTGAGATCATGACCCAAGCCAAAGGCAGATGCTTACCCAATTGAGCCACCCACGTGCTCTTTACTATTATTTTTTAAAAGATTTTATTTATCTACTTATTTGAGAGAGAAAAAGTAAGCATGTGGGGGGGGGGGGAGGAGCAGAGAGAGGGACAAGTGGACTTCAGGCTGAGCATGGAGCCCAACATGGAGCTCAATCCTGCGACCCTGATGAGATCATGACCTGAGCCGAAACCAAGAGTCGATGTCCAACAGACTGAGCCACCCAGGCACCCCATGAGCTAAATACTTTTAAAGCATTATCTCATTTAATCTTCTTCGTCATCCAGAAAGCTAGAATCTATCTTTACCCCAATTTTATAGAAAAGGAAAACAAGGCCTAGAGAAAGATTTTTTTAGATCATCAAAAGCACAATCCATAAAAGAATAAATCAATAAACTTAATACATTGGATTTCATAAATTTATAATTAACACAAAAGAGAATGGGGCACCTGGTATGGCTCAGTCAGTTAAGGTCTGCCTTTACCTCAGGTCATGGTCCCAGGGTCCTGGGATCAAGCCCCTAATCAGACTCCCTCCTCTGTGGGAAGCCTGCTTCTCCCTCTCCCACTCCCCTTCTTGTGTTTCCTTTCTCACTGTCTTTCTCTCTGTCAAATAAATAAAATCTTAAAAAAAAAAACTAAATAAAATAAAACCACAATGAGGGGTGCCTAGGTTGCTCATTCGGTTAAGCCACTGATTCTTAATTTTGCTTCAGGTCGTGACCCTGGGTGGTGGGATCAAGCCCCTTGTCAGAGTCCACACTCCACATGGAGTCTACTTGAGATTCTCTTTCTCACTCTCCCTTTGCCCCTCCTGCCACTTGCACACATGCTTGCGTGTTCTCTCTAAGTGAATACATAAAAGTGTAAACATACACACACCATGAGAGACGACATGCATCTATTATAATGGCTAACATGAAATTAAAAAACAAAACTGAACATACAAAGCTGTGATGAGGGTGTAGACAAAACCGAACTCTCATACCTCCCTGCCAGAAATGTAAAATGTAAAATGGTGCAAGCAATATTTAAAATATTTAAAACCTTGAGGGCGCCTGGGTGGCTCAGTGGGTTGAGCCGCTGCCTTCGGCTCAGGTCATGATCTCAGGGTCCTGGGATCGAGCCCCACATCGGGCTCTGTGCTCTGCAGGGAGCCTGCTTCCCCCTCTCTATCTGTCTGCCTCTCTGCCTACTTGTGATCTCTGTCTGTCAAGTAAATAAAATCTTTAAAAAAAAAAAAAAACTAAATAAAATAAAACCACAATGAGGGGTGCCTAGGTTGCTCATTCGGTTAAGCCACTGATTCTTAATTTTGCTTCAGGTCGTGACCCTGGGTGGTGGGATCAAGCCCCTTGTCAGAGTCCACACTCCACATGGAGTCTACTTGAGATTCTCTTTCTCACTCTCCCTTTGCCCCTCCTGCCACTTGCACACATGCTTGCGTGTTCTCTCTAAGTGAATACATAAAAGTGTAAACATACACACACCATGAGAGACGACATGCATCTATTATAATGGCTAACATGAAATTAAAAAACAAAACTGAACATACAAAGCTGTGATGAGGGTGTAGACAAAACCGAACTCTCATACCTCCCTGCCAGAAATGTAAAATGTAAAATGATGCAAGCAATATTTAAAATATTTAAAACCTTGAGGGCGCCTGGGTGGCTCAGTGGGTTGAGCCGCTGCCTTCGGCTCAGGTCATGATCTCAGGGTCCTGGGATCGAGTCCCGCATCGGGCTCTCTGCTCAGCAGGGAGCCTGCTTCCCTTCCTCTCTCTCTGCCTGCCTCTCTGCCTACTTGTGATCTCTGTCTGTCAAATAAATAAATAAAATCTTTAAAAAAAAAAATAAATAAATAAATAAATAAATAAATAAATAAATAAAATAAAATATTTAAAACCTTGAAAAGTTAACATACACTTACCCTTTGACGCAGCCATTCTACTCATAGTTATTTTTCCAAGAGAGAAGATATACTTCTCCAAACAAAGACTTGTACTTGAATGGTCATAGCACCCTATTTGTAATAGCCAAAACTTGAAAACAGCCCACTGACCATCAGCAGATGAATAAATCAACAAATTATAGTACATCTACACAATGGGATACTACTCAGCAATAAAAAGAAATGAATTACTGATTCACACAACAATTCAGATTAATCTCGAAGTCATGCTGAATGAAAGAAGCCAGACCTGTATTCCCCAAAAAGTACAAATTGTACGGAAGTGTATATATTATGTGGTTGCACTTATATAAAACTCCAGAAAATGCAAATTCACCTTTAGCTACGACGAAAGCCTGAGCAGTGGTTTCCTGGGGAGCTGTTCAATGGAGGGATTATTAAGGTGTTCAAGAAAACTTTTGGGGGTGAGATATACTCATTCTCATTGTATTTTTTTACAGAAATATCCATGTATCAAAATGTGTCAAACTGTATACTTTAAGTGTGAATAGTTTGCAACACTTAGGTGTCTCAGCTGGTTAAACGTCTGTCTTCGGCTCAGGTCATGATCTCAGGGTTTTGGGATTGAGTCTGGCATCGGGCTCCCTACTCAATGAGGAGTCTGCTTCTCCCTCTGCCTGCCATTCCCCCTGCTTGTGTGCTCTCTCTCTGACAAATAAATAAATAAAATCCTACAAACAGGGCGCCTGGGTGGCTCATTGGTTAAGTGACTGCCTTCAGCTCAGGTCATGATCCTGGAGTCTCAGGATCGAGTCCCGCATCAGGATCCCTGTTCAGCAGGGTATCTGCTTCTCCCCCTGACCCTCTCTCCTCTCATGCTCTCCTTCTCTCTCATTCTGTCAAATAAATAAATAAAATCTTTTAAAAAAATCTTACAAACATGTGAATAGTTTATTCATTGTATGTCAATTATGTCTCAATAAGGCTGTTTTAAAGAAATAGGAAACTTAGGGACATTAATCTGACAGAGAATGTGGAATAGGCTGGAGTGGGAGTGTCCTAATTATTTATTGCTATGTAACCAATGACCCCAAAATTTAGTGGCTTAAGACAACCACCATTTAATTTTATTTCACAGCTTTGTGGATCAGTAATTCAAAGTGGTTCAGTATAGTGATGCACTGTGGCATCAACTTGGTGGTATTCAGGTTGGCATGGTCTGGAAGATCCAAGATGGCTTCACTCACTTTCCTGGCACCTTGGCAGGAGTGGGTGGGAGCCTAGGCTCTGGGCCCCTTTCCTTCTCCCTGGGACTCTCCAGAAGGGATGTCAGACTTCATACATGATGGCTCAGGCTACAAAGGTAGAAGCTGCCAGTTCTTTTAAAGCCTGGGCCCATGGCTCAGTCGGTTAAGCATCTGCCTTGGGCTCACATCATGATCTCAGGGTCCTGGGATGGAGCCCCATATGGGGCTCCCTGCTCAGCGGGGAGCCTCCTTCTCCCTCTCCAGCTCCCATACTTGTGTTCCCTCTCTCACTATTCTGTCATAAATAAATAAAATCTTGAAGGAAAAAAAAAAAAGATTATGCCCAGAAGGGGCATAGCATCACTTCTGCTGTGCTCCCTTGGCTGGAGTGGCTTAGACTCTAGAGGAGGGGGAATAGAGCCCACCTTTCAGTGAAAGCTCTGGGAGTCCGGGAGACAAAATAGCCAAGGCCAGCGAACGATAATGCGTCTGGAGCAGTTGAACTGGGGTATACATAGATAGGCGGTGGGCAGGGTTTGTGTTGAAGAGGGATGGAAATGGAGGTTTGAGACAGAGCACAGAGATCCTTGGTTGTCAGGTTAAGCTTTCTTTTCTTTTTTTTTTTTTTAAAGATTTTATTTATTTATTTGACAGACAGAGATCACAGGTAGACAGAGAGGCAGGCAGAGAGAGAGAGGGAAGCAGGCTCCCCACTGAGCAGAGAGCCCGATGCGGGACTCGATCCCAGGACCCTGAGATCATGACCCGAGCCGAAGGCAGCGGCTTAACCCACTGAGCCACCCAGGCGCCCCCAGGTTAAGCTTTCTGAGTTAACTTTTAGGTAAGAGGGAGCCCTTGAAATTTGGCACAGGTGGAATGAATGAGGGTCAGGGTTAGGCCGAAAAAGGGAAATTTAAATGGGATAGAGATTTTTCAGCTAAAAAATCAGAGAGCATCTGAAGTAAGAAGCTGCTCAGGGTTAACAGTATGTACTGATTTAGACATATTTTGATTTTCTGCACACATTTTAGAAAATCTAGGTTTGGGGTGCCTGGGTGGCTCAGTTGTTAAGTGTCTGCCTTTGGCTCAGGTCATGATCCCAGGGTTCTGGGATTGAGTCCCCACATTGGCCCCCACATCAGTGCCTGCTCTGCGGGAAGCTTGATGCTCCCTCTCCCACTTCCCCTGCTTGTGTTCCCTCTCTCGCTGTGTCTCCGTCATAAATAAATAAAATCTTAAAAAGAAAAAAAAGAAAAAGAAAATCTAGGCTGAGAGCTTAGCTTCAACATGGTGGGCCTCAGGCAGCTGCACTGGGGCCTGGAGAGCAGAGTGGGGGCGGGTGAGGGGAGATGGCAACTCTTGTTAGGGAGGGAAGGAGAACATGACTGCCTGTATGAGATGTGGAGGGCCCGTGGAACGTAGTGGTAAGGCAATGATAGAATGATGTCGTAGGCACCCTGCGGAATAATGATGTGACAAAGCTAAGATTTAAACGTGGGCTTGCGCATTTACACGTGACTGGTGCTATACGAGGCACAGTATATTCAGCAGCGCTTTGATCCTGGATGAACTAGGGGTTTGCACCAGTTACAAGCATGAGGAATCTGAGGTGCAGGGAGTTTACCTAACTTGCTCAGAGTGGTGGAGCTGGGTTAGAAACCTAGCTGAGCTCTGCACTTCCTTTAACTTCCAAAGCTGCGTACTGATTTTTTTTTTACCTTTCGTATATACAATTCAAGTATCTCTACTGCAGACTATACATTTCTAGGTGATTAGAGCTCACATTATATCGTCTGATTTGCCGCTATGCTGAAACTTAAGGTTGTTGAAAACAGCTGACGCACGTCTGTCAAATGATTTCAAGGCCAGAGTCAGGGTAGAGTCAAGAGTTGGCCAGGTGTGTAGAACTCCACCCCCCACCCCTAACAGGCAGGATGCAGGCAATGATTCAAGAGCGTCTGTTAAGCTGGTTACCAGCCTGCTCATGGCTCAAAATAGTAATTGTGATGTAATATTTATTTAATGTCTAAAAAAGAATACTCTGCTGATTTATGTACCTAAAAATTATGTAAATGCACCCTCAGGATGCTGGTGAAAGGTACAATTTTGACAACAGAACACGTGCTGCATCAAATATTTAATTAAAGGACCAGATGAAAAAAGCAGATGATGGAAATGTGGTCTAGCCACCCCACCCCCTCACCCCACCCCCAGGTCTGAGAGAGCAGCAAAGTCTGGTGTCATCTTTGAAAACAAAATATGAGTACAGATGAATTTGAAAAAAAAATGCAAATTCACTCTCTACATAATTTTAGGGCTGGCTTCTTCTAAAAGTGGCTATTAAAATACAAATGATTTATTTTCAGGATTTAGGAATGAATGTATTTATACTCCCATTCTAATGTTACCTAGTGGAGAGAAAACTGGAAGGCTGCTTATTCCACCCTTGCTAAGAGAGGGTGTTTATTAGCTAGGGTGGCAATGAAAAATTTAATACTAGTTTACAGCAGCGGACTGTCTTGGGGCTTTCATCTGGATATGTGGCTCTTACTCTTCTGATGGATAAGCTCTAGCCTTAGGAAGTCTAATCCTAAGTTGTTCTGTATCACTACACTATATTTAAAAAACCCAACTATATTTCTATACAAGCGGAGTTCATCAGTTGCTTTAAAGATTACCCTCTTTCCTGCCTAGGTAAATGGACTTAATGGAAACTAGGAATGTGCTACTTAAAAAATTTACAGTGCAGTCCTGTTTCCTGGCAATGTCCTGTCAATTCAAGAAAAGAAAGGGAAGCTACTTCATGACGAGAAATCAAAACCTTTTTTCTCCCTTCTCTTTCTTTTTTCTTCTCTTTTTGGTTTATTCTGAGGGATTGTCCCCAGGAAACAAACCCACCAACCGCTGTCAAGTTTGATTCCTGTTCCTGGAGTTAAACCTTCTTGCTCTTCCAGGATGTCTCTGCTGGCTTTTCATCTTGGTCATCCACTTGCAAACCATCTAGAGTCTTAGGACCAAGAGGACCGTAGAGGGTTCCACACACCCCACCACCTCCTGCCCCCCCCCCCCAGCCTTGACACCTCCTTTTTTTTAGATGCTGGAGGGTGGGGCCTTTTCTGACCCTCTGGGGCCATCTTCCTTCTGGCAATTCTCTTCCCCCATCTGTTTTCCTTTTGTTTTTTGTTTAAAAAAGAGAGAGAGAGAGAGAGAGAGAGAGAGAATTAAAACAACCAAAGCAAGGAAAAGAAACCCTAGAAATATTACAACTCTGGAGCTAGGCCAGTATGGTGGAAAATTCTATAGGAGTGTGTAGATTCATGTGGGAGCATGTACATGTTTACACACAACTCTCAAATTATGGAAGAAACTCGTATTTGGCAGTACATGGTAGCAAGAGAAGCTCCTCCCTAATCTTTAAAGTCTAAGAGGTTTCCTTCTCTTTCATTGGCAGAGAAGGAGCTTTGTTTTGTATTTTATTGAGATACAATGAACATGTTTTGGTTTTATGGGACATTTTTATTCTCTTTGCACAGTTCAGTGAATGCTCCCTCAGCTTCGATTCGCTCCAGGTGCTGAGGAAGCCTTCCAAGGGCAGCTGAGGACCTGGGTGTTCATGGGGCGGCTGCCAGGCTCTTCCTCCACCTAGAAGCTCTCTTCAGGGCAATTCTTGGACCTGGGGATGGATTTGTCCCTGTAGGGAGATGTTTCTGCATCCTGAGTCCTTCAGCTCATTTTTCCAGCTGGGTTGATTTGGGAGCTTTCCAGATTGATCTTTCCCTGGAAAACTGGAATCTGATGCACAAATTCAGAGGAGGAGCTGGGGATGATGGTATAGTTGTGTATGTTTTTTTTTTCTTTTCCTTTATCTTTTTGGTTATTTAGGCTAGACAACAAGTTTTTTGTTTTGTTTTTAATTGAAGTACAATTTACACACAGTGAAATTTTGCACAGATCTTAAATGGCAGATTTACAAGTTTTGACAAATGTATACACCAATGATACACTTCTATTACAGTACCTCAGAGGGTTCCCTCATCCCCGTTCCCAGTCCAAGCCCCTTACTCCCAAGGATACTTTTCACATCTCCACAGCTTAGTTGTGGCCTGTTCTAGTCTCCTGTAAATGGAATCACACAGTATGAACTATTTTGTGTTTGGGTGTTTCCTCCTATCACCAGAGGTTTTTGAAATCCACTCAGGTAGTTGCCTGTACAAGTAGAATCCACGATGTAACTAACAGCTTGACAGTGTTAGATGTGCCAATTGTTCCACCAGTTGGCCTTCAGACCAGACACCCTCAGAAGCCTGGTATGTGGCCCTCTCAGCTCCTCTAAGTCAATCTCTTTCCAGGGCCAAGCAAGTTCCTCTCCCAGAACTGCCCAGGCAGCCTCAGACACCACCCAGATGGCCGTGGGGCCGTCACCCGGGTAGCCTGCCCTGAACAGCTGCCCTCTGCTCCCCATCCCCCATTAAACTCAAAAGGAAACTGGCTTCTCCGCAGATCGGAATTCGGATTCGTTAAATTCCACGCATCCAGTTGCACACAAGTGTGTGTTTTGGTGTTGATATGCAGACTCCTTAAGAAAACGTAAAAAGGAAAAAGAAAAAAGGGGGGGGGGCCTAGACCTCACTGGCAGGGGATATCAGCCTCGGATGAACCAGGATTCAAAATGAAATTTTTTCTTTTGTAAATAAACAGAAGAGTCGCTCTCCACTCCTTGCTCGGAAGGTTTCAAAGGTCGTCACACCGAAGCCCGGGGGCGTTCATCTCCCCCGCGGCATGGAGAAGGGAGGAGGTTGGAGGGAGGAGGGAGGAGGGAGGGAGCACACAAAAGCGAGCCGAGCCGAGAAGGCTAATGTTTCCTGTTTGCCTGGAACCCCCTCCCCTGTGTCCCCTCCCCCAGCCCCCTCCCAGCACTCGGGCGGAAGTGAGTTTGCTCCTTTGGAGATTAAAAGGATTCCGAATTCCGATCAGTCCCAATAACCGGCGTACTGAGAGGAGAGAAGGAGAAGGAGGAAGAGGCGGCAAAGCAGAGAAAGAGGGGGCACGCGCGCGCGTGCACGCACTCAGGCCGAATTGGGGGAGTTGTGCAAAGCCCCAGGAGGCCAGAGCGCACGGCGCGAGCAAAGGCCGGTAGGCGTAGCGCGGCCGGGGCCACCCGAGTCTTGGTCGGTGACTCGTTTCAGAAAGAAGATGACGCGGGCCAGCAGCGTTGGCCACGCGGCTTCCAAGCTCACCGAGCTGGGCCGTTGCCGGTTCCATTGATTCCAGCGCGCCCCAGAGGAGGCTCCGTCCCCGCGGCTTGGGATCGGAGGGGGGACCAAGGCGAGGGCGAAATGGCCCGATGACAAAGGAAATGTGATCCCCCTTCGCTGCCAAGGTTTCAGAGAGGACGGACGTGAGGAGGAGGGGCGCGGGACGCGCGCGGAGCTCGGATAGCATTGCACGACGGCTCGCGCGGAGCGGGCAGCGGGTACATCTAATATCTTCCTGCCGATGAATAATTCAGGACCGCCCGCGGGGACCTGCGGCCCCGCTCTGCAACGCGGCTAAACCGGAGGGGAAGGAGCGCGCGCGGGAGGCGCCAAGGCCGGGCGAGGCGGGGGCACGAGGGCCCGGGGCCGCGTGGGGCGCGCGTGCGTGTTAAGCGCCGGCAGCCGCGGCCGGGCTAGGCGGCGCGCGGGAGAATCGAGGCGCGTGGGACGCGCGTGCGTACTACACGCGTGCGGCCGCGGCCGGGCCCCCAATAGCTGCAGCTGCGGCGGGGCCGACCGCCCTGCAGGGGAGGCCGCGCCCGGCTGTGCGCAAGCCCCGGGCGCTGCAAGCCGGGCCACCCAGGAGCCCCTGGCCGCCGCGTCATGCGGCGGGGCAGCCGGCGTCGCGCGGGGGGACACGGGCTTGGCGTCGCGCCGCTCCCGCCTTTACTAGTTTGGGGAGCTTTCCTCTCCCAAGACGAGACTAACTAAATCTGTTGAAAGAAGAGCAACGCACCAAATACTCGCGGAACCAAATTCTGCTTAACCCGCCGGGACTGGGATTGCACAGCAGACTCTACTTTGGGGGACTTACTCGGCTAGGGAGAACGACGCTCCAGCTGCTCCCGGGAGTCCTCTGACCTCCCTGCCCCCGCTCGCCCCTCGCTTGTCGGGACTTGTTCCGGCGCTCCGTCTTCGAAAGGCACGCAGCCTCCGCGTCCTCCGGGAGGAATCTGTGTCGCCTCTAGATAGTGGCATTTGATGCCCGCAGCGTCGGGGCTGGCAGCGCACGGGCCGGGCGCGACGAGGCCAAGCGGGCCGTGCCGCTCTGGAGCCGGCCCCCGGATCGCAGGCCCGATCAATGCATTTTTCTGAGTGAGTCGGCGGCTCCCCCACCCACCTCGGCGGTTTTCTTCTATCCTCCTCCTCTTCCTCTCTGGTCTCCTCCCTCCTCCGAGTCGGCTTGCAAATGGCTTCGTTCCCCGAGACCGACTTCCAGATCTGCCTGCTGTGCAAGGAGATGTGCGGCTCCCCGGCGCCGCTCTCCTCCAGCTCGTCTGCGTCGTCGTCGTCCTCGCAGACGTCCACGTCGTCCGGTGGCGGTGGCGGGGGTCCGGGGGCCGCGGCGCGCCGCCTACACGTCCTGCCCTGCCTGCATGCCTTCTGCCGCCCGTGCCTTGAAGCGCACCGGCTGCCGGCGGCGGGCGGCAGCGCGCCAGGAGAGCCACTCAAGCTGCGCTGTCCCGTGTGTGACCAGAAAGTAGTACTGGCCGAGGCGGCGGGCATGGATGCGCTTCCCTCGTCGGCCTTCCTGCTCAGCAACCTGCTCGACGCCGTGGTGGCCACTGCAGACGAGCCGCCGCCCAAGAACGGGCGTGCCGGAGCCCCGGCGGGCGCGGGCGGCCACAGCAACCACCGGCACCACGCGCACCACGCGCACCCGCGCGCGTCCGCCTCGGCTCCCGCGCCACTCCCGCCCGCGCCGCCACCGCCCGCGCCTTCCCGCTCTGCGCCCGGCGGTCCCGCCGCCTCTCCTTCCGCGCTACTGCTGCGTCGGCCTCACGGCTGCAGCTCCTGCGACGAGGGCAACGCGGCCTCGTCGCGCTGCCTGGACTGCCAGGAGCACCTGTGCGACAACTGCGTCCGCGCGCATCAGCGCGTGCGCCTCACTAAGGACCACTACATCGAGCGGGGCCCGCCAGGTCCCGCCGCCGCAGCCGCGGCGCAGCAACTCGGCCTCGGACCGCCCTTCCCTGGCGCGCCCTTCTCCATCCTGTCGGTGTTCCCCGAGCGCCTCGGCTTCTGCCAGCACCACGACGATGAGGTGAGTGCGCTGGGGGGCGGAGGCGGGGCGGGGGCTTGTGTCCACGGAGGACGCGCGTGCTTGCTCACCAAGGACCTCCGGACCGGTCCCAAAGCGGGGTGTGGCGGGATCCTTTCTGGATTTGTTGTTTTTCCATTGTCTACTTTGCAGTTGTTGCCACCAAGGAGGTCATTACCTGGGAAGTGTGTGTGCAGAAGTCTGGCTTTGGTGTGCTTGTTGCGAGGGACCGCGGAAGAGTTTCAAGACGCGGAGTCCGCTCTTTTCCGTATCGCAAATTGTGGCAACCGTTCTGTTCACTCAGCATGCGCGGGGAAAAGCTAGGGTTGTGTGTTGGGGGGGCGGGGGGGGGAAGCAAGTCACGGTGCGCGAGAACCCTTTCCCTTGATGGTTCTTTTTGAGAACACCCCTTCTTTATGGATTTTGATTTCCTCATTTCTCTGTTTGACAAAACGTGCAAACTGTTAAAGATGCGGGATGAAGGAGTATCTGTGTAGACGTGGCCCCCCGTACAGGCACACCACAGGCCTCCCGGAGTACTTAGTGCCCTCTTTGAGCATATTTTCTCATTTTTGTTTGTCATACTCGCAGATTGTGGGCTTTTGAATGTAGGGTATGAGCCCGGATGGAGATGGCTGTGTGGGTGTGCAGTGCGTGTGTCTGTGTAAACCTGGTTTCCACGTGCGCGCTTGCGAGAGGCAGAATAGGGGTACCTTGCCCATTGACCTCACCGAGTTGGGAGCCCCTTGGGCCGCTCACGCCTGCCCCGACTTCGATACCCTACAGGAACTGGTTTCCCTGGTGGGGGAAGTGTCTCCACCCCGCTCAGCCCGGGGCTCGACTTCCCGGGGAGAAAAACCAGACTCCTCTGCAACGGCTCGAACCCCGGGGGCGCAGGGTCCGTGGGCTGCACCGCAGGCTTTGGTTTTGAGTTCGCTTTTCTGGCTGTCGAATAAACCTTTTTTTCTTAATTCTTTACACCGTGTGAGACCTTCCACTTATCTGAGCCCAATACAGCAAGGGACCAAAAATTTCGAGGAGCCGGCTCTGCTGGGATGGTCGTTAATTTAAGCCATCTACCTGGAGACCCGTGAGATGTATGTGTAATACCTATGGTCTTGGAGGAAGAGCAGATGGCAGAGGCTTTAGAAATCCTAGTGGGAGTTGCTCTCTGCGAGTTGGAACGGGCGTGCTGGCACCGAGCAAGGCAGAGGCTTGCACAGCGCAGCCTTTTCTTCCATTGCTAACCTGTTATTTGGGGAGGAGGGCGGAGCTATCGCCTGATGGCCTTAAGTCGGCGTCTCCTATTGGAAAAAAGTTGAAATTCTAATCTACTTGTGGGCGCTGCATTTTAAGGTAACTTCTAGGTAATTAAGCTAGGGGGCATTCTTTTCCTAAGTTTTTAAGCTTTGGGTAGACTCATCTTAAAAGTTTCCACATTAGTAGGTCAATGTTTGTAGTCTGTTCTTTTCATCACTTTTAGAAAAATGAATGATTGAACTAAATACCTATCTTGAAGCCCAGGAATGAAAAGATGGAGTCAAATCACTTGAAGATTAGGGTCAAACTGGGGGGGGGGGCGGTGAAGGAAGGGAAAGAGCGTCTGAATCCGCCACAATTTCCTTTCTGGGAGGGGCCGTTGATTGAATTCTCCCTCCCAGCAATTGAGTTTAAATGTCAGGTTTTATTTATATTCCCAGTTAAAGATCCACATTCGTTTTATTTGGGCTAAAACAGAAGATGCTCAGTGTTGCCAGCCTTGTAAAAAAAAGTCTTATGCTTGTAAAACATTTATACACTTTTAAAATTATAAAACTATTCAAATGGTGTGAGAGAGTGTAAAGTGAGAAGTGAAGCTCCCCTCACCCTGGAGGTTCCTGGATGCCCTGAAGACTAACATTATAAGTCGTGCAATACCAGGTTGAGTGTTGGCAAAGACATTAAGATACTACATTGTTAAACTGAATATTCTCTGGAAAATGAAATTTTCTGTTTTGAGCAGAATTTTCCTTACCCTCAGTCATTCACTTAAAAGAAGAAAACTTGGAAATTAATTTTTAGACCTTTAATGCAGAGATCTGCATTTAGAAAGCTAGAAATTTTGATTTTTAAATGTGACAGACCAATGCTGCAAATAAAGGACCCAAGTGTTAGAGAAAGCACCAGGTTCATATAGTGGTCCCACTCACAAATTCTTTCTTCCTTTCTAAGAAAATGATCAGGAACCATTTGGGAATACTATTTTTTTAAAAAACCATGCCTCTGACTGGAAAATGAGCATGAAGGCTCTTTGGAGGGTGACTGTCTTCTGTTTGATTGTGAGACACAAATCTCTAAACCCACCTATTTTTCTGCATTCATAATCTACCTCGATTTTAAAATGTTCTTTACTGCATTGCCTTCTGTGTCAACAGGCTCCATTAAATAATTCAGGGTGCCCCTGCCTTACAGTGCTGCCACCTGACCTTGGAAAGGAGGCTGGGACCCTGTATGCCCCCATCCCCCGCCTTGATTTTTAGGGAGGGTGCCTCCAACAGTTGGACACCCAGGGATGCTCAGGCAGCCAGTAGGGTCTTTCTTTCTCCACCGCTTTCCTTAAGAATCCCCCTGGAAATGGCTCGTCAGGATTGACCAGGTGGTGTTTTGAGAACTTGTTTTAAAACGTAACTGCAAAACCTCAAGGGAATTGGGTTTTCCTACAGAATGGTAAAGGAATTGTGACTCACTTACAAAACGTAGGTGGGGTTTTTCGCTAATTTTGTGCCTTCGAATGCTCAGTTCAAAGGCCTGCTGGCGCCAGACTGGAAGGGCAGGCAGGCTGGGAAGTGCGGGGCCGCTGGCCGCGCGGCGGTCAAGACAGGCGGGGGCCCGGGAGGCGGAGGAGGTGGCGCCGCTGTGGGCCTCCGCCGCGACTGGGCCAGCCAGCCTCGGGCCGCCTTCGCTGTGCGGACGCTGCGGACGGTGGCCGCTGCTCTCCCCGCCGTGGCCGCTGCTCTCCCCGCCGTGGCCGCTGCTCTCCCCGCCGTGGCCGCTGCTCTCCCCGCCGTGGCCGCTGCTCTCCCCGCCGTGGCCGCTGCTCTCCCCGCCGTGGCCGCTCCTCTCCCCGCCGTGGCCGCTCCTCTCCCCACGGGCACCCGAGAAAGCGTCCTCTAGAAAGGGGTGTGCACATATTTTGAGCGAGGAGTTAAGTGCGTCTAGAGGCGTGCTGCTCCGGCTGCTTGAGGAGTGCCCTAATTGTGATGTATAGGAAGTGAGCCCTTTGCTGCCTTGGGAGGCGACCCTGGAAGCACAAATCTTGGGGTGGGGGCGGCCAGGGTGTGTGTGTTGCGTGTGGAAGGGCTGGGCATCAGCATTCTGTAAACGGCAGCAAGCAAAGTGGGATCTGAACGTGTTCTGTCCCCAGGAAAGGCCCTGTCACTAGCGATGGGCGGTGGGGGTGACACAGTTGCCATCTTGAACCGAGGGAAACATTGTAGCTCAGCCCACCAGCGATGGCAATATTGTTCCCAGTTAGGCATGGCCCGCGGGAGCGGAATTTCCTGAGTCTCCAAGATGGAAAATAGGGTGCGGGTGCTGATACAATTTGTATTTAGTCCCTGCGTTGTGCTTTTTTTAAGAAAAAAAAAAGGGGGGGGCTTCCTAGAAATATAAGTTATAGAATTCCAACCCAGTATGATCTGAATATTGACCCTTCCATCCTGGACTTGGGGTATTGTCTTTCCCCAGGAAACCACTCAAACCATTCTGAGGAGGGCTGTTTGCTGCCTTACAATAATTGGTTGTGGAATGAATTCTAGTATCTTATTTTGAATAAGTCATGGTGAATGGGGATATTACCAGTACTGGTACTAATATATTCTACATTCCTAAAGTCTAAGCTTCTTCAGGCATGTATCCCCAGTGTAAGCATATTTTTAAACTGCATGTGTATACTTTGTAAATTACAAAATGTATACCAAAAGACATTTTGTGAGGACAAGAGGGGAAAAAATGGATTTGTGCGTTCTAGTATTTCTGCACCCCATCTTCTTACATGGTTTGGTGGATATATGTCTGCTTAACACATTTCCTCTATTTGCCAGAAAACCAAAATTGCCATACATACCTTGGAAATAATTGGAGCTTGACGCTTTGAATCCGGTTCAGTGGGTAGATGTGCATAGATTGAAGTCTCTTGAATTAAGAAAATGCCTGATGAAGGTCTATGGGAGAGAAATGTTCATTATTGCTATCTTAATTCCGTAGCATTGAATGTAATCTATGGGTTTTTTAAGTTTGAGCTGAGGAATGTGCCCAGCCTTCTATTAAAGTGCATAGAGATGGATTTTATCAACATGGATCCCAGGGAAGGTGGGTCATGGCTAGTTTGGCAAGCCTGTGCTCATTAGGTTACCTCACAGGCATAATAAGCTCATCTAAAATGTGCTAGTCATATTTGAGGTCAGTGTGGTATCAGCAGTCTGGGGAACCATTTGTGACTGCTTTAGCGTCCCAAAAAGTAAACTACACTGGTTTTAGGGTTGCATAGACTTGCTTTTGGTCTGCAAAATTTTTGTTTCCAATGGTCAATTCTTGAGGGGGGGCAGTAAAGATATTTTAGGAAGAAAACAGGCACTTTCTCCCAGACTGCAGTTCTTCCATTGATACTACTATACATTCTTTATGATTCAGGTGCTTTCAAGTTAAATACTAGGACATGGAATAAAGAAATCCGGAAAATGTTTGAAGATAAGAATAAAACTCCCTTTATACATCCTAGTTCTCTCTCCCATTTTAGCTGTTATAAATGTTAGCGTCCTTTCAGCTTGAAGGACATGAAAACCAGCATTAAAATGTATAGTTTCCTAAAGCATTACTTAAAATGGAAACCACTTTCTTACACATAAAATTGTGAACATAGCTGTTCAGCTTTTTGTGTTGTCATTTGACAAACGTGGTACATACATAGAAAAGGAGTTAGCTTTTGAGGGAAGCTATACGTGAGGAGGTGAAATAGTTAAAAATGCCTTTGCTGGTTGAAGTAGTTTGCCAGGAAAAAAAGGGTTTATAAGTTTTTCTGATTAAAGCGAAGTTTTAATTTACCAAATAATCTATATCTCTAAAGTTTAACCCTCCCTCCCCTCCCCGATTTTATTTTCTCGTGCTAACTTGAAAGTCACATGGTTTCCTTAGTCTTGCGAGTTCTCTCAGTTCCTCACTCAGGCAGGGTTTATTTTAGATGCATTCATTCTTAGTGAATAAAAGACCATTTTGGTGTCATTCTTTGTGACACTTAAGCAAAAGGTTGAGAAGTATCCTACCACGCAGGCAGTTTCAAAGTAGTGTTCCCTCCCCCCAAACACTAACAAAAGAGTCAGGCTTGGCGCAGTAAGGCTGTTTTGGCCATCTCTGTTATTTTGCAAGAGAGCAAAAGAAAGATACTGATAAAGAATTACAGTTGCCTAAAGGGAGCAAGATGGCCACCCATTGCAGCCCACTCTTTTCCCCCTTTCTCTTGACCTTTCAAGCATTGTGACTGGAGAGAGGAAGCTTGATCCATCTTTCCTCTTCAGTTGATATGACCTCGTGCTTGTTCAGTACTAAATTATTCCTCTCCCTTTGAGATTTTGTCTATACCCACAAACCGAGTTGACTGAAACCAGATTGACTATTTTGACTGACAGGACTCCGGAAAAATTGGGGAGGAATGGGAGCTTGAATGCTGGCTATTTACATCCGAAACTCTTTGACTTAAACCTTGTTCCAGTGTAGTTCTTTCTCTTCAGATGCCATCTCCAGCTTCCCTGAAGGTAGAGTGTAGTGAAATGCCGGAGGATTCTAATTCCTGGGTTTCGTTTCCCATTGAAACCCAGCTGCAATTTTGGGAGATCCATATTTAATCTGAAGACTAAAGAACAATAATGTTTTGGTTTTGTCCTCCTTAATGTGAAGTTTCTATTCATCTCAGCCAGTGCCTTACCTGAGCATCAGGTCCCACCAAGCGGGTTCTTTTTTAAGTGAATCTGTTTAAATGATCCCAGTTTAATGACCAAAAAGCACCAAAAAATGGCAGCCAGTTGTAATTTGTTCAAAAGCATTTTTTCCACACAGATGGTCCTAAGGAAGTGATCATCTTTAGCGATAAAGTTACTGCTCTCAGTAATACATCAGCAAATGAAGTTATAAATACTGGGCTTCACCATGAAAAAGGGGTAATTCTCGATTGTGGTTTATCCACACAGGCTTCTGCAGAATAGCACATTCTGTCAACATTAATGGAATTTGAATGAAGCAGAGCTGGGTACACAAAAGAGAATGAAGTGGGTCAAGGTCAGTTGTGAAGAGTGAGGGCATTCTCTGTGGCTCTGACACCTTGTGAATTTTGAGGGCCCCTGAATGAGCTCTGGCCCCTGAGCTAGTGAGGAACCTGTGGGAATAGGACAAGAGGTCCTGTGCCCTCCTAAATATGTCAGCCACTATATCCTTTGGTTGTTACTTTTGGAAAGTTTAGCCTTAACCATTTGCAGTTTTTCTTGACCTGTTAGTCGGTTTGGGGAACTTTCATACTCTTTCTTTCATACTCTTTGACTAATTGGATAATCACGAAAATGCTTTTGTATTAAACAGTATATACACTTAGGGATGCCTGCCTGGCTCAGAGGAGCACGTGACTTCTTGATCTCAGGGTCATGAGCCCTACATTGGGTGTAGGATCACTTTAAAATATTTATTTACTGGGACGCCTGGGTGGCTCAGTTGGTTAAGCAGCTGCCTTTGGCTCAGGTCATGATCCCAGCGTCCTGGGATCGAGTCCCACATCGGGCTCCTTGCTCAGCGGGAGCCTGCTTCTCCATCTGCCTCTGCCTGCCACTCTGTCTGCCTGTGCTCACTCTGAAAAATAAATAAAATCTTTAAAAAAATATATTTACTTATTTAGATTTTATTTATTTATCTGACAGAGGTCACAAGTAGGCAGAGAGGCAGGCAGAGAGAGAGGAAGGGAAGCAGGCTCCCCATTGAGCAGAGAGCCCGACATGGGGCTCAATCCCAGGACCCTAGGATCAAGCCCTGAGCCAAAGGCAGAGGCTTTAACCGACTGAGCCACCCAGGTGCCCCTAAAATACTTATTTAAAAATATATATATATTTTTAAGATTTTATTTAAGTAATTTGTCAAGAGAAAGAGATTGAGAAGAGAGCACAAGCAGAGGGAGAAGCAGGCTCCCCATTGAGCAGGGAGCCCGATGTGGGGTTCAGTCCCAGCACCCTGGGATCATGACCTGAGCCGAAGGCAGATGCCTAATGACTGAGCCATCCAGGTGCCCCAAGTTTTATTTAACTAATTCCTACATCCAGCATGGGGCTCAAACTCATGACCCCGAGATGAAGAAGTTGCATGTTCTCCGACTGAGCCAGGTGCTCCTAAAATAAAAATCTTAAAAAAAAAAAAAAAAAAACAACCCAAAACTACACACTTAGATTTTGCTGCTAAATATGGTTCTGAGGACTACTTTGCATAGGTGTTACAGTGTTTTTAAAAATGAGAATTGGGGGGCACCTGGGTGGCTCAGTGGGTTAAAGCCTCTGCCTTCCACTCTGGTCATGAACTCAGGGTCCTGGACTCGAACCCTGCATCAGGGCTCTCTGCTCAGCAGGGAGCTTTCTTCCTCTTCTCTCTCTTTCTGCCTGCCTCTCTGCCTTCTTGTGATCTCTTTCTGTCAAATAAATAAATAAATAATCAATCTAAAACAAAACATGAGAATTGGGACTAACTGGCAGTCATCATTAGGGGGGGTTTAGCCCACATCCCCAAATTTGGGTCTGGGCTTCTGCCTCTCTTTGGGATCAAGGTCAGAGAGAGAGCTTTCTCTCTTAGGATCATCTGTAGGCTTGTACCAAAAATGCAGCCACAAGATGTGGACAAGTGTGGAGCAGAAAAATGGATATGGCAAAGATGGTTTTATTCATTTATTTAATAGAGTGAGTGAGCAAGAGAGAGGGAACACTCTCAAGCAGGGGGGCTGTGAGAGGGAGAAGCAGGCTTCCCGCCGAGCAGGGAGCCCAGTGCAGGGCTCCATCCCAGGACCCTGGGATCATGACCTGAGCTAAAGGCAGAGGCTTAACCCACTGAGCCACCCAGGCACCCCAAGATGGTTTTGATAGTAGTCCTATGGAAGGGTTTGTTTGGGTTGTGGTGATGAAGCTGTTTCTTCTGATGTTACAAAACTGCAGACTGAATGAGGTGCTGCCACTGGCGGGCTCTGGGATTGCTGGTGTGAAGTGTGTGGATGCTGGTTACTCAGACACATCTTTTCTCACAAGACAGAGCACATCTTTTCTCCCTCTGTCAGAGTCTAACCAGGGACTTACTGGGCTCAGTCCCTGCTTCCCTCTCCCCTCCCCGTATACCAGGGGTTTGAGGCTGAGAGACAACAACTCCGCAAGCAATATAACTGGAAATATAACATCCTAGTTGGGCCATTTCTTACAGCAGGCACCACGTGACTTGATTGATTCCATTTGAAACTTCATGAATATATGGGGAGGACATCAGACTGTAAAATGTGTCCGAAGTTAGCTTTGCTGTTCTATCAGTGCAGTGAATGTCGCCTACACCCAGCTCGCTGCTGACTCCTGCCAGCAGGTTGCACTTGTGGACATGCAGCCCCATCGCTGCATCCAGCCCTCGCCAGTTGAGTTGTGTGCTAACCAGGAGAGACTGCCATTTTTATTCCCAAATCTGTTCATGTCCATCGTACTTGGTGTAATCACACAGTTGAAGGAAAAATGAAATGTTCTGTGAAAAGTGATTTAGGAAAAATAGGAGGCCCTGGGGAAACCATAGAATAGCCCCCAATTCTTTCCCTCATGGAGCTTACACAGCCAATTTGGGATTGAGGGAATTGCTGCCCCCCTCAGTGGCCTTGATTTGGTTCTGACCCCTCAGTGGGGTTGTTGGGGGTACATGGAGAGGGCATCTGTGGATGGCTGCCTTCAGCTGTTTCCCTAGTGGGAACCACACTATCCAGCCTGTGATGGTTATATTCTTGAGTGGGAGCGGGGAGAAAGCTCAGTACAAGCTACAGGGCAGAGCTCCGCTTCCCCTCCCTCTCTTCAACCTTGAGGATGTCCAGAACAGCTCCCTTCTCCAACCACGTGCTTCGTCTGCAGTTTGTGCTGCCAGACCTCTGATTGAAGGAAAGTTTCATTTCTCCTAGTCTGGTTTTCCTATTTTGGCTTTTTGGTATTTGTTTTTGTTTACTGAAGTATAATCGACATATTGTAAAATTCACGTTTTTTAGTGTACAGTTCTGCCCATTTTGATGAGGTTATACAGTGTTATACAGTGTGTGAAAACTGTCACTGTCCAAATACAGAACTGTTTTCTCACTTTCCACGTGCCTCATCCTTCAGCCTCGGGTAGCATGGATCTGTTCTTCAGGCCTGTGGTTTTGTCTCATCGAGAACGTCAGAACATAGAATGATGCAGAGCTGAGAACTTTCAAGCCAGGTTTCTTCACTAGGCATCATGCGGTCCATCCACATGCTGTGGGTGTCCTCAGGTCCTCCCTTTTTATTGCCGTAGCTTTCCACTGTACAGGGTACGACACTGTAGACTGTCACAGGCTGAGGGGCACTTGTGTTTCCTGTTTTTGGCGGTTGTGAAGATTTCCTGCCCGGAATATGTGCAACGCTGCTTTGAGTGTTGGTGGTCCTTGGGCAGGAGTGCCCCTTCTGATCCCACAGGTTTATGGGTGACCTTGTGTGCCTTTGAGCCTCAGTTTCCCCATCACTCTACAGAGATTGTGACATTTGCGCTAGACTGCCTGGGCTGACTTTTGGAATCAAATGAAGTATTTTCTGTTAAAAAAAAAATTGGAATGTGCTCTGTACATAAATGTAAGTGAAGAAATTTGGAAGTATAAAATGAAGGAACTGGGTGCCTGGGTGGCTCAGTGGGTTAAGCCTCTGCCTTCTGCTCAGGTCATGGTCTCAGGGTCCTAGGATGGAGCCCTGCATCGGACTCTCTCCTCAGCAGGGAGCCTGTGCCCCAACCCCCACCCACCGCTGCTCTGCCTACTTGTGATCTCTCTCTCTCTCTCTCTCTCTCTGTGTCAAATAAATAAATAAATAAATAAATAAATAAATAAATAAATAAAATAAAAATAAATCTTTTTTAAATAATGAGGGAACTGATTCGGGCGGAGCCAGTGGAATCACTGCCTAAGTACCTGCTGGTCCTGCTCTTTATTTTTAGTAATCATTCAGAATCCCCCTCACCCTTTTAATTGAAGTGCAGTTTACACATTGTGTTACATTAGTTTCAGGTGTATAGCATGGCTATACATAGCCATATATAGCTGAAAATATAGCTACCATCTGTCATCATGCAACACTCAACACTACTACTGACATACTCCCTTTGCTGTACTTTTTTATTTGTTTAAAGATTGATTATTTATTTATTTGACACAGAGATCACAATTAGGCAGAGAGGCAGGGGGAAGCAGGGGATCAATCCTAGGATCCCGAGATCATGATGTGAGCCAAAGGCAGAGGCCTAATCTACTGAGCCACCCAGGCACCCAGTTCCTTCATTTTATACTTCCAAATTTCTTCACTGTACTTTTTATTCCTAGCATGCCATAACTGGATGCCTGTACCTTCTACTCCCCTTCACCATTTTCCCATGGTTTTTATTTCCTTTGCTTTTTGTTAGCTTTATCAGAGCTTTAGGGATTTAGAGGAATATTCTAAAAGGAAAATTTATTTTACCAGTGTATTTGGATTTTTTTAAAAAGCCACATGGGAGCAAATAAAAAAAAAAAAAGCCCTAGTCAGCTATAGGCCAACTCCAGTATCTGGAGCTTGGGAGGGAATCTTGAGAAGAATCCCCACATAGAATGGATGAACTAAGGTTTAAGAATGTCCCCTTTTAATGCAACTGAAGATTAGTAGGGGGAGAGGGTTTTTTTTTTTTTTTTTAAATATTTTATTTATTTATTTGACAGAGAGAGATCACAAGTAGACAGAGAGGCAGGCAGAGAGAGAGAGAGGGAAGCAGGCTCCCTGCTGAGCAGAGAGCCCGATGCGGGACTCGATCCCAGGACCCTGAGATCATGACCTGAGCCGAAGGCAGCGGCTTAACCCACTGAGCCACCCAGGCGCCCAAGGGGGAGAGGGTTTTTTAATGTTAGGATTTATTCTTGTTGATAACTGGAAACCAATTATGAAGGGGCAGCAAAATCTCTTCTAGCAAAAGAGATAGTGATTAATTCTAGACAACATTTGGGACTTGCCACAATAGCTAGTAATTTTGTAATTGTATTCATCCTTAAGTGTATAGTGAAATAAGTAGATGTGCCTTTATATGTAAGAACTGAAGTTACTACCTATTTTCATCTGCAGCATCTTCGCTTTACTCTTGGTTATTTGCTAGCTAAATTGTGTGTCAACATTGTTAATTACACAAATGTTAGTAACATACAAATACATGAAAAGAAAGGCACTATAAATATTTGGGCATATCAGACTGGTCTGAAGTTGAAAACAAAATTCCCTCTCAAGGAAGATTGGTGTTCATATTTGTTGTTTGTAGCATTCATATTCTCATTTTTTCCTTCCTTGATTGTGTAAGATCTACTGCAAAACCAAGCACAAAATCTGAATTTAGTGACAGCCTGCCCATTTCCTCAGTGCCTATTTTGTTCTAGCCCCATAGAACTTATTTTCAGGGGTTTTTTGTATGTTGGTCAGGGTGTAAAACCAGTTCTCCTTTACTCCACTCAGGAAGGTATGAAAAGCAACAAATGGGAATAAAATTAAGAAACCACGTGCAAGATCAGATTATGAAGATGAGGAGGGAGGGGATGTCTGGCTCTGGTTTAGGGGAAGAAATTGGGTTTCAGACTCTTGGGTTGGCTTTGTAACAGTTTTTTCTCATGTGACCTGATGGAGAGGGGTGTTTCATGGTGGGGGGCCCAGGATGTTAAGGTAAAACATTTCTCTGTGAGTTCAGCAGATAAGACAGAAGTCTACATAGCTAACTGGGAGGTCCCTGTCCTGCCCACCAGGCCCTTCTCATTTTAGTTCCTTGATTTGCAGGTAGCACTTGTAAGGGTTGTCCCTGTGTTGAGGGTCCTCACCAGCTCTTACTGTTAGAGGCCAGACAGGTTTACACTCAGTGAATTAAGGAACCCAAATGAATGACTGTATAATAAAAACTATGGAATATTGACAAACACTGGATGGGTGGGGGGGTGGGAGGGAAGTAACTTCCTTTTTAAAATTTATGTTCTTTTGGGGTGCCTAGGTGGTTTAATTGGCTTAGGTCACAATCTCAGGGTTGTGGGAACGAGCCTTGTGTCCTCCTGCATCGGGCTCTGTGCTTAGTGGCAGTCTGCTTGAGGATTTTTTCTCCCTCTCCCCTTCCCTCCTAGTTGTGCGCACACACTCTCTCTCTCAGATAAGTCAATCTTAAAAAAAATGTGTTCTTTTAACAACATTGAATTTTTTTTTTTAAATGTCACAGGGCTTGTCATTTGGGGTTGTAATTTTTCTGAGTATGTATATACCTGTATTTATTAGACTTTCATTCCTTCCTTCTTTACCATTCTCAGCTTGTAGTTGCTGAACGAATGGAAAAATAGAGATTTTCCTCAGAGCGGCCTTGTATTCTGCTGCCAGGAAGCAATTTGGGCCAGTTACTTCTGATTTCACTATAAGTAGTACATGAATGTATCCATGTTGTGATTATCCGTAAGGTTGTTTTTTTTTTTTTTTTTTTTTTTTTAACATTTTATTATTTGAGAGAGAAGCGAACTAAGAGCTGAGCATGGGGAGAGGCAGCGGGAGAAGTACACTTCCCCTGAGCAGGAAGCCCAAACACGGGGCTTCATCCAGGGACCCTGAGATCATGACCTGAGCTGAAGGCAGACGCTTAGCCGACTGAGCCACCCAGGCACCCTGTTAAATTTTTTAAAAATATATGCCCAGTCCTACTTCTTTCCTAAGTGTGTCATCCGGGTTTCGGTGCATTTTCTTCCAAATCCTTTTAACATCCATTCACACACACGTGGGCCTATAGAAAGGTAGTCATATAATATGTTGACATTTTCCTGTACTGACTTGTTGGTCATTAGTGCTCTGAACTTGGTGTTCTTAGTGTGAAATTTATTTATCTGGATTTTTTCTGCATTTGGCTGTTGGCTTCACTGTGCACGTCCTTGTGTCTCTGTTACTTCTAGAAAATCCTCCATCCCCGCCAAGAATTGCTAAGACCTGAGAGGTGCATTTGAAATGTTAATTTGCTCCTGAGAGCCGCTTCCCACCGGTCACATTTCCTTCCTGCCCCACCATTCCTTGTTGCCATCAATCTAATGGGAGAGAAATGGCTTGTCCTGTTGTTTTACTTTGCATTTCCGCGATTACTCTTAGGCGAGCATCTTTTCATATGTTTATTAGCTATTTGTGTTTCCTCCCTGAATTGCTTTGGTTCCTGGGCTTATCTCTCCTGGGTTTTTTTTTTTTTTTTTTTAAAGATTTTATTTATCTATGTGACAGAGAGAGATCACAAGTAGGCAGAGAGGCAGGCAGAGAGAGAGGGGGAAGCAGGCTCCCTGCAGAGCAGAGAGCCTGATGCGGGGCTCGATCCCAGGACCCTGAGATCATGACCTGAGCCGAAGGCAGAGGCTTAACCCACTGAGCCACCCAGGTGCCCCTCTTCTGGGTTTAAAAAAAAAAAAAAAAACAATTTGTGGGTATCTTGGATAAACCAGAGTAGTAGCTGTCTGCAGAGGATTTCTCCGAGTCCACGTTTGCCTCAGTTTTGTTTAGCTCTGTAGACATTTTACATTTTTGTGTGGTTGGCTATTGTCTTTTACTTTGCTTACATTTTGTGTCTCTAATCCAGCTTTAGAATATATTCTTGATATATCATATGAGGCGGGATTTACACAAATGAGAGTACTGTCCTGTTAGCAAATACTTTTATTCCCCGCTCCCCCCTTTTTTCCCCTGAACCTCACATTTGTGGAAACCTTTCTGTTGGCTGGGGGTAAAGAGTGGGTATGTTATGGCTATTATAACTGACTTGCAGTTTGTACTGGTTGAGTGTTCGTGCTTTGTAGCCACGTATACCAGTGATATCTTTTTTTTTTTTTTTAAGATTTTTTTTTTATTTTATTTGACAGATAGAGATCACAAGTAGGCAGAGAGGCAGGCAGAGAGAGAGAGGAGGAAGCAGGCTCCCTGCCGAGCAGAGAGCCTGATGCGGGGCTCGATCCCAGGACCCTGGGATCATGACCTGAGCCCAAGGCAGAGGCTTTAATCCACTGAGCCACCCAGGCGCCCCTACCAGTGATATCTTAAAAGTCTCTTGGATGGGGCGCCTGGGTGGCTCAGTGGGTTAAGCCTCTGCCTTCAGCTCAGGTCATGATCTCAGGGTTCTGGGATCGAGTCCCACATCAGGCTCTCTGCTCACAGGGAGCCTGCTTCCCCCTCTCTCTCTGCCTGCCTCTCTGCCTACTTGTGATCTCTCTATGTCAAATAAGTTAAAAAAAAAAAAAAAAGTCTCTTGGATGTGCTCTGTTGTCTCTCTTAAGGGGCTAAAAAAAAAAGAGAACTGGTTAATTCCACTCCCCAAGTGTAACTACTGACAGTTTGGATTATATCATTAGTCATTATTTCTTAGGCCTGTGCAGTATTTTCTTTATGGCTGTATCATTTAATTAATGATAATCACAAATGATAAAGTTGTTTTAAGTGTCATTTGTCTGTATACTGTTTGATAGTTCCACATTCTGCTTTTTTTTTTAACATCTAGTAATACACCTGGTGCATCCATGTATGAGGAAAAAATATACAGGTCATTTAATCATCTTTACTGAGGTTTAGTTTAGTCACTTTCAAACATGCTGGTTTCAAGCACACATTTTGATGAGTTTTAACAAATTTATACACCACCATCAAGACAACATTTCTGCCATCCCGGAAAGTTCTCGTGCTGTGGTAGCTTTTAGTGCTAATCTCTGGAGAATTTGGCCTGCTGCTTTGGTCATGGGTCTTGATGATATACGGAAATTAGAGTAAACCCTATGACTTTGTATGTGAGTGACTCTCTGATGATGGAAAGTTGCTAGGTCTGATGCCTTGGTTTATTGCTGATTCAAGATAGCTGTAAAACTACCTAAAATCCTTAACCTCTGAGGCCTCTGAAGACCCATATTCCTTCCCTCTTTTCTCTTTTAAACCTTAGCTATTCCAGGGCCACAATGCAATTGGCCAGGCCACATTGTTTTCCAATGAGCAGATGCCTGCTGGGAGGCAGATTCCTCAAGGATTGCTTGGAAAACATGGAAGTGAATTCCGTCCAGTCAACATACTTGGAGCTTTGAGCATCTGCCTTGTGCCTGGCTCAGCCGGGTGTTTGAGGATACAAAGGGCCAGAACAGAGGTTGCCTTCTGGGGACCCTTACATCACTATAAAGGGGAATAGAATTACGGGGGATTTCAAGTACCGTGGTGAATAATGTACATGTAAAAATACTAAATTAATTTTGGTTAGGTATTACGCTTTTAAAATGTTTTTATGCTTTAAAAAAAATTTAATTCCAAGGGCTCAAAAAGGATATGCGGTGAAGTCTTAATGACACAGTGGCAGCTTCTGTGTTCTTCCAGAGGGAGTGTTATAGGGGAGCTAACTGCTCTCTTGTCCTCGGAGTCTAGGCTCTTCGTAGTGAACACTTGTTTAAAGATTTTATTTATTTGGGGCAGAGAGAGAGAAGCAAACACAAGAGCCAGGCGAAAGGAGAGGCAGAGGAAAGGGGAGAAGGTGACTCCCTGCTGAGCAGGGAGCCCAGCGTGGGGCTCAGTCCCAGGACCCCCAGATCATGACCAGACCCAATAGCAGACACTCACCAACTGAGCCACCCAGGTGCCCTGTAGTGAACACTTCTAAGAAAGTTCATGGCTTTTCCAGGCCTGCCAGGTCAGTTGGAGGTGACAGATTGGTGGCTTCCATTTCCAAAGACTGCCTTCGAGAAAAAAAGAAAATTGGTTCTGAGCTTCCTGGAGAACTTAAATGTAGAAGGGAAATCTCACTTGGGGGGTGAGGGTAGTTCATGGACCAGTTATTTATCATTCAGAACTGCCTTCCATTGGATGACCTGTGACCCCCAAACCCGAGCACTTTGCAGTCGGTTTTAGACAGTTTCCCTTGTGCAGAACGATTCAGTCTTCAGTTTAGAGTGTTGATTATTTGAGTGTTGTTTTGGGGGAGGGGTCCCTAATAGCCTGACACTACAAGATTCATAGTCTGTTTCTCTGTTTCCTCCTGTCTAGCGCGGTCTCTAGCCCCCAGTGAGAACGGAGTCTGTTGGAAGGGGAGGTAGTCCTGATATGGAGCTGAGTAGGAGTTGGACACTGTGGAGACTGGTTGTAAGGCTTGAAAGTACACTATCACAAAGGGGTTTGGGGGGTTTCCCTTCGGTGGTACCCAGGTAGAGGGGAGGAGGACCACTTGTGCTTCAGTAAGAAAGACCTGGGAGCCTTTTGAGGAGCAGCTGGGCATTTGAAAAACTTGGAAGCACTTTGCTGAGGAATCCATTGGTGATTAGAACTTTATCTGCAAAGCAAATGTTCAACCAGTGTTTACGGAGTTCATTCATACTGGCTCCGGGGAGCTGAAGGGCCCCATTTAAAACCTTTGGTTGGTTGGTGAAAGGCGACTTTTCATGGGAATACAGTCACCCTTGGAAACACCTCTGCCCTCAGAGCAAAGGAGAATCTTGCTGTTATGTAAGTCTGTCCCAAAACTCCTTTGAAAGCCCAAGTGTCCTCTCCCTTTGAAGCTGTCTGAAGACCCCATCCACTGTGCTGCCTACAGAAGTGGGTGCTCCAGCACGTGGAGGGAGAAAAGGTTGCTTTCCTCGGTTCCTATTCCCCGCCTACTCTCTACATCCAAAGGTCTTTTTCGCTGGGAATCTCTGATTGTGGAATCTGCTAGGAATCCTCATCTCTGGTGATGCAGGAGCTGTAGTTTAAAAAACAAGCCAACGAAATCCACCTTCTATGTTTTGAAGGGTAGTAAAATGTTTGCATTGGTTACAGTAAAAGCCAGTACATAGCATGAATACAAAGAAGACCCTGAAGATAAAGTTAATAATTACATTCAGAGGTTTGGGCTTGTTTCCTTTAGAGATTTTTCTCTCTTGACCTTTACTCCATCAGGGTTAGAGACTTAGCCCCTGAATCGAATTCCGTGTTTATAGGGTCCACTTTTAATACTTGCCCTAGACTCTTAACTTGGTCCTTGTTTCTCTGGCAGGACACTGGAGGAGTGGGCTTCTAGAGCCCCTTGCTGGTGGCGGTTTTTTCCGTCCAGGTTTGTTTGGCTACCACCCCACCCCCCATGCTTGGGCAGCAGGAATTCCTCCCCGGGTTCTTTGTTCCTCCTGAAGGGCGGGAATGGCTGCCTCCTGGAATGTTGATCGCCTAGGCTTGAGTGGCTAGCACCATTGAAGCCTTGTGTCTCTGCTCCTAGGGAGTTCTCAGGGCTCAAATGGGGGTGGGGATGGGGGTCCACCTCCTGGCCCGGTCACTCCTGATGGATTAAATGAGCCAGTTTTTGTCCTAATCACAAACTAAAGACTAGCCCCCCTCCCCAATTAAAAAAACAAAACACAAAAGACCCCATGCTAAGCCAGTGAAGAGTTCTCTTAAAATTTGAGGTTTAGCTCACCTAACTGGGACCCTCAGGCCTCACCAGGAAGCCTCCTGACCAGATTGCCAGCAGTTGCTCTGGCCCAGCCCCTCAGAATGACCAATTCATAAATAGTAAAGATTTTTTTTTAGTATGAGTCTATTCCATGGAACATTTGGGACATACGTACACTAGATACTGTTGTCTGTCTGAAATTAAGTGGACAGTGGTGTATTTTATATGGCAGTTCTACTTCTGACACTCCTTTTAAAGTTACCAGGAGGGGCTGAAATTCCCAGCCAGAAAGCCTCCTCCCTACAGGATCCCTCCCTTTCTGCATTTGGATCCTACAAACCCTTGGTGCAGGGTTCCTCATAGGGGACAGCAGTTTGTCACACAGTTTGATACACAGTACCTAGAACAGAACCTCTGTGATTCCCCTGCCCCTATCCCTATAGGTCCTGGCCAAGAATGGGGGGTGGGAAGGAGATGGCTGCAAAAGTCTCACCTGGGAAACCAAGGGAGGAAGGTCTTCCTGAGGTCTTAGTGCCCCCCATAGACCAGTGTGTTTATGAGAGTTCACAGTAAGGACCGCCCCCCACCACCACCACCACAACCATTTCACTGTCTGTCTGCAGGGGTATGGGCAGTAGTGTAGGGAGAGTAGTTAGTAGTTCCTGGGTTTCCTAGAAGAAGATTTTAGGGTACAGGTTTTGGGAATTTGCTCCACATACCATGGAGGCATCCCACTTGGTACTGGGCACCTGTATGTATCTACTTTGCTCCAGCATGATAGTTTGTCCCTGTACATCTCAGCAGGGATTTCCACAGCTTAAGAAGAAGGTAAGGTCAGGAAGCAGGTCATACACTGTGTGCTCGAACCTCTGCTTAGGGCTGCTCAGAAGGGGAGAATTTATAGGTGCCACTACTCTGGATTTGCTGCCAGGGAAACAGTTGGCCTTCAAACGGATGGTTCAACAATGACATAATTGTATAGTGTTGCTTATTTTGCTTTGACTGCCAGGAAGCTCTGAGCCAAACTTCATGGTCTCAGTCCAGAGAGTCTCATGGACATGTATCTCCTCTCTTGACTCAAGCTTGTTTCTGCATGCTACTGGCTTTCTTTGTAAGCTGCTGATCTTAGATTTGGATAAGAGTTGCTGAAATAAATTTCAGTAAAAATTGAGTGAAAGATGAGGGCATTGTAAAGTGCCCAGGATAGGGCCAGTGTTTGATCCAGTAAATCTGGCTGATGAGTATATAAGAGAATTAAGCCATTGTACCGGTGTAGTACTTGTCAAATGCGTAATCCACCAGAATGCTCTATCCCTCCCTGGGCAGAGTTCAGACCCCAGCTGAGGAGTTGCTAGAATGTGCTTTGGCGAGCTGCTGGGGCAGCAGGACAACAAAGCCCCCATCTGTAGGAATCAAAGCAATTTGAGAAACCCCAGGGTTAGTCCTGTCTCTGAGCAGAGGCCTGGCTACATCTTCTGACCCAAGTCCCCACACCACCCCCTCCCGGGAACCCTCTGCAATTTGGTAGAGCTTGAAACCCCTTCTAGAGGGGTGGGAGGAAGTGGCTAATCCCCACTTCCTTCCCTGGGAGTTTTATGGGCCTCTGGGAGCCTGCCTTACACTGGCCTTAATGGCCATAAATGACCCTCTCCCAGGGCAGGGGCCAGGCCCCTATGAATCTTTACCCAGACTCTAGCCATTTAGGTGGTTAATAAATGCTTTTTGTTGGTGATGCCCTTGGTCTTCTGTAATTGGGAGGTGGGGTGGGAAGTTTTGTGGGATTACTAGGGTGGTGACTTGAGCTGGAGGCCTAGTGAGTGAGTAAGTGTTCCCTGGGTGCTGGAGCTAGGTTGGACTGAACTTGTAGGGCATGGTGGTCCTACAGGGGTGGGGCTTCATTCTCCTGCGGGACATTCTTGCTGCTGCCTGCAGTCCCCCAGATCTGGCCTGCAGGGTGGGAGAGTAGGGAGAGATGTGCTGGTAATCCCACCCTGTTTCCTGTGTGTCATTCACCAGAGTTTCAGGATAGCAGTAAGCTTAATTTTTATTTTACTTTTAATTTTTAAAGTAAACTTAATTTTTGAGGAACAGCAATAACAAACATTTGGGGTTGCCCAGGTCTTGGGACAGGTTTACAGAGAGGCCAGGATATCTGTCAAATTGGAATGGATGCTGGGGCGCGCACAGCACATTTAACCTTGATTAGCTGCAAAAAAGTTCTGGGAAGGAAATCTCTGGGCAGGCATCACCTCTCCTGCTAGCAGGTCCCTCTTTTCCCCTCCCCACTAATCCCCTGCCTCCCTTCTGCGGGGTTTTAATTAACTGTGTTTAATCTTCCCGAGAAGCTTCCCGCCAGCCTGCTTATCCCATTACCTGCTGGGTTTTCTGTTCCAGTCCAGCCTACTACAAGGAACATTCTCATTCTCAGAACAGCTCTTCTCCCAGGGCCCCTTAGACCCTCCCTGAATCTCTCCTGTCTTGCTGCTTTCTAGGAAGATGCAGAGCAGGTCCAGAAATCAGCTAGAAAGCAACCAGGGTGTAGGCAAGGGTTCACTTGGGCCCTCCTGCCCTCCCTCTTTTGTGGAGGATCTCTGTGAATCCTCCTAGATTTAATGTTAATAAGTCCAGATAGTGCACTTAAAAAAAAAGATTTTATTTATTTATTTGACAGACAGAGATCACAAGCAGGCGGAGAGGCAGGCAGAGAAAGAGAGAGGGGAAGCAGGCGCCCCGCCAAGCAGAGAGCCCGATGTGGGGTTCCATCCCAGGTCCCTGGGATCATGACTGGAGCCAAAGGCAGAGGCTTTAACCCACTGAGGCACCCGGGCGCCCCTGGATGGCACACTTTTTAAAAATTATTTTTTATTTTTTTAAGACTTTATCTGTCAGAGAGCATGAGCACACAAGTGGGGGGAGCAGCAGGCAGAGGCAGAAGCAGGCTCCCCGCTGAGCTGGGAGCCTGATGCGGGGCTCTCTGATGGAGGACCCTGGGATCACCTGAGCAGAAGGCAGACGTTTAACCAACTGAGTCACCCAGGTGTCCCCCAGATAATGCACTTTTTCTGTTAGGGACTCAAGGTGCCTGGCAGTGAAATAAGGGGGGAGAAGCACCCTAAAGTATGAGAATAGAAATATTTTCTGAAAGTATTTTATGCAAAAAGCATTTTTAGTAGATTGCCCACCATGACTGCGAGTGAGCCTTTTGCTTTTTCCTCTTTTTATTCTCTTTTCTATCCGTGTTTAAACCAGCCTTTCCCTATTTAACAGCAAAGGGGGGGCGTTGCTTATCCCTGGGGCTCCCTATCTCATAGAGATCCTGGTGCTTTAAAACTGGGGTGGGGCTCAGATTTGCATTTTAAACCAACGCCTCAGGGGTCTAATGCAGGTAGCCCCTTGGAGAAATAAATTTTTAAATGTTGCCCCAGGAGAGGGGATTTAAGGTCACAGCAGTCCCTGAGCACAGTGCTTTGTTTTTTTTTGGCTTTTTGTTTTTGTTGGCATTTTAACCCCCCCCCCAGTTGTCAATCATAAATTATCTATATTTCCCTTATCTTGTCCCAGTGATTGCACCTGAGTCGGTTACACCTGTTTATTATCAGATGGCCTGATTTAAAGAGATCCTTGATTGTAATCATGCTTTAACTTGTTACTATTTGGTGTTTATTCATCTTCAAGCCATAACAGCACCCCCTCCCCTCAGCCTCTTTGAAAAAGAGGGTTAAAGAGCACATAATATTTCTAAGAAATAAGGTTCTGTCTCCAGAGTTCTCAAATCTCAATGCTGTTGGGAAGAAAATACAGTTTGGACGGGTTAATGAAGACAGTAACTTCCGAGGGGCTTGAGTGGGAGTGGCACTCCCACAGTCCTTACATGCGGAGCAGACAAAAAGCACCTGGAACTAGGTTAGCCGCTCTGGGACTGGATCGCTCTGGCACATGGTGCCAAATTCCGCATGCCCACACAGCTGACGAGTGCAAGGCTGCATCCCTTGCCAGGTCTTCATATTGGTCCTGCTGCCAGTTGCCGTCTCCTCCATGTAAATAGAGCCTTTTTTTGGGAGCTACCTGGAGCTTCCCACATACTGGTCTTCCCACATGGGCAAGGAGCCCATGGGGCCTGTGGGAGGTTGCTGGAGGATCTTAGGGCAGCTCTTGGGAGAGGGGAAGGGTGGCCCTTCCTCTCTATATGTGACTAGTGTAGATGCAGCTTAACTTTCATTTGGCTCAAGAAATAATCCCTTTTTGGCGCTATGCAGTTTTATTCTCCCTTGGAAATTTTATGTTAATATTGTGCTATATCCCAGTAATTTTTATTTCTTATCTCTGTGTTGAAGGTACTTGAAAGTATCTTGAAAGTCATGAAAGACTGAGTAAATAAGCTTTCTCCCTCTTAAGCCCTCTGTCTAGTTGTTTCATAAAAATGTTTTACAGGGGCACCTGGGTGGCTCAGTGGGTTAAAGCCTCTGCCTTCAGCTCAGGTCATGATCCCAGGGTCCTGGGATCGAGCCCCGCATCGGGCTCTCTGCTCGGCAGGGAGCCTGCTTCCTTCTCTCTCTCTGCCTGCCTCTCTGCCTGCTTGTGATCTCTGTCTGTCAAATTAAAAAAAAAAAAAAAAATTAAAAATAAATAAATAAATAAATAAATTAAAAAAAAAGTTTTACAGTGGCGAGGGCCATCTTGAATTAATCTACCCACCCTCTCCTGCAGCAGCCTTTGGCAAGTGCAGGGAGGTATGTTCCTTCCCTAGGATCCCTTTCATTTTGAATACTGTATTAGAACAGTGGCTGCTGTGCCGGGGAAAAGGGAGTACCATAATTTGAAGATGAAGCTGAGATGTTGGGCTTGTGGCTGTGTCCTCGAGACCCCCAGGGCTGCTCCTCAGTGCCCAGGGTGAGTCCTGCTTCCTGGGGAGAAACACAGGAGACGGGGAACTAGACCCACAAAAGCCTCACAAAGATGTAGGAATCCCTAGAGGCAAAGAGGATGGAAGTGGAAAGCAGCTGCTCCTCGCACGGCTGCTTCTCAGGTCTGCCCACATCTTTCATCTGGCCAGGCAGCTCCTGCTGCCCTACCAGGGTGGTGGTTTTCCCTCCTGCCTCTTTCCTTCCTTTTTAAGTCTTCCCCATAAAGCAGTTAGCTTTTTCATAAATCAGCATTTATGTGTTTGGCACACTCTAGCAGGTTTGTAAGGGAGTTGTTCAGGGTTACTCACAGGAACAAACCTTTCCTTACAGCAGTGGGCACTAGGTAACCGAGCATTATATGAGGTTATAAACCAATTGTCTGGATTGTGGATTAATAATGTTAATGTGCCTTTGAGAGAATAAAGCACCTTGGGCTCTTTCAAGAGGTTTCTGGGTCATATTGCCTACCCGCTACGTGACCTGGGCAACACTTCCGGTTTCCACCATCTGTAAAGTGGAGACACGACTTTGGCTCATTAGGTTGCGCTTTAGAAATGTGATGATGCAGGGAAGCCTTCAGCCCAGTGCCTGACCTCCTGTATCTGTCCAGTTGGCAAGTGTACATCAAGGATCTGTTGTGAGCAGTGTTGCTCTCAAATGCCGCCCCTTCCTTGTGTGACAAATGAATGTGCTGACAACCAAACAGATTGGCTTAGGGTCTGCCCCCTCCCATCCTGGCCTCCCTGGCTCTGGTTGCTCTCCGTATGGGGTTTTGTCCTTCCTTTGTAGTTGCGATAGGACATAGGGTAGAAGCAATGTGTTTGGGTGTACTTTATATGAGTAGCAGAGAGCGAGTGCCACTTACTCTGTGACCTTGTGCGAGGTAGTGGATCTCTGTGTTGGTTTCCCTATTTGTTAAATAGTGATGATGATAGGTGCATTCCTATGTGCACAAATCTGTAATGTTTGCCTTTTGACAGTTGTGCACCTCAGGGTAAGGTGTGTTTCTCTGCCCCTTTCTACAGGAGGGAGGAATCCTGCCAAGGGAGTTCCACAAGGTCAGGCCCATAAACTTTATCATCATTACTCCAGAAGTCAGCTGGTCTGCTCACTTCTGTCCCTGATAACGCTCATCTACCCTGCAGGGATGGGCGCCTGAGTCCTGGGAAGGTTTCTCCGAAGAAACAAGGAGATGGTTTTTGCTGATTCTCTGCCCTCTCTTCATCATTTTCTATTTCTAAATAATTTGCTCATTTCATCAGTCCTTTTGGGAAGGGAGGCTCTTTCCCGTTGCCAGGCAGTTCTTAAATACTGGTGTCCTCTTCCTTTTTGCCCCTTAGCCACCACTAGTGGTAGGCTGAATGAAATGTAGGGCAGTGGCCAAACCAAGGTGCTCATGAGAGGAGCAACTGGGACTCAAGGTTGCAGGAAAACCCCGAGCCAGGTTAGGGCTCCTACCCTTCCTTGCTAGTCTACATCATGTCCCACTGGAGATGCCAGGGCCCTACTGAACATGGGGTGCACATCCCTGCCTCCAGTCAGAGCTCCCTACAGCCACAGTGTCTGGGTTTGGGAGAGGGTTAAGATGCTTTTTAAAAATTTTCAAGGACGGGGCACCTGGGTGGCTCAGTGGGTTAAAGCCTCTGCCTTCGGCTCAGGTCATGATCCCAGGGTCCTGGGATCGAGCCCCGCATCGGACTCTCTGTTCAGCAGGGAGCCTGCTTCCTCCTCTCTCTCTCTGCCTGCCTCTCTGCCTACTTGTGATCTCTGTCTGTCAAATAAAATAAATAAAAATCTTAAAAAAAAATTTTTTTTCAAGGACTCTCCTGTTTTAAGAATTGGTATACTAGTGATCCTGGCCCTGGGAAGTCAGAGGGAGCCTTAAGCAGAGATCTGGGGAAAGGGGGTAGGTGGTGAGCCTGATATGTGCCATTTAAATTTAAAAGCTGTATATTAGAAAATAGACATCCATTTGGATGGACAAGATCAGAAGGAACCAGCTCTAAATCCTGGTGGTTAAACATGTTTTTATAGGGAAGGCAGAGTTGAGTCTTTTTACCTGCCTTAGATTATAAACTTGGTATTGTGATCCTCTCCCACCACAACTAATTTGTAAACAGCTGGTTGGAGTCAGGAGCCTGGAAGGAGCTAGAGGGCCGAGTTCTAATCCAACATTAACCTGTACCCTTCTTTAAAAAAAAAAGAAAATCCGGATAAACAGGCCTCCTTCCCTTCCACTTCTTTATCTGGTGGACTTGGCACAGTTGAGTGCATTGGCTGCAGATTTTTTTTTTTTTTTTTTACTTTAATAGTTAGAGATTTCTTTGAGAATTTGACGTGTACCTTCTTCCCAGAAAAATGTGTACACACACAATTTTGCACTCAAATCAAGGGTTGCTCCCATCTAGTTAAGATATTGTGACAAAGCATTTGGGGGCGGGGGATGTCTCCAGTGCCTTTCAAAAGCAAGATAGTCATCCGTTACCATGAATTTTAAAAGGCAGAACAAAACCACACCCAGCCTGGAGGGTTTCATTCAGAGGAGCCCCTATGGCCCTGAGGCACAGGGTGGTGAAGCCATTCCTGTGTTCCTGTCCTTGCTGCTTTTGGGAATGCAGTAAATAATGGGGCAGAAAGGTGTTGAGGCAGTTCTGACCTTGTTTAAAACTAAAACGCCAGCCTTGTGGCAGATCTGGGGTTTGCATCGGAGAAAGTGGTGATTACAGAGGGAAATTTGCATCATTAATTAGGAATGCAAATTTTTGCAAGTTTAATTCTCTGAAAGCAGGAAGGCTTTGGGAGGGAGAAAAGCTAAGAGGAAAACTGTCTCCCAAAGGATTTTTGTAAGGGCTTTTCCCTCCCCCTCCTCGTATTTGACCTATTTATGTACTTTCAGAGTGTTGATGTCATAGCATTTCAAAGGCATATTGTATGTCTTGACTGGTAACTTCTTTTAAGTAGGCCTAAAATATCCCCTTCTCCATTAATGATCAGCATGGTTCCCTGTAGTAATGGAAATTGTCATAGAATGTAATACTCATCCAGACGGCCTGGGGTCATCCCCTCCCCCCCTCAGTTCTGGGCCCCCCTTGGCAATAACTGCAATGTAGCCAGCAGATAAAAATAACCTCTAAGAAAACTAGCTTTGTGTAGATTAATATTCTTTGAAGTTAAAAACGATGTGTTTTAGGATGCAATACTGAGTACGGCTTTGGAGAAAACTCTAACTGGAGTATCTTTTGACCTGTTTATTAGTAAGGATTTTGTAGGGAAGCCATTCCCTGCCCTATCTGCCTGTTTCTCTTGTGGGATTAATCATTTCCTTTTGACCTTGTGCTCTGCCCCTAACATGTTGCATTGATCAGATCCCGAAATCTCAAGTTCTTTTTCCACCCCCACCAACGACCCCATTCCGGTCAGAAAACCTGAGGTGTGAGGGGGAAGGGGTATAAGAAACATTATTTATCCATTTCAATTTATTTTTAAAAACAATGGTCTCCACCTTTCTGCTCTCTCTTTTTTTTTTTAAATGGGGCTTTTGTGAAACAGTCCTCTTAAAAAAGCTCCCTTTTCCCGAAATGTGACTAGAAATGTCACTAATTTCAGCTCAGTACATCTTAAAACCTTTTAGACAGTGTTTTTTGAGGGCATGGAGGAAAAGTTCTTTTTGATAAGGGTTTCATTTCTCTCCCTTCCCCCACTCCTGCTTGGAATGGAATACAATTGATAAGAGATGAGTATAGTTAGCAAGAGAGCTGAGTCAATGACAAGCATATGCAGAATTGACTTAGTATGCCTTTAACTGAGAGACAAAGTTGTTTGGAGTCTCTTTTTAGTGTTATCCACACCTTTTCTTCCGGTTAGTAATGATAAAAGAGCTGGCAGCTTTGGAAGGGATGGGGTTTAAAGTAATACCTCCTGTATGCCAGTTATAGAAAATTTATTTTTTGGAATTTAAAGATTTCAGGGTAGCAAAATTGTGTATGTGTGAGAAAGAGAAGTGTATATAAAAGTTGAGAAATAAAAGGAAATCTCATTTTATCATCCGGGCATGATAGAACAGCTGATTTCTTTTGGGGACGTGGGTGAGGAGTATTCTCTCCACTTCCCACTTGCGAGAAACTGGTCATCAGGAGAGAGGATGCCTGGAGCCTTCCTGCTGGAATATGCCCGAAGGGACCTGTACAACAAAGGCTCTGCATTGGACCACCTGCCATCTTGGACCCAGCTGTTTTACAGTTGGCTCTAACTCTGGGACTAAATTGATCACAGATCCCCTGGGGGTCGCCTTTGGATTGTGGGGCCATGAGTGAAATTAGGGACAAGGACAGTGTTGTGGCCTGAACTGGAGTCCCTGGGGGCACATCCTGGAAGAGGACATGGAGAGCTGTGTTCCTTCCCTCTGACCAGAGTGAGTCTGGGGGTTGCTAGATGGATAAATAGGTTTTTTCCAGCTTTGCCAAGTGTCCACTTCTGGGTTATGCCTGATGGGGTTGTACAGAAATTTGAGATATTAAGGACCAAGATGTGTGGTCAGAATAAATGCAGTGAAGAGAGGGTGAGCGGCTCCACAAGAGCCAGGAGTAGGGGTGGAGACCCTAAGCAAGATCAGAACATTTGGCCGAAGGTCTCCTCAGCTACGTTCATCTTAGGGCACCTTGGGAATTGCTGTTTATTAAAGTCTGGCATGGTGGGGCGCCTGGGTGGATCAATTGGTTAAGTGTTCGACTCTTAATTTCAGCTCAGGTCATGATCTCATGGTGAGATTGAGCCCCAAGTCAGGCTCCTGCATAGGATTCTTACCCATTGGGCGCCTGGCTGGCCCAGTGGGTTAAAGCCTCTGCCTTTGACTCAGGTCATGATCCCAGCCAGGGTCCCTGGGATCTAGCCCTGCAGGTGGCTCTCTGCTCAGTGGGGAGTCTGCTTCTTCCTCTCTGCCTGCCGCTCTGCCTACTTGTGATCTTTCTCTCTTTGTTAAATAAATAAAGTTAAAAAAAAAAAAAAAAGATTCTCACTCATTCCCCTAACCTTGCCCCAAAAATAAAGTCTGGCATGTTAAACTCCAAGGAATTTATTCTTGACCTCTAGGCAGTGGGGACCCATTGAGGGTTGTTGAGTTTGGGAGTCATGAAAAAAATCAGTGATCCGGCACACAGATAAAAATGCCCACGCCACAGGCTTAAGAGATCCTGGCAGGGTAGATGGAAGTTTACTGAGGTGAGTTTTTCAAGGCAGTCGGGGAGGGATTGTTGTTGTTACTGTTGGCAAAGGCAGCAAAGCCTAGTGGTTTCTGCATCGACTCTGGAGGCAGGCTCTGCCCCTTTCTGCTTCTATTCTTTTTTTTTTTTTTTTTTTTTAAGATTTTATTTACTTGACAGAGATCACAAGTAGGCAGAGAGGGAGGTGAGGCAGGCTCCCCACTGAGCAGAGAGCCTGATGTGGGGCGATCCCAGGACCTTGGGATCATGACTTGAGCCAAAGGCAGAGGCTTTAACCCAATGAGCCACCCAGGCGCCCCTCTGCTTATATTCTTGAGCAAGTTACTATCTGTGCCTCAGTTTCTTCATCTGTAAAAAAAATAATAGTAGCTACCCCATGATGTTGTGATCAGGATAAGTGACTGTAAAGCACACCTAGAGAAACGTTTGCCATTATTAAACTTTTTCTGGGTCTTAGAAAACTTGACTGAATGAGCCTCAGCAGAGAGCCCTATGTTTCGTTTAAGCCTCCTATATGTGCTTTGGGTGGAAACTTAGAAATACAGAGTACTCCTGATCATGCTAACCCAGAGATAACTATTACATTTTGATGTATGTCATTCTTGCTAACATGGTTTAAAATAAAGTGGACATTTCTGGGGCGCTAGAGTCATGATGTTATGGTTATGAGATGGCGCCCCATGTTGGGCTCTGTGCTTTTAGCACAGAATCTGCTTGAGATTCTCCCCCATCTTCTGCCCCTCCCCTCACAGTTGGATGTGCACCTGTGTTCTCTCTCCCTCTGTCTCAAAGAAAAGAAAAAAAGTATGGGCATTCCTTCATTTTCCAACCAAGATTATATTGTCAATACTTATTTTGTATTGTGTTCTTTTTCAATTCCCATTATATTATATAGGATATTATTTATTATTAGTATAAATAGTAATTAAATGTGTAGCTTATCTTAGGAAATATTTTAGGGATGTGAAGGAGATAGCAAGAAGTATTTGTAATTTCATGAAGTTTTAACTACATAAATACCCCCCAGTTTGGCACGGGGTGAAAAAATGCATGGTGGTATTCTGTGACATCCAAACACTTGACTATAGATTGGATTAGCAAGGAATGCTTGTACCTGTTTTTCTTCCTTTACACAAATAGAATACTATGTACATAAAACTTTATTTATTTATTTATTTATTTGACAGAGATCACAAGTAGGCAGAGAGGCAGGCAGGGCGGGGGGAGCACGCTCCCTGCTCAGCAGAGAGTCCGATGCGGGGCTCGATCCCAGCACCCTGAGATCATGACCTGAGCCGAAGGCAGAGGCCCAACCCTCTGAGCCACCCAGGCGTCCCTACTTTTCTTATTTTTTGCTTAGTAATGTATTTTGGAGGTAATTCATGGGTATAGCGCATCTCATTCTTCGTGGTTGCCCAGTAATCAGTCTTTTTAACAATTATTTACCCAGTCTTATTGACGGACATTGTTAGTTCGCTTCCCATCACAAACATGGTGTCATAAATCGCCTGTCTTTTCAAGGAACTGCCTCATTCCTAGCTGAATGGCTTGAACATGGATCTATCCTGTAGCTCGTGAAGGTGCTTGTTTACTGGATAAGTGATGTGCTCTTTTTTCTTGGGAAAAAATGGAGGTTAAAGCTTTTCCTGAGATCACATTGGGTCAGCGGTGATAAATAAGATTATAGCTCTGGACCACAGGCATGTCAGATCTGGAGTTCTGTTTCCTCAAAAATGTGGAAGAGAGGGTGGCTTAGGGAGATCCAGGGGAAGGCATGTTAGGGATGGCCCCTTTGGAAGCTTACTGGGGATTTGCATTCTCCCCTTTTTCCTTTTTTTTAAATGGTTTTGTTTTCTACCACATTATCCTGGAGAGTTAGTTCTGGAGGACCACCTGGTTCATAGACAATAGGGAAAACATCAGAAGATGCTTCTGGACACGCTTATTTACTACGTTGAGCCCCTGAGAGGTTGTGACTAACTCTTGGGGTTTGGCAAACCTTACTTTTTCTTTGGCTCTCCCTGTGTGGCTGCTGCCTGACCATGGCTTGGGAATGGAACCCATGGATTCAATTTTGACAGAGGGAGGAAGGAAACTTGAATATCCTACTCTGTCCCCTAGGCCTTACTCAAGGGGGAAGGAAGGCATTAACTGGCTGAAGAAAGCCTAGCTCTTGGCTCTTAGCTCATTGAAAAGCTGCTTTACCTTACTTCTTTATCTATCTATTTTCAAAGACCCTATTTATTTATTTGACAGTGACAGAGACACAGCGAGAGAGGAACACAAGCAGGGGGAGTGGGAGAGGGAGAAGCTGGCTTCCTGCTGAGCAGGGAGCCCAATTCCAGGGAGCCCAATTCCTGGGCTTGATCCCAGGACCCTGGGGTCATGACCTTTGCTGAAGGCAGATGCTTAACTGACTGAGTCACCCAATGGCCCAATTTTACCTTTTTTAATAGATAAAATTAAAATGGTCTTTTATTTATGGATTGTTTCTCATGGTTCTGTAGGTACCCTGTACTTGGTGGAGTCAGTCTTTGTCCTGTTTGTTATTGGAGGTGCAAGCTTGGGTTCTTCTCTCCATATGTGGCCTGGGCTGTTCCCAGTGGGTTAGCTAGTTCTGAGGGTGTTCTAGGCCCTTGGAAGCATTGGCTGTCCCCTCTCTGCTGTTTCATAGCCTGATTTTTCGACAGGTGACTGGGCAGGGTGAGTTCAGTCTAGACACAAGCGGAGGGGAAACAGACTCCATTATTTTGATGAGAAGAACAGCAAAAATGGTACAGGTGTGGGGGTAGCTGCAGAGGTGGGGTGAGGGCGTCATTCTCAGCCTGTGGAAATAGCAAGTGTAGTTTGTGTTTAAGGAACACTGAGGAGTCCGGATGGCCCGGACAGACATCGTTGACAGAGTGGCTTTCAGGGTTTCCGGAGCGGGTGCTGTGAGCCGTCCCTGACTTTATAAAATGTGCTCTCTGCATGGGGAAGAGACCAGTCCCAAGAATGCAGGTAGTGTGGAAAGTGGTAGCATGCGCAGGAATGTCTGGGAGAAAGGATTCTTTTTTTTTTTTTAAAGGTGATTTTATTTATTTACTTGACAGAGATCACAAGTAGGCAGAGAGGCAGGCAGAGAGAGAGGAGGAAGCAGGCTCACGGCTGAGCAGAGAGCCCGATGCGGGGCTCGATCCCAGGACCCTGAGATCATGACCTGAGCCGAAGGCAGAGGCCTTAACCCACTGAGCCACCCAGGTGCCCCTGGGAGAAAGGATTCTGCAGAAGGCCTTATCCCACCCAGAATGCAGGTTCACATTCAGGGATAGTTGTTTTGGGGAACACAGCAGAGAGGCCCTGACTGACAGAAGGAGTGGCCTCAGAGGAACCTCAGATTTACCAGGGGGAGGGAAGGGGAGATGCTGAGCCGCATGGGCTGGCCTGGTTGGGGCTCCGTGGAGGGGCAGAGCAGGTGCTGTGGCCCCACAGGAAGCTGGGGACCTCTACAAGTCAGAGTTGTTGTCCAGTACACTTACTTGGAACCTCCGGTGGCCAGAGAACAGCATCTCTCACATTCTTTTCAGTGGGCAAACAAATAACAGCCATGGCCCAGAGGGCAATTTGGGTGACTTTATCAGCCCTGCCTTCCGGATGTGTTCCTGGAGTTGGATTTAGCTTGCCTGTTACTTACCACCCGGCCATCCCTGTCCTCTCAGTTAGGACTGCTGGTCAGCATTTGTGTTTTCTGCACCTTCTCTTAACAAGTCTGAAACCGCCAGCTGTGAGATTAAGTGTATGATCCACCTGGACGTTTGAACATAGGTTTTTTTTTTTTTTTTTTTTTTACTCCTCAATGTAAGGTGGCCCCATTGTGCCCTGGGTCTCCTTCCATGTCTGGATGGATGACCGCAACAGGCACTGTAACCTTTGTCCCTTCAAGGGCACCCAGCTGTCATTGACACTCCTGCAAGGAGGCTTTTCCCTGCCTCCCTCATTCTTCTCTGGCCCATGAGCTTCCAGCTCACATTTCCCTCCAATCTACTCCAGATTCTTCCCCCATGCATGGGCCAGGAACAGTGTGCTGCTTTGCTAAAGTTGTCCTTTTAGTTGGATTTGTAAATCTTCCATTTCTGTGGTCCTTCCATCCCATTCTTTGAAAGAAGCCATTTCTGATTTACCTGGCCGACCCCCAAGGCCATGCAACCACAATAAATACTACGAAGGAAGTCCTTTGGTACAACTTTTCTGGATGGCCGGGGTTTTTTGTTTGTTTGTTTGTTTTTGTTTTTTAAATCTGCCCCCAAATATCATGTAGTTTGGTTAATTCCTTAACTTGTCTTACCGATCCTCTCAGGTGGGCTCCCAAATGAGGTCACTTTGGAGATTTAAAGTGGGTGCTGCATGTGCAGGCCGGGGCTCACCAGACTGGACCAACCAAGGTGTCTAGGAGACTGGAAGCTTCTTCGGTTGTTGTTTTAACTCTCCCAAGGCTCTTAGCCCAGAGCCTTAAATCCAGTGTAGATAATTAAAAAAAAATTAGTAAACACAGCACACTTGATAAAAGGGTATTGTGGCCTCAGAGACAGATTCAAGGACTTCAGCCTGCACTAGGGTAGGCCAAGTATAAGAGCCCTCTGTAAAACAGAGGAAACTGAACATCTAGGAGGGTGTTAGGAGACAGGGAGGCTTCCCATAGCCGACCAAAGAGGGGGACAGGCCAGCCTGAGACTCCCAGGTCCATGCCTTATGGAGAAGGTGGTTTTGTTGCAGTGGGATTAATGTGGTAGAAGGAAAAAGGAATGAAAACCCATGTGGTCCAGAACTTCAAAATAGACTAATTTGAGAATCTGTTGCAGCCAGTTACAGTTGAATCCAGAACCCAGGTCTGAACTGCATGGGCCCACGTAATGAAGGTTTTTTTTGTTCCTAATAAATATAGCACTATAAATATATTTTCCCTTCCTTATGATTTTCTTAATATTTTTGTCTCTACCTTTGTTAGAACACAGTATATATATATACTACGTACAGTGTAGGGAACATGTTCATCAACTATTCTCTATAAGGCTTTTGGTGAGCAGTAGGCTATACTAGTTAAGCTATTGGAGAGTCTGGATTTTCAACTGCGTGCGGGGGCGGGGGGAGGTTCACTGTCTCTAAACCCCATGTTGTTTCAAGGGTCAACTGTCTTTAAATCTCTCCTGCCTTGTACCTCACATTTTCTGGTACAGGTGCTAGCCAGAAGAGAAGTGACTAACAAGGCGCGATGAAGGCAGTCAGGAATTTTAGGACCCAAGTAGAGACCAATTGGAAGGCCATTCTTTTCCCTTATTTTCTTCCTGAGACTTTAGATTACGTAACTGATAGCCCCTGGCTGTTGGCTAAGTCCGGACTTGCAGATTTCCCCATTCTAGCCTGCCCCCCACCCCCGCGGCCTCCTATGAGCTCAAGAGTGTATCCTTGCAAATATGCTTGGGTAGTGGGGTGGTCAGGAGGGTCTGTCACGCACCCCTCTGTCCAAGGCAGGAGGTCAGGGTTCCTGATGCACTGCTCACTGAGCCAGTGTTGGCACGCTGCCCGCAGGTTCTGCTAGCTTCACACGGGTGCTGTTTGAGAGCTGCCCACCCACAGGCTTCATTTAGTGGGATTTCTGAAAAGTTCCACATTTGAGACATGACAAATCATTTCATCAGAGGAAAAAAACATTGTACAGGCTTCTAACACGGAACTTGACTCCAGTGGTCTTACCTGCAGTGTCCCCACACCTTGATCTTTTTTCTGATTTTATCTTAGAACTAGTTGGTTGGCCTTTCCTTGCTAAGAATCCTGCTGGCCTAGGTGTGATGCCTTGATTCTCGCGTGTGCGCTCTACTTGGTCCTGGCCAAGTCCCGTGGTAATCAGTGCTGCTTTGAGAGCACTGATGTTTTAAATGCTTTGCACACCTGTGGGAAAGAGGGGTGAATTTCAAGGGACTAGGGCTCCATTTCTGGCCTTCGTTCTGGCCAGTGACCATTCCTGGTTTGGCAGCTGACCCTCTCCTTGCTCCAGTACGTTTATCCCTATTTGTCCCTAAGATTTCAGCACTACCAGCCAGGCGGTCTGCCCATCTCATCGCTAAAAACCGGAATCCAGCTTTCTTTTTTCCCCTCGGACCAGTTTCTGCTGGTTTGCCTAGGCTCTTTGTCCCACCCTTGGCTGAGCTTGTTTTCTCTTTCCACACCCTTCCTTTAAAGGCCTTAAAGTTTTAATGGTCTCAATCAGAAATGGCTGCATGTCTTGTTTGAATAGCTTCCTGTCCCTACCCTACCTGTGCCCTATTTAGGACTCCAGAGGTCACTGATAGGACTCTAATGGGGAGACCTGCCCAGTAAACTGCAGGGATCAGAGTCAGCCCTTGGCTCCTGTTCTTCTGGTGGCTCCCAGCCTGAGTGGCAGGAGGCTCTTTAAAGTTGGTTTTCTTGCTTGACCTCGCTCTGGCTAGCTAGTGCTCCATTGGCATTTGTCCATGGGACTAGGTTTCCTATTGTTGGAAAAGAAGGAATGGGTGCCTTAAATTAATTGCCTAACACGGGGCACCTGGGTGGCTCAGTGGGTTAAGCCTCTGCCTTCAGCTCAGGTCATGATCTCAGGGTCCTGGGATCCAGCCCTGATTTGGGCTCTCTGCTCAGCAGGGAGCCTGCTTCTCTCCACTTTCTCCCCGCCTCTCTGCCTACTGTGATCTCTCTTTCTGTGTCAAATAAATAAATGAAACCTTAAAAAATTAGTTGCCTAACAAATGTTAACATGAAGAAGGCTTAAAAAGGACATCCAGGGGCGCCTGGTGGCTCAGTGGGTTAAAGCCTCTGCTTTGGCTCTGGTCATGATCCCAGTGTCCTGGGATCAAGCCCCACATCAGGCTCTCTGCTCAGCGGGGAGCCTGCTTTCTCCTCTCTCTCTGCCTGCCTCTCTGCCTACTTGTGATCTCTGTCTGCCAAATAAATAAATAAAATCTTTAAAAAAAAAAAAAAAAAAAAGGACATCCATTTCTTGACACGACCAGGGCCTTCCCCTACCCCATTGCACTAGAGAGCTGTCTTGAGCCCCTTCTGGAGTGTGGAGCTCAGAAACACCAGTCACAGGGCTTGAGCCACGCTCCCCGGGTCATAACCTGAGCCAAAACCAAGAGTCAGGCCGTCAACAGATTGAGCCACCCTGGCGCCCCAGTTTCTTGCCATTTTAGATAATACCTGACAGACAAGTCCAGATCAAAATAAAATTTCTGCAGCAATTAAATACTTGGTTAACCTCTTGATTTAGAGGCATCGCTTAGTTAAGGAACTTAAAATTGTCTTAAAACTGTCAGTGGATGTGACCCTGTAACCTTGGACCATCAGGAAGGCCAGAGTTGGACCTTTCTTACCCAGGGCAGAGTAATGAACTTAGGAGTCCAGCTTACGCAATACGCAAATACAATGGGAATGGGGAGAGAAAAGAAAAATTTTTTGTTGTGTTGGAAGGAGAAAATATGGCTAGTAATGTTTAACCCCCTCCCCCTTTTTACTTTTTGGTTATTACCTCAGTCTTTATTTCTGTTTCCCTCCCCGGGACAGTTTCCCCCAAGGTGATGAGTGTGTTTACTTAAAATTCACCTGTCCAGGGACGCCTGGGTGGCTCAGTTGGTTGGGCGGCTGCCTTGGGCTCGGGTCATGATCCCAGCGTCCTGGGATTGAGTCCCACATCGGGCTCCTTGCTTGTCAGGGAGCCTGCTTCTCCCTCTGCCTTTGCCTGCCATTCTGTCTCCCTGTGCTCGCTCTCTCTCCCTCTCTCTCTCTGACAGATAAATAAAATCTTTAAAAAAAAAAAATTCACCTGTCCACATGATCTCAGCCGCAGAGGCAATTGAAACCCCTTTTTCTTCAAGGGAGTGAAAAGGTTTCAGGTGCACAATGTTGCCTACTGTTGAAGAGGTGAGGGCTGAGTTACATGGCCACCTACAGAGTCTGGCCGTTATATTAAGTCAGCCCCGGAGCACCACCTACTTTGTTCCAGATTAAAACTGCCTTTTGTGACCTTGGCGGCAACAGGAAAGCTGTGCATCTATGTCAAAATCTATCTTTTCTTGTCTGGTCTAAAAATCCATAATTTACGTGAGCAGTGATCTCAGCTTTGGAACAGCTCTCTTTTATCTGTTGCTAGAAGCTGCATGGGCCACTCATCAGTACATCAGAGGTCGGATGCAAGCCGGGGCGGCGGCTGGGACGCTGAGGATTCCGTAAGGCTTTGTATGACCGCTGGCTGCCCGTGGGGCTGTAAATGGGGCTCAGAGTTCTAATTTTTTCAAAACCTCTGGGGGAGTTAGTCCAACTCTTGCCTCTTGTGAGATAGAACTTGAGATAATACTTACAGTGGAGAGCAAAGGAAAAATAATACCTAATGGGAACATTGTGGGAAGAATGGTAATAACCTCTTAGAAGTAAATTATGTGGGGCCTTTGGAGCAACTCATTCATGGGCTCCACGAGTATTTGTTAGGTCCATAGCTATGAAGAGCGCTGCACCACTGAGTCTAGGCTCCAGACCCCACTCATGGACACTAGGTTGTCAGCGGGAGGATTTTCCTCCCTCACTTACTTGGGGTTTTTTTGGGGAGGGGTGGAGTGAAATTATGCAGTATATTTTTATTTTTTTCCACAGTTCTCATTTTATTGAAGTTTTAGAAATACATTTGAACAGTTTATAACTTATTAGAAGATAACTGCAATTCTCTGTACCACCCTTTTTTAATACCTAGCTTGTCCCTTTTTTTTTTTTTTAAAGATTTTATTTATTTATTTGTCAGAGAGAGAGCTAGAGTGAGCACAGGCAGATAGAGTGGCAGGCAGAGGCAGAGGGAGAAGCAGGCTCCCTGCTGAGCAAGGAGCCCGATGTGGGACTCGATCCCAGGACCCTGAGATCATGACCTGAGCCGAAAGCAGCTGCTTAACCAACTGAGCCACCCAGGTGTCCCTGTCCCTTTTTTTTAAAGTGTGGTTTTTTATTTTTTAATTTAAGTTTTTAATTCCCGTTAGTTAATGTATGGTGTTAGGTTCAGGTGTGCAGTATTAGTGATTCAGCACTTGCATACATCACCTGTGCTCATCACAAGTGTGCCCTTTAATAGTATAATCTTTTTTGATTTTGGCTTTTCCCTGGCAAGCATAATCTTTTCAAATGCTGGAATCTGAAAAAATGTGCAGATATACTATGATTCGTTTCTTTGTTGGTACCGAAGTTTTATTTCTGCTTTTGACCTGGAAGAATTTTTAAATAGTCCAGTTTTATTTAAGTAAACGAGTTTATTAAAACTATGTTTGGTAGGCAGTAATCCAAAACACAATTGCGGGAATGCCTGGGTGGTTCTGTCAGGTAAGTGTCCAACTCTTTGATTTCAGCTCAGCACACGGATCTCTGGGTTTGTCAGACTGCTTACAGATTCTCTCTCTCTCCCCCTCTGCCCTCCCTTCGCCCCTCCCTGGGGCGGAGGCAATTTTAGCTTGTTCTCTCTCTCTCTCTCTCTTTTTTTTTTTTTAAAGATTTTATTTATCTGTCAGAGAGAGAGAGGGAGAGAGAACGAGCACAGGCAGACAGAATGGCAGGCAGAGGCAGAGGGAGAAGCAGGCTCCCTGACAAGCAAGGAGCTCAATGTGGGACTCGATCCCAGGACACTGGGATCATGACCTGAGCCAAAGGCAGGTGCTTAACCAACTGAGCCACCCAGGCGTCCCATCTCTCTCTTTTTTAAGATTTTATTTATTTGACGGAGAAAGAGCGCATGAACAGGAAGAGGGGCAGAGGGAGGTTGAAGCAGGCTGCCCACTGAGCAGGGAGCCTGACATAGATCCTGGGATCATGACCTGAGCCAAAGGCAGATGCTTAACCAACAGAGCTACCAAGGAGCCCCACAGGTCTGGCCTGTTTCAAAGTGCCACTTAGTGTCATGTAATGTAACTTGATCTGTTGGGGGAACCCCAGAGCATAAATGTGTCACTTGCCACCATCAAGAAGATACTCCTTGATTGCGGGGGCCCTTGTTAAGGCCTTCAGAAAGTGTGGGAGAAGCTCCAGGCAGTGGGCAGTAAACCCTGGGGGTCTTGGTGGGTATGGTAAACCGGGAATGTGCCTTAAGCTGCATGGGCGGGTAAAGATAACAGGGCTCTGCCTGAAAACCGGAGTCTTTACAGGAGACAAATGAATAAATAGTCCAGGAAGCCTGGGAGCTCTCCCAGGTTGGGTTCCCCAGGGGCAGATGCCGGAGAATGAGTTTATCAGCAGTTGTGCTAGGCAGGGAGGAAGCAGGATGGAGGCAGGCTCAAGGAGGGCATAACTGTCCTGCCCTCATTGTCGCTGGGGGCAGAGCCTGACTTTCTGTCTGGACTAAGAAGGATAGAGCTGCTACAGGGAGATTATTCCAGGGAGGAGAAACGGGATGAACAGAGGCTTGGCTGCCTCCCCACTCCACACCCCCAGAGGTGCCATGTATAGTGTCTCACACGTAGTGTTTAGTGACCTCATGATTAATACTTTAAAAAATTAGGGATGTCCGGCTGGCTCTGAAGATCATGTGACTCTTGACCCAGGGGTCATGAGTTTGAGCCAGGCACTTCATGGGGGGTGGGGGATTGATTGATTAATTAATTTTAAATATTTTATTTATTTATTTATTTGACAGATCACAAGTAGGCAGAGAGGCAGGCAGAGAGAGAGGAGGAAGCGGGCTTCCTGCTGAGCAGAGGAGCCCGATGTGGGGCTCATCAATCCCAGGACCTGGGATTGTAACCCACTGGCCCCGGGAGAGATTATTTAAGTAAATATACATATTTTCTAAAAGGAGCAAAAAAATTAAATTGTGTCTTCTTGTGACTTCACAAAGGCTCGGAGAACTGCAAACTGTAGCCCAGCGTGGGAGGAGCTGCTGTCTTCTGCATGTTGGTTTTCCTGCTCCAAATGCCCATGCCTCCTTCCTGACCCAACCCTCCCCTTAGAGCTCACCTGGGGGGTTTTCCAACCCAGAAAAACAACTTCCGCCGTGTCATCCTTTTTTGTGTCTGACAGGCCCTTTGAGGAGTCAGGTCTACTGCTGTACCTTCAGCTTTCTTTCTTTCTTTCTTTCTTTCTTTCTTTCTTTTTAGCTTTTTTTCTTTCTTTATTTTTAAGATTTTATTTGTCAGAGAGCACAAGCAGGGGGAGTGGCAGGCAGGGGGAGAAGCAGGCTCCCCGCTGAGCAGGGAGCCCAATGTGGGATTTGATCCGAGGACCCTGGGATCATGACCTGAGCAGAAGGCAGATGCTTAACCAACTGAGGCACCCAGGAGTCCCCTGTACCCTCAGCTTTAAACATAAGGAGATGGCTATGGTAAGAAGGATTTATGAACCTGTTTTGTCTGTGACTCTGGCAAAACTGGAAGGCCTTGTGTGCTGTGGTTCCCAGGATGGCATTGTTCTCTGGGGGTTCATCTTTAAGAATCAGTGCTAGAGGGGTTTTCTCCCAGGATGAACTCACTTTGATACTTTTTAGTAACTCTGACATTCTGGGACCATAGATTGGGTTATCTCTCTTTTTATCAAATCTGCAAGTAAGCTCAGCCAACTTCAGGCATTCAGTTTGGAAACAATTTACTCATCTAATTATCTGTGCCTTTTTATTTGGTTTTTAGTTTTAAAAAGGTAATGATTTTGGTTTTGTGTATATCAGTATCAAAAGCTGTGTGCTCAGGCAGGGTCCTTCCAGGGAGAAGAAACAGTGTGTATGAGGTCCCTGAGACAAGGGAACATGGCAGGGTTGCTAGAATATAAAATTGGGGATCCGTGTGACTGACTATAGGGCTTTGGGACTGGTCCCATAGCAGGAAAGCAGGTGGTAGGGAGGGAAAGGAGCTTTTATTTATTTATTTTTAAAAATATTTTAAAGGGTTTGACTAAGCCTTGTGAGTTGGGGTCCTGCTAAGGTGGTAGTTGGTGTTGGAAAGAGAGGGAACAGTGTTCATTGGAGGTGTGAAATTTTCTCCTAAAAGGGGAGGGGCGTGGCACCTGGCTGGCTCAGTCCAAGGAGCATGTGACTCTTGATCTGGGGAGGGGAGTGTGAGTTCTAGCCCCACATTGGGATAGAGATTGCTTAAAAAAATAAATAGGGAAGGGAACATTGATACGGCTTTGGGGTGGCCCAGAAACCTCAGGAGAACAGCACATGACTTTTCAGGATCTTCAAAGAAATTTTTCTCTGTTGGTACCCCTGCTGCATTGAGTCTGAAGCTGTTAGAGCTTAGAGCTTACCAGTGTTTCTCTCTGTTTTCAACCCTCCCTTTTCAAGTTTGCCATGTCCATCGAGCCTAAACATTTGGTCTGGAGCTGAGTAGGCTGCTCTGGCCCTAGTTTGGCTGGGGCAAAGCACTTGGACACCCTACTCCACCTCCAGGTAGTCTTGACTTAATTTAGCTTGGGAATGAATCTCATTCAGCTAGCTGGCCAGATAGGCAGCCCAGATCTTTTACCCTAACTAACCCTGTGGTCAGATGTGCCTTGACATGTAAGGATTTCTTAGTTTAGAAAGTTAATATTGTGTATATACATATATATTAAGGAACAGCACCACAAAATAACGAGTATTAGCCTTTCTCCAGTGACGTGCTTGAACGGTCACACTCAGTGGTATAGGTAAAAGTCATAAATCATTTTCATGCCTGTTTGGGTTTTGCTGCCAAATAGCTTATGTAAACACATTCGGTTTCCAGAGCCTGTTGGATTTTGGAACTCCAGAAAGGGCGTCGTGGATTTGTATGGGACCTCAAAGTGTGTGCCACTGGGTGTTTGAACAATACCCTCTGGGATTAATAAATATTACTTTTATTCTTAACACCTCTTTCTGTGTACATTGTCTGAGATACCTTCCACTGCCCACCACTAGAGACACCCCCAACTAGCTGCTGCGTCACCCCTGCCTCTGCATTTGGGACAATCTCCTTAGCAGCCACTGAGGATACCAAACCCAAGGCTTGCTTTATTGCACCTCTTCTGGGCTTCTTTTCCGTCTCTGTCCACTGAAGCCTTCCGGCCAAGCGGAAGTGGACCCTCACTCCCAGTCCTGACATTGACTATCTCATCTGGTGTCCCCCTGCTGGCTTTTTGTGTGCATTTTGTCCTGTCAGGAGCAGAACCCGGTGCTTGACAACCTTCTTTTTTATTTGGGTCGAGGTTGACCAGACTTAAAGTTTGAGAATCCTTACTACCCACCCTTGCCAAGTGTATTTTGCTTCTCTCACATCAGGTGATGGTAGCGATTGTATATATTGCCAAATGGAAAGAAATGGAGGTGTATAAAGAACAAGGATAATGCAATACAACATTGCTTGAGATTTTTTAAAAATCAGGAAATGGCTTTAAAATTCTATCAGCAGGTACTAATTAAATAAGTTGTGGTATATCCACGGGCAGCTTGATCCAGAATACTCTCCAAGTTAATACAGTTAACTGCAAAAAGGCTGGTATAATGTACTTGTATTTGTGTCTTGAAGAAAATTCAGAATATAGGGCGCCTGGGTGGCTCAGTGGGTTAAGCCGCTGCCTTCGGCTCAGGTCATGATCTCAGGGTCCTGGGATCGAGCCCCACATCGGGCTCTCTGCTCAGCAGGGAGCCTGCTTCCCTCTCTCTCTCTGCCTGCCTCTCGTCTACTTGTGATCTCTCTCTGTCAAAAAAAGAAAAGAAAATTCAGAATATAGAATGTGACGTATTTTTAGATGGTTACATAAAAATGTAGAAACATTGAGTTGAGAAATGGGAGATTTTTAAAAACTATTACACTTGATTCATTTTGCACTAAAAAATGCATATATGTTCCCTAGTTTTTTTTTTTTTTTTTTAAATAAAGTTTTTATTTTTAAGTAATCTCTACACCTGCTGTGGAGCTCAAACTCAGAACTCTGAGTTCATCACACACTACCAACTGAGCCAGCCAGGCACCCTCCTAAAATTTTTTTTAATGCTTCAGCACATCTTGTCCCTCCCTGCCCCTCTCCCTCCCCTTAACGAGTCCTCAGCTCAGATCTGACTTGGAGCTGGTAGTGATTGTGTATGGAGAGGGTACAGATCTCCCCCCCCCCCGTCACAGCTCTGGAGCAGCACGTGGCCATTGATGGCAGGAGGGACTTCTTCCTTCTTCCTTTGGTTTGGACTATGGTTTTGGAGCACTGGCATTCTGTATATTTTCCCTAAATCAAGTAAAACCTGGTTTTGATGTGATTTCATAGACCTAGTTTCAGACTGGCTGGATTGTACTCCTTGAACTTGGTTTAGTGTTTTGGGTTTCTTTTAATAGGAGAGAGCATTCAGGGTGGCGGACACAGGTAACACTTTTGGTTGTCACCCGCATCCTCCACTTTGTTTCTGTAGTGGGAAGCTTAGAAACCCTCCTGCCTCGCTGGTGACCTCTTTTTGTCCAGGCCTGAGTTTGTGGGAGGCCAGATGTCCTCGGTTGTTTGAAGGGACGTGAAAGAAAATCTCAAAAACGTTAAGTGTACAGCAGCCACTGGTTTTCCATCAGGGCTTCTTGATGACGAGGAGCCTCTCTGTCCTTTCAGTTGACATTCCTCAGTGATGTGGGTAGTTCTATTTAAAACTGGAGGCTCATTCTTTCAGGATGCATGGTGTGCTCTCTCATATAGGAGTCCCCTGGGTGTGTGTGTGTTCGTTCCTTGTTGGATCACAGGTAGTATAAAAAGTCGATTCCAGAAACGCATACACAGTCTTGTTCACGAACAGAGCACTTTATTTAAGCACTGGCTAAGGTAAACTTGCCAACTTGGTATTTTTATTTATTTATTTTTTCTTTACCCTCCCTCCTTCCTCTCCTGCTGGGCCCACATTCCTAGGTCTTTGTCTGTGCCTGGTATTTTAGAAATTATGGGAGAGGAAGGCAGTGGGTGGGGCGTTCTGGAAGCTGGGGGCAGGGAAGAGGGTGGTCACTTGCAAGGTCAGAGGTCGAGCCTGCTCCATTCAGCTAGGGCAGCCAGATTGTCGCCAGGCAAGGGGGGAGGGGGGTTGGAGGGGGCGTGTCTTGCATCTGCCCGGGAAGCCCCAAACAGGCAGCTCCAGGCCCTGGAATTCCTGCTGCCCGAGGACCACTCCTACCCCCCCTTTCCGGAGCCACAGTTCATGGCCTCTGCCACGTTTCCTAGCCCTTTGGAAGACATAGGTTCCAGTTTATTCTTTTAAAACAATCTTCCAGCTATTGCAGAGAGAATTGCACCCATGTGTACCCTTACCTATGGCCCCTGTTTTCACAAGCTCCAAAACTGTTGGTTTCTGTCCTTAGAAATTGCAGGTAGAGGAGATAGGGAGCTTTCCAAATGGAAGTGAAATCTTCCCAGAGTTTTATGCCAAAGTTTAGCTAGACGGTTTATAAAAATTGACCATATTTTCAGTTTCTGGACACTGTTTTAAAAGTCAGTAGTTTATTAATTATAAACACCACTGGGGCTATGCTGTTTACTCACCCATAGCTTTTTATTGTCAACCAGTGTGGTGTCCCTACAGTCCTCCTGGAACTGCAGAGCACTGGCACCTCCAAAATCACAGTGTGCTCTAGGCACTTAGAGCTGCATCAGTCCTGCGAAATGATGCCAGGCAGGACTGCATCCAGAGACCCCACTGCCCACTTGAGAGGTATTTGGGCTCTGGGGACTAGGTATCTATCTAGAGGGGCCCAGTGCCATGGGCTTGGGCACCCTGTTGCCACACATTCTGACCAGGATTTCTTTTCTGGCTACTTCCTCTGCAGAATACTTTAAAACCTACCATTTGCAGGATTTTGCCTACGCACATCATCATCCAGGCTCTGAACTGTAAAAACCTAAAACCCAGAAAAATCTCCTTGGTTCCTTGCAGTCACATAACTGGTGCCTGGCTTCCTTCTTGGCCCAGAATTATTTCAGAGCCTTTTGGTTTGTGGTGTTGAGTTCCTGGGATTTCAGGGATGGAGGTGGTCTCCTGAGGCACCTGGCCAGACCTCTGTCTCGCTTAAAAGACAAGCCCAGTCCCGTGACTGCATAGATGTCCCCATGGGCAGATGGTGCCGGGCTTGGGCTAAGAGCCTCAGGTTCTTCTCCACTCACTATACACTTGAGAGCCGTTATGCTTGCACAGATGAAAGAAAGCAAGGGGACTCCACTCAGTCCACACAGAGACCAAGAGGAGATGGTTTAGCTGTTTGTTTGGCAGGGGCAGAGGACAGAAGGTTTGGAGACATGTTCCATTCTGATTTAAAAGAAACCTGCAGATGGGAGGTTTTCACACTTCCCCAGAGCGTGAGAGTGATGCCTTTATGCCCATGACAAATGGAGGGAGCAAAGGGAAGGCATGGGGCTGAGTGTTGAAACAGGAGTGGGGGTTCGTTTAGCACCACATTGTAAAGAGAGTGTCCAGGAATACGTCCAAGTTTATCCAGATCAGCATCTTTTGATTAGTATTTAAGGTTAGCTTGAGAATTTTAGCTTTTTCAGATTAGAAAGATTAGATGAACTTTAAATGGTCAACCAGTTCTAAAAAGCAATTGGTCTTGGGGCGCCTGGGTGGCTCAGTCGGTTAAGCGTCTTTTGCTCAGGTCATGGGATTGAGCCCTGCGTCAGGCTCTGCGCTGAGTGCTTGAGATCCTCACTCTCCCTCTGTCCCCAAACACGATTGGTCTTGAAAGCAAATTACTGTCACCAGATTTCAGTCTCCCGAGGTTGCTGGGGAAGTACTGTACTGGACAAGGGGTCCTACTCCAGTCACAAAGCTGATCCTATTTCCCTCTTACAATGTGGAGTCCATAAAACCCGTCACATCAGAACCATTTCCTAGAAATAGGAACATAATATCCTAAATCTTTTCCCTATTTCTGAATCCAAAATTTCCTAGAGAAGCAAGCATAACCCATGCAGGATCCCTCACCTCCCTTTTAACTCTGAATCCTGAGTGGAGTAGGCCTGTTTCCCTGACTGAGCTCCTAGTGGACGTCTCCTAGTGGACGTGCTGGGTGCCAACGTGTTGGTTAGTTAATAAAATAACCTGAAGGGGGGGGCACCTAGGTCATTGTCTGCTTGGTCATGATCTCTCTGCGCTCAGTGGGGGGTCTGCTTGAGATTTCCTCCACCCTCCCACTGTAGCACGTGCTCTCAAATAAGTAAATCTATAAAAATAACCTGAAGAGAAGAGAAGCAGCATTCTCATTCCTGCCCGGGGACCTTTCTGTGTGGGTCTTTCTGATGGGAACATTGCAGCTGTCCCTCCCCACTCCGCATCCTGTAACACTCTGCTGCTTCTGGGCGGGTGTGAGCACCTGTTCTGTCCACAGAACCACCTTGCCTCAAGTCTCATACCCTGGACTCCAGAATACCTAGTAAGAAGCTTAGTGCTCTTAAGAGTGGGTGTCAGACCTGTCTTGGAACCAGCTCTTCAGAAGGCTCGCATAGTCTTCCCTGTTCTGCCCCTGCTTGCTGTGTGGCCCTGAGACGTCGTGACCCTTGTCTTCATCTGGGGATTAAGCGGATTGTGTATGCGAAGGCAGCCCCTCGGACACCGCTTTCCTGCCTGTTGCGTGTTGGCTGGCTTTCCCTCACACCCAGGTGTACCAGTGGCAAATTTAAGCACTGCTCTTCCTTGAAAGTAATCCTGTAAACATTCAGAGAGTGGTGCTGAGTGCTCCGCTCTGTGGAGGGATACAGCTAGACTGGCCCAGTTTTTGTGTCAAGGAGCTTTCGCTTTTGAGAGCTCCTCATTTATCAGCAGGTGGAGGTCGAGCCAGCCCTTCTCCCCTCCCCGCATGCTGGGCCCCAGGGAAAATACAGAACATCGCATAAAGCAGTTCTGTCAGCACGGGCTGCCTGGCAGGGTCGGCTCCTTGGAACAACTTGGCAGGAAGAAGAAAGACAAGAAGCTGGCTGACCTTACCACTATCTCCAGAAGCTGAAGCCTGGGGCTTGCTTGAGTGTCTGGGAGAACCATGCTTTGCACTTTGTGCTAATCTCAATGATGGAGAGGGTGGCAGCAAGGTGTGGTGTGAGGGTGTTTAATTCTGGTTCCCGGCCATGTTTCACAGACCCAGAGGCTGGGGTGGCAAGACAGATTTTTCTGGTATGTTTTTCATTTGGGCCCCCAGTCTCAGACCAAGGAAACACAATCTTAGAGCTTTCCTGGAGAATTAATCTGAGATAGGGGGAAAATTTCTTAGGCAGGAGGATTGTTTTATTTCATCTTTGCCTTTGGAGTGTCTGTTACACTTCTGAGTGAAACTGGAGTGGACAGACAGCATTGGCTGTTTTTTTTTTCCTTGATTTGGCCCTGAGGGGGTGGGAAGGGAGGGCAAGTTGTGCTCACATTGACTGCACTGATCCCTCTTTCTATAGGGGTGTGCTTGTGAATTTGGGAAGGAGTTGGCTGAGGGTCTGGAATCCACAGAGCACCCAGTGTCTGCCCCCTTCCTGCTAGTCCCGAATCTCTCCTTAATGGCTGTACGCCCTCTGGTCTGCAGGTGCTGCATCTGTACTGTGACACCTGTTCGGTGCCCATCTGCCGTGAGTGTACGATGGGCCGGCATGGGGGCCACAGCTTCATCTACCTCCAGGAGGCGCTGCAGGACTCGCGGGCACTTACCATCCAGCTGCTGGCCGACGCGCAGCAGGGCCGCCAGGCAATCCAGGTCAGTTCTTCCCCACCCTTCACCGGTTTCCCTTGTTCTTTCTTGCACAGAAAACCTTTCCCGATCCCTTTTAGATGGCATGTGTAGGTTACCGGGCAGGCTCCAGTGTGTGGGGGCCGTGGAACAATGACCCAAATGAGCTCATGGGACATCCCCGCAGAGTAATCCCTTGGGGAGGTGGAGAGTTGGGGAAGATGGGAGGGGTGTGGCAGAAGTTGACTAACCGGTCAGGGCTTGTTGCAGACCCTTGGCTGGGCCCCCACCATGTCATCTGCCTCTTTCTCATCCAGCCTTTTCCCCAGATACCAAGTAGGCATTAGCATCCCTTAGTCAGGACTGTGGAAAGACTGGGTCCTTAGTGCTTTCCAGACAGGGAACCTCTGCTGTTCAGATGGATTTATTTATCGGTGAAAATTCAGTGAGCAGCAAAAGTTTATCTCCCAACTCTTCCCTAAGTAATGAAGTCCCATTCTGGTAACTGAGACCTTTGCTTCTGTTGAGTCCCTGTGCCTTTGGGGTCAGGAAGGGACACGTGTAACTTTGGGGGCATAGAATAGCTCTTTTACAGTCAAGCGGCGGCATGCCTGAAATGATTTAAAATCTTCTCTTGGTCCAGGTGACAAGGTTTTAAGAAGGGAAAAAATCATGAGATGTTTTCCTTACCTGTGGTAGGATAAAGGTTGAAAATCAGGAAACATTGCTAATCGTTGAGCAAAAATTGAATGGAAAACTGTTAATTACATTCTTAGAGTATTTGAATAAGTGAATGGTTTAAAAAATAAGATCCCCTTTTTTGGAGAAATGGTGGAAAAATTGATCACATGCTCTAAAGAAGGAGCAGAAGGATGGTGTAGATTTTATTAAGTTTCTCAACAGTTACCATATTCTTTCTTTTAAAAAGATTTTATTTAATCATTTTTTAAAAAAATTTTTATTCATTTATATGACAGACAAGAGAACAAGTAGGCAGAGAGGCAGGCAGAGAGAGAGGGGGAAGCAGGCTCCCTGCTGAGTGTAGAGCCTGATGCGGGACTTGATCACAGGACCCTGAGATCATGACTTGAGCCAAAGGCAGAGGCTTAACCCACTGAGCCACCCAGGTGCCCCCAGTTATCATATTCTACGCATGATACTGAGGTAGTCTTTCTGAAGAGTCAGATTGTCTGATATTAAACTCCTGTCAACTTTCATATTTGAGAGTCTATGTTTCTGCAGTGACTACTTCTGGCATATTCTTAGGCCAGAGTGGCCTGTTTTCTTTTTCATGCCTTCATAGTGGCTCTTGGTTGCTCATAAATTCTTGTTTTCCAGCATCCCCACTAGTGCATAGTTCTGCTTTATTTCTGTCCTATTTCAGTGAATTTGTCCCCGTGGATGAAGTGGCTTGTGGCTTCCCTTTTTATCCCACTGCCATTAGGCCCTGGTCAAGTTGCCTTTCGGTGCTGGTGTCTCTTGGGCTCTGGCTGCTGTCAGCATCACCTCGGGGAGCATAAAGACCTGCTGTGTCTGGGTCTTTCCCCCCAGATAATGGTACCAGCCCCTTTCTCTCCTTGGAGATCGAGGACACTCAGGGGTCCTTGAACCATGTCTGAGAGAATTGCTGATGCTCTCTGCTTCCTGGGATCTGCCACTCTGGAGAAAAAAGTGAGTGTCATAATTCGCTAGAACCTTAAATAGATCTGTGGTTAAAATGATGGAATCTCAGTGAGGTGGAAATTTGAACTTTTTGTGGAAAGAAGAGAGAAGCTGATGTGCAGAAGATTTTGTCTGCAGTACTTAACTTCCTACAGCAAAGTCAGTGTTAGGGAGAGTCTGCTGTGTGAGTAGTTAAAACACCCGGGGGGCACCTGGGTGGCTCAGTCGGTTAAGCATCTGCCTTTGGTTCAGGTCATGATCTTGGGGTCGGGGGATCAAGCCCCTCATCAGGCTTTCTGCTCAGCGGGAAGTGCGCTTCTGCTTCTTCTTCTCTGGTCTCTCTAACTCCCTCTCCGTCAAATAAGTCAAATCTTTAAAGAAAGAAAGAAAGAGAGAGAGAGAGAGAAAGAAAGAAAAAGAAAGAACAATCAGGGATGAAATTCAAATGTGAGTTGGTACTACGGTGCCTGATGGGCATTTTGAGTGGAGGAGCCAAGTGGCAGGTGGATATTTGGGCAGAGGTGGAAGGCTCAGCTTGTTTAGCAATCTGCGTGGCCACGTCCAGGCACACGCGCTGAACATCCAACTGCATGAGTTGTGAATTGACTTCTTGAATGTCCTTGCATAACTAACAGCGTGTGGGGAGGGAGAATGGTATGCTTTTGTGGCTTTTGGTTATAATTCTTCAGAACATACACTCAGCCAGTGATCTAAATGTTGGGGTAGGATTGGCTACCCATTTCTGTCTGAATGTTCTTATGAGGTTCTCAATACATTGTCCCTTCCTGAGACTATCTGGGAGCCCTCTAATGAAAGTAGAGTGGTTCCTGCCTGTTAAGGAGGAGTTCCCTGGGTGTTGGTAGAAAAAACATGGCCCCTCTTTCTCTCTGAGTTTATTCTCTGATGCCAGACATGCCTTTGGGAGAAGGGGAGTTGAGGTAAAGCTTGAGAACAAGTTAGTTTTGTTCCAAAAATCACTGCCTGAAGAGCCAGTTTGTTCCCATGTGAGCAGTAGGAACAAGCTGTGTCCCCAAGGTCAGAAGTAGGTATGACCCACTTTTCATTGTGAACAAGTGTTTTGCAAATGGGTTCCTTCTACAGGTCAGTACAGTCTGTTTTATGTCATTAAAACTGAGTGAGAATGGGGAGGAATTTATGTGTTCAGTGAATATTTTACTGAGCCTCTGCTTTACTGAGGAAGAATTACAGTTCTGAAAGCTTCAGGTAGATTTCCTCTCTCAGGGATTCATTTAAAAGTCATTTAAAAAGTCCTGGAAGATATTGGAAAAAGCAGCTACTGTCTAGTGCAGGTTATGCTTTTGTTTATTTATATAAAGAGATAATGAGACTTGTGTGTGAATCTACAGGTGTTTTTCCTCCTGTTGGTCACTAAGCAATGGAAAGGATGACGATACTGAGATTTTGAGAGGTTCCCCTCAGGGTAAAGAAGTGACCTTGAAATGCCAGGAAAGGACACTGCTTGGGGTGAGGACACTGCTTGGGGTGGGTACGTAGTGCTTTGGGCACTTGATTTCTTTTCTGCCTCCCTCCCTTAAGATTTTATTTATTTATTTGTCGGAGAGGGAAGAGAGAGCCCACAGGTGGGTGTGGGACAGTAGGCAGAGGGAGAAACAGACCCCCCTGAGCAAGGAACCTGACCTGGGGCTCAGTTACCAGGACTGTGGGGTCATGCCTGAGCCAAAGGCAGATGCTTAACCAAATGAGCAGTCCAGGCATTCCCAGACACTTGATTTCTTCTTGCAGTTGGCCAAAATATTAATGAAGTAAATAGCCCAACCACATAATTTTTATGTTGTCACTTAATAGCTTTTATATTAAAGAATCCAGCAGATGGTATGAAGACTGATTTCTGTTTTTAATATGAATACTGGAGAAGGAAGGAGGAACATTGTCCATTATAATAAAATTTGGGGGGAGAAGTAAGTTGTGTTAACATACACATATAATTGGTGCCATGCCACCCCACCCTCCTTTTAAAAAATCACTTAATCCATTTAAGCCAAAATACAGAATGATCATAGGGTAAGAAGAGACTTTTTATTTCTTTTACAGGGAACTTTTTTTTTTTTTTTTTTTAAGATTTTATTTATTTGTCAGAGAGAGAGGGAGAGAGAGCAAGCATAGGCAGACAGAATGGCAGGCAGAGGCAAAGGGAGAAGCAGGCTCCTGCTGAGCAAGGAGCCCGATGCGGGACTCGATCCCAGGATGCTGGAATCATGACCTGAGCCGAAGGCAGCTGCTTAACCAACTGAGCCACCCAGGCGTCCCGGGAACTTTTTTTTTTTTAAAGATTTTATTTATTTATTTGACAGAGATACAAGTGTGGGGGGGGAAGCAGGCTCACCAGTGAGCAGAGAGTCCGATGTGGGACCCTGGGATCATGACCTGAGCGGGAAGGCAGAGGCTTTAACCCATTTGAGCCACCCAGGTACCCCTATAGGGAACTTTTAAATCACAAGTTTGATTTGGAAGTCATTGGTATTTTAAGCTGTTCATTTATTCTTCGTAGTACTCCTAAATAAGTCATTTGGGAGCTTTTAAATATTGCTTGTTTGTACTGGCAAATTGACAGATCCAAGAAATAGAGTATATATTCTGTAAATAGGCTTTATGTTTTGTTAATAAGTTAAGAAGACATTAAACTAAGAGGTGATAAAGGCATAGATTTAATAGGTTTAAATTATGATAGCAAACACCAGAATAAAAACCTAACTGAGATAAAGTATTCTTACATGAAAAGGAACAGGACCAGTATTTAAAAAAAAAAAAAAAAAAAAAAGATACCAAACTGAAGGTAGATATAGATTAAGACACAAAAGCATTCTAAGATTAGAAGTGATACAGGAGGGGTGCCTGGGTGGCTCAGTGGGTTAAAGCCTCTGCCTTCAGCTCGGGTCATGATCCCAGGGTCCTGGGATCGAGTCCCACATCGGGCTCTCTGCTCAGTGGGGAGCCTGCTTCCCCCTCTCTCTGCCTGCTGCTCTGCCTACTTGTGATCTCTGTCTGTCAAATAAGTAAAATCTTCCAAAAAAAAAAAAAAAAAAGTGATACAGGAAACTTGTGAACTTGTGCATTTTTTTCAAATTTTAAAGTAATCTCTGCATCCAACACTGGGCTCAAACTCACAAGCCCGAGATCAAGAATCTCATGCTTTTCTGACTGAGCCAGTCAGGAGCCCCAAGAATTTGTGCATATTATTAAATGGAGAATAACTGGGGCACCTGGATGGCTTAGTTTGTTAATAAGCACCTGCCTCTTAATCTTGGTGGTTTCGAACCCAGCATAGAGCCTGCTTTAAAACAAAAAACAAAACTACTAGAAAATGGGATAGAGAAATAGTTACTCTGAGAAGACCACAGTAGTTAAGTACCAACTTTTAGGAAGGAAGGCACGAACAGGTGAAGGAATGAAAGCATATTCACCTGAGCAATAGGCCAGTTAAAATGACACCAGAGTACTGTTTTGGGTAAGTAACAAAGTATGTACATCACACTTAATCTTTTTGGGTAGGAGAACATGTTTTGAACAATAATCAGAGCTTTAAATATGGCAGGAACTTGTTTCTCTTACAGGAATCTGCAAGACCATGTCCTTTATCCTGAAGGTGTGGACCGCACCAGTGTAAATGGTCAGCAATAGGAGTTGGGGTTTTTTAGCCCCTTAAATTCATAAAATGTTTATGGTCACATTATAAAGCAGTGTTAACTGTAATTAGCAGAACTGAAGTTGCTTTAAGAACTAGTAAGCCATGCATAAAAGATTAATGTGAGGGTGTAGAAATAGGCCGAAATATAAATAGTGGTGTTTTACTGATTATGGTGGGACTGAGGCAAAATTTTTTCAGCTTTCTTGAGGAAAATTGATAGACCGTGAACTGCATATATTTAAAGCATACTAATATACATTCGACATGTATTTTACACCTGAAAACATCGCCACAGTCAAGGTTAGAAGAAACATGTTCATCACTTTCTAACATTTTCTTAAAAATTTTTTTTTTCCATTTTAAGATTTTTATTTATTTATTTGACTGAGATACAGCAAGAGAGGGAACACAAGTGGGGGGGTGGGTGACAGAGGGAGATGCAGAATTCCCACTGAGGAGGGAGCCCGATGCGGGGCTCCATCCCAGGATCCTGGGATCATGACCTGAGCGGGAGGCAGATGCTTAATGGCTGAGTCACCCAGGTGCCCCACATTTTAAATTCTTACCATAATCCTTTATCCTCTTTTTCCATGTCCCCAAGCAACCATTCATCTGCTTTCTGTCATAGTTTAGAATTTTGTTCCATTTTAATCAGGTAGGAGATGAATTTAGCCGTAAGTAACAGGCTTTCACTCTCCTCCCAAATATGGTAGCTTAAATATGTAATGTTTTAATCTCTCCTATTTAAAAAACTTAGTCTGGAGACACTGATAGTCCTTAGAGAATCCTTCAGCTTCACCCCACCATACTGAGGTGTTGACATTCATCCCTTCAGCCACAAATGGCTGCTAGAACTCAAGATAACACATGTATATCCTGGACCACCAGCCTTTTATAGAGATTTCCCAGAAGGCTTGCATAATACTTCTTGTATCCATTGGCCAAAATCCAGTCTTACACATCAGTTGCAGGGGAGTTTTGTTTGTTTTTCCTTCTAAGTTTTTGTTTAAATTCTAGTTAGTGAGGGCACCTGGGTGGCTCAGTCAGTTAAGTGTCTGCCTTCACTTCAGGTCATGGTCTCAGGGAATCCCACATCGGGCACCCTGCTCAGCAAGAAGTTTGCTTCTCCCTCTCCCTTTGACCCAACCCCTGCTTGTGCTCTCACTCGCTCTGTCTCTCTCAAATGAATAAATAAAAAATAAATCCAGTTAGTTAACATACAAGATATTACATAATATTAGTTTCCAGTTTAGAATTTAGTGATTCCGTAATGAGTGTGTCCTCCTTAATATCCCCATCACCCGTCTAGCCCATCTTCTCAGCCACCTCCCCTCCAGTATCCCTCAGTTTGTTCTCTATAGTTGGGAGTCTGTTTCTTGGTTTGCCTCTCTTTTTTGTGCCCCCCCCCCCCCCACATGTTCATTTGTTTTGTGCCTTAAATTCCACATATGAGTGAAAGATACTTGTCTTTCTCTGACTGGCTTATTTCACTTGGCATAATACACTTTAGCTCCGTCCACATAGTTGCAAGTGGCAAGATTACATTTCTTTTTGATGGTGAAGTAATATTCCTGTGTGGGGGAGGGTATCATGTCACATTTTCTTTATCCATTCACCAGTTAATGGACATTTGGGCTTTTCCCATAGTTTGGCTATTGTTGATAAGGCTGCTATCTACCTCAGGGTATGTGTATCCCTTCAGATGAGTGTTTTTCTATCCTTTAGGTAGATACCTACTAATACAATTGCCAGATCATAGGGTAGTTCTATTTTTAACTTTCTGAGGAACCTCCATACCGTTTTCCAGAGCAGCTGCCACAGTTCGCGTTCCCACCAACAGTGTGGGAGGGTTCCCCTTTCTTCGCATCCTTGCCAACATCTGTTGTTTCCTGTATTGTTAATTTTATTCACTTGCTGGGGAGTTTTTATCCAAGTTCACTATAGCCTTAAATAAGATAGACCTTTCTGTTAATTTTCATCTGATATTAGTCAAAAGTCAATAGCCATGATAAGGGTAACTAGTCCTTTACTGGACATAAGTTGCTTTCATGGTTAAAAAAGGAAACATTAGCACTCTTCATGTTAAAAGTGATAGATAATACACCATTTAGAACAAAAATTAGGAGGACTAAGCTTGATGACTTAGCATATATTTTTTTTAAATTTTGTAAATATAAATGTAAGTTCATCTAGACTTTGTGGACTACCTTGGTTCCCCTAACTTCTGTTTTTGTTCAGTTACTGTAATAGACCATGTAACCTGCAGGAACTCCTTGCTGTGATGGAAAGTTGACCATAAGGAATGCGGAGAATGCCTTCTATTTTATTTGAATTTATACAAACTAGCCCAGAAAGTAGATAAGAAAAATCTTAAAATTGTTATTACAAAATACTGTTACAAATACGGAAGAACAAAATGTAATTGCTGCGCTCAAGATCCCAGGTTTCATTAACCATAGGCCTTCTGTTTTCATCAGTAAGAATTAACGGTCCCTGTTTACCAAGGGCACTGAACACACGCACTTTCTGTAAATAATACCTGAGGTTTGGGTGTCATTCTTTTTATTTTGCAGAGAGAAAACTTTTCTTGATAGAGATTAACCCTCCAGAAGTCACACTAACAACGAGTTGAGGACTTGCAGTTTGAACCCACAAATAACAATCAACTCTCATATGGGAGGTAGTTGTGCTCCCACCTACCCCCTTTCTCAGCATTTGCGCACGATGTGTACAGATGTGAGAAGAAATGGTTGAAGAATTTTAATACACCATGACCTATTTATTATTTTTCCCCTGCTGTCTTAATTAGGATCCTTGGTTGCAGTAGAATGAAAGGAGATGGACAGGTTCAGGTGACTGGGTAGGAGAATATGGGTGAATCAGGCTTCAGGTGTCTAGGAACTTGGACCTTGAAGCCAGCACTCTGTTACTTAGCTCTCCCTCTCTCCATGGTGACCTCATTCTTTTTTTTTTTTTTTTTTTTTTTAAAGATTTTTATTTATTTGACAGACAGATCACAAGTAGGCAGAGAGAGAGAGGAGGAGGAGGCAGGCTCCCTGCTGAGCAGAGAGCCCGATGTGAGGCTCGATCCCAGGACCCTGGGATCATGACCCGAGCCGAAGGCAGAGGCTTTAACCACTGAGCCACCCAGGGGCCCTGGTGACCTCATTCTTGCTGTTGAACATGGTTGGCATGCATGGGCATCTCTTCAGTCTTGAACTGTTCCAGCGAGCCATCCTCAGGGAAAGAGTGAGTTTATTTTCTCCTCTTCTCTTACCTTTTGGGGTGGAGGGAGAGAGATTGGAACCCCCATTTGTAAAATTTCAGGGAAGGGCCCTTGACTGGCTTGGCGTCCTTCATTCTTCCTTGGGCACCATGCTTGGATGGCACTGAAGCATCCTTTGGACCAAATGAATAAGCAAGAACACATCCCAAAAGTAAAGGCCACTGACCAGACCAAATGTCCAGGCAGGTTGACATTCTTACTAACTTTACAACACCTTTAATGAGTATCTGTGACCTTTTACAATAGATCTGGACTCGGTACAACTTGAGACTTATGTGTTTTCATTTTCTTTTACCAGCTTCTGTTTAGAAAAAACTTTTAGGAGTTCCATTCCCTTTCTTCAGCTAAACAAGGATGTTTATCCATTATTAAATTACAAGTGTCAGATGTACAGTTGACTCTGAGCCATAGTTCATAAGTTAAACACTGAGAAGATTCACTGCTTGTCTGTATTTAGCTTGAGTGGCTTAGTTCTAGAAAAAAACACCCGGAAGTAAATTCTCACAATTAATTCTACTTAGTTCTGTAAAAAGAATTTACCCTGATGAGGGTCTAGAGTTACCTACCACAAAGGAAGCATGAACGATGTTTGTAGCGTGCCTCATTGGTATTGTAAGGGTGCCCACTCATTCTTGTATTGCTTTTTAAAACATTTTGTGACTTTCACTTTGAGTCTTCCTGGAAGTGTAACATTTCGGCTGCTTTTGTAATTATAGCTTTGCATAAGGTACACTGACCCTGTGGGGCAGGTATCTGTAATCACGATCAAGAATATAGTTGCTCTCCACATAAAGAGATCCTTGATCCTTGATCCGTGATCCTTGATCACTTAAGACACCATAGATTGTAATACGCACCTAACAAAGGGAAAAGCCCACTGACAGTTTTAAGATGAATCATAGTTTTAAAGCTATTAAATGTGATAAAATTACACTTCATAGAGTGAATGATAGTAGTTCCCATATCTGGTTTTGTGGTCTGTGAGTTCATGGATGACATTTGCATTCTGTCATCTTCTGCCTGTCAGGACACTTGTTTCTTTTCCTTTTTTTAAAGATTTTTTTTTTTTTTTTAAATTAATTTGACAGCGGGGGGGGGGGGGAGAGATGATCAGGCAAGCAGAGGGCGTGGCAGAGGCAGAGAGAAGCAGGCTAACCACTGAATGGGTTCCCCGATGTGGGGCTCCATCCCAGGACCCCAAGATCCTGACCTGAGCTGAAGTCAGAAGCTTAACTGACTGAACCCCCCCCCCCCCCCAGGCTCCCCTTTCAGAACACTTCCAGGACCAGTCATCAGGCCTCCCCAGGTTCCCCTAGCAGACATCATGAATCGAATTCTGTGCTGTTGCCTATGGAAACCCAGGCAGCCTCCCCCTCCTCCATACTAAGTAGCCTGCCTTCGGCTGGAATTCACTGATTGGTCTGCCTACATTGAGACCCTCAGCTTTCAGCTGTTTGATTGGATCTATTAACTTCTAAAAGGCAACCCCCCACCCACCCAAGGCCCATGCTTATTGGGTATTTTTTATTTTCCCTCCTTAATTGCAAATTGTATGTTTCTGTTTTTGAAATTTACTTAGCTCTTTTACCTGTCATTTCCCCACCCCACCTGCCCCTCGTTTCCTTCAAATGCCCTGTTTAGATAATGGGAACTAGTTTAGCAGGTCCTGGTCTGCATATCTTGGAATGCAGTGCTCGACAAGACTGTATGATTTGGAAAAGAAAGCCCTATTTTTTGTCTCTGTACATAGGGCTTTTATGACTCTTAACCCTAGGAATGATCCTATCCTTGCACACTTGATCCCTCAAATTACAGAAGGGGCTTTGTACCCCTTCCAGCTGATTGAGAAATGGAAGAAACCGTTCCTATCCTAGAATTCCAGGCCCAAGGGCCTGAGTGGGGACCTGGCAGGAAACACAAGGGAGCAAGCCTGGCTGGAGACATTAGGGGGAGAGGACAGTAGAAAGACGTTTGCTATGTCAACCCGCTTACTACACAGAGGGGTGGTCCCTTGCAGTCTCCTGTCAGTTCTTGCCCTGCAGGAAGGTAGGCCTGTTACTCCATTTCTTCTGGGTTTTGTGGAGAATTAGTTTGATAAGTCCTGTGGCATTGGTGTAAATAGAAAGTATTTGGCCGCTTTTGCTTTCCATTGAGGAAGCTGAGAAATAAATGGGCAAAGGCTTGATTGCCTCGGTCCTGTATTGACTCGGACACCAGCTAGTGCCCATGAATACCGGCACGTCCGAAGGCAGGGTGTATGGGTTATAGGTTCTCTCCCTCGTGACCTGCGCTTTCACACTAGTGCCCTGTGGTGCTGGGGCCGCAGCCCTTCAAACCACAAATCCGGACGTTGGGAAAGGGGACTTCCTTCTTCCGTTTGACTTCCTGTTCTTATCAGCAGCAGTTTTTCACCAGAAGCAGAGAGGTTAGGTCCGGCGACTTCCAGAAGGAGCTGCGCATGGCTCCTGGTTCCTACCTGTAACCCCTGCTCTCCTCTCTTTGTTCTCTGGGCCCAGCGGTGGCACCGTCCTTCTGCCATCCTGCGCGTGCCCTTCACCCCCGCAGTTCTCCCGTTTCCCGCTCAGCCCTATTTTCTATGTTAAATCACCTCTGTTGAAATGTCTAGTGAGGTGTCCCATCTTCTAAATCAATCCCGACTGCCTGAGACGTTTGAAATCTGCCAAGTCTATTATGAAACCTCGTACGGCATTCACTGATGGGTCAGTCTCATTTTTCTTACCTTTCGGTCATTGGGATATTTCTGTCTGATTCAGTTTGTTGTCTACTGTTCCCTAGGGCTACTATTACAGTATAAACTGGTGGCTTAAACAGTAGGAACTTATTCTCATAGAGTTCTGGGTTAGAAGACGGAAGTCCGGGTGTCAGCTAGGCTGTGCTCTCGGAAGGCTGTAGGGAAGAATCTTGCCCTGCTTTTCCCAAGCTTCTGGTAGTTGCTGGCAATCTGTGGTTTTCCTTGGCTTGTTACCGGCATCACTCCTAACTTCTGCATCTGTCTTCATGTGGTCTTCCTTCTGCGTGCCTGTCTCACATGGCCTTAAGTGGATTTAGGACTCGCTCTAGTCCAGTATGACTTCCTCTTAACTAATCAGCCTGAATGTGGGGGAGACCATATTTAACCCAGTATAGTTACCTACTCCTTTGATAAATATGGTTATGACTGTAGATGTTAGCAAGTGTAAATTATATATAGAGATTGTTCCTGCTACAACCCAGTGGCTATGTACCTAGGCCCCATGTAGTTTGGTATGTAATGACACTTGGGACAGGATAGTAAAGGTGGAACAGAAACATTACGAGACAGCGTCCTTCACTGCTAGCTCAGGAAGAGAAGGCATCCCAGGCCATGGATTGTCCGTCTGTGAGCATTCCAGGTTGACCCAAGTGCCACCTCTGATCTTTAAGCCTCACAGGGATTGGGGCAGAGAATGCCTTGAGCAGTTAGCCCACGGTAGCCACCGGTGGTTTGGGGGCTTGGGGGGAGCCGGGGGCAGCCGCAGTGTGGGTGTGCCTTTCGTGCCATTGGCATGTCCTCTTGATAGGATTAAGGGGGTGTCCCCGGTTGTAAGTGACAAAATGAGTCACAACTGTTGAATGGAAAGCATGTTCCTACAAATAAGACTGCTCATGTATTGTTTGATTCCCTTTCTGTGAAATATCCAGGATAGACAGCAGTGTAGAGACCAAGCAGAATACGGTTCCCATCGGGGAGCGGAGGGGAGATGGAGAAAGACTGCCTAACGGGTATGGAAGCTTCCTTTCATTGATGGAAGTGTTCAGAGCTAGATGGTTGTGATGCTTACACAATTATGGAATGTGCTAAATGTCAATAATGGTGCACTTTATGTTCTACCTATTTTATCAGAGTTTTAGCAAAATGGGTTAAGAAATAAAAGTCGGTCTAGGTACATGACCATACCTGTATGACGGGAGTTAGGTGGGATGAAGGAAAAGGATGCTTGTGGTCTTACCTGCAATGTTCTCAGCTGAGCACTGTTGGTAACCTCGATTTTTTTACTCTCTGAGCTCCTGTGCTGAGCTCCCTCCATGTGTTATCCTGTCTTTTCCTCCTATCGGCCGAGGTTGCAGAAAGCAAAGCACTTGTCTGGGGCCTTCCAAGTAGTAGGACGTGGAACTAGGGTTTGGAACCGGGTTACCTGACTCCTAGGATGACCGTCCAGCCTGCTTTGCCCAAGGTGGCCTCAGGTGGATGTGCTCCACAAGCTGAAAACCCTCGGTCCAGGGCGTACTCAGGGTTGGTCACCTGTGAGCAGTTCCTGAACCCAGACCAGGCTCCAGACCCTCAGTGCTTCTCTAGGCCTCTCCTGATGTGGGACACACACCCTAAGACCTGTTGCATCATCAGCAGTTTGGAATCCCTGATTTAATATCTCAGTATCTCAAAGAAATCCTTGTGGCTTTTCAAAACACATCATGTAATATTAATGAAAACACTGGACCTTCTGTCTTGATTAATTTTTTATGAGCAATAATACCTTTGATTAGACTGGCTGATTTACCTAGGGCTGGTGGGACAGAGTGGGGCGTGTGGTGGTGGGGGAGTGGTCTGGCAAGCTGACTGATCAGAGGGCATGGCCTGCATGGTTTCCCTGGCAGATCGGACAGTATTCCCAGTGTCACTTGGGGTTGGAATGAGCGATGCTGCTAATGACTTGACAGGAGCATGGTGGCTAACTGCTGGCCTGCGGCTATGATGCACCTTGACCTGAGTGCTGTGCCCACCTGCGGGGTTTTCCCCCATGGCGAGGAAGGCCAGAACATCTGTGGGAAGTGGTTCGTGTGCTGGGCATGGTAGTACATTTCACATCCAATCCTTGTTCCCACTTTGCGGCTTGGACCCAACTACACTGGTTTCACGGTGTCAGAGTAGCTCCTAATAGGGCTGACGTTCACCGTGTCGGTGCCATTTCCCTCACAAAGAACCCAGCGCTTGCTAGCAGCTCCTTCAGTTACTTTCAGACAGATGCGGAGCTCTCTTTGCAGGCTGCTTTCTGTCCGGGGACGTGGATCAAGCGGTCCCGGGGCTTAGGGAGTTAGCTCCTCGGGTTTGAGACAAGCAGACTCAGTGCTTTGCGTGAGGCGTGGAGGTCCTCCTGATGCAATGAGCTTCTTCTTGCTTTTACAGCTGAGCATCGAGCAGGCCCAGACGGTGGCAGAGCAGGTGGAGATGAAGGCAAAGGTGGTACAGTCGGAGGTCAAAGCTGTGACGGCAAGGCACAAGAAGGCCCTGGAGGAGCGGGAGTGCGAGCTGCTGTGGAAGGTAATGGGTGCTGCTGGCCGGCCAGCAGTTTTTCTGTGAACTGCGACAAAACCACGAAAATTCTCCTGTCAGATCCCAGATCCCAGCTCGAGGTTTAGACCACTCGGAGGTTTGCCATGAAGTTTGTTGGCAGGAAGATGCAGGAGTCCCTGTAACATTGTGGGTGCCGTCCAAGCGCTTAAGCCACAAGAAGGTTTTTTAGGAGTAGTCAGGTGTCCCAAGAACCAGAAGGAGCCTCATGTTTTTTGTCGTGCACACTCGAGGCAGAAGAGGGCGCAGGCGAGACTGTTATGAAAGCAGGCTGCTGGGACGAGTCCCTATTTTTGGTTTCCTGCCTGGTTGCCCTTCCTGACCCCTTGTGAGAAACCAGTTTCCCACTAGGGAGGGCAGCAAGCAAATGCCCTTTATTCTGTTGCAGCAGCAAAGTGAGGAGCAGGCTGATGTGCTGTTGCGATAAGTATCAGCTGGAAAGATGACTCTCCCCACCCAAGTCCTCAGCCCAGCATTTTCTTCTCTGGTCTTTACCTCCTGCCCCAGGAAGAGGGAAGACTGTGCCTATGAATGGACCAGTACCTCCAGCCACTTCAACTCTGTAATGCCATTCTCTTAATGCAAGAATAAGACCATACACATAGCTCATTAAAAAGGGTGCACTTAGGTGTGTGCATGCTTGTTTTAATCATCTGAACTTTGTGAAGGTAGAGATGGGATCTCAGTGTCTGAAAGCGATCCTCACCAATCACCATGCCCTAAAATGTTCTGGAAGGCCGTGTTGGGTTTTGCATTGCATTTTCCATTTAGTTAGCACATAACTAATTGCCCTCTGTCTCTGCTGACCTCTCAAAGAAGATGGCTCAGTTGCCTTTTAACAAGAAGAGAAGAATCCTTGGATAGAAAAACTTTTTAAGGACGCCTGGGTGGCTCAGTGGGTTAAGCCTCTGCCTTCAGCTCGGGTCATGATCTCAGGGTCCTGGGATCGAGTCCGTATCGGGCTCTCTGCTCAGCAGGGAGCCTGCTTCCTCCTCTCTCTCTCTGCCTGCCTCTCTGCTTACTTGTGATCTCTTTCTGTCAGATTAAAAAAAAAAAATGTTTTTAAGATTTAATTCAGCACATACTTCATGCAGGCACCTTTGTGGGCCTGATGTGGTTTCCAGACACTAACATGCCCCCACAGTCTGCCAGGCTTATGCCACCCACGAATGTTAATTATGACTGAGAAGGGTCCACTTTGTGCAACCTGAGAGCTCCCTGGTGAACTCTGCCACAGACTGGCTCTTCTGGATTTGCTGATGAAAAGGCCTTTGTGCAGAGGATTTACCTTAGGTACCCTCCCTCCTGTGAGGCTGACTCCTGTCCTCTCCCTAAAGGCATTTCTCTTGAAGGAAGCAGGAAAGCAAGTTTTGAGTCTTGGAGATGCAAATTGGGAAGAAGAGTCAATCTCTTTGTGTAATACATTTTGTTTCTGTTTCATTTCTAAAACTCAGATAACCTCCAAAATATGCATGCTCATTCTGGATATACCTCAGTCATTGTCTATATGTTTTATTACTATACCTACTGACTTTTCTGCCCCTCCCAGCAAAGCCTTCCTGCCTGTCTCTGCCCTCCTACGTCCTCATTACACATCTTTTTTTCTTGCATTCCCACTACTGAAGATAGTTGAGTACCAGGGGATCCAGCTGTGGGTATCTAGATGCACTTCCTCATGCTTGTGGCTTAGAGATTTCCAGTGGACTTGGCTACCATGTGGGATTAGTTGCAGCTGCCTAGTTGAGGAATCCAGACCAAAGCCCAGAGGTTTGGCCCAATGAAAAACCAGAGGACAAAGCTTCTCTTTGATCTGTCCCCACGTGGGGCCCTCTGCACATAAGGTGTCCTGCTTCCAGAGTGGACAGATGGAAAAGCATGAATGGGTCCAAAAATCACATCACACACACACACACGCCACCAAAATCTGACTGAAATCCGGGCCTCCCCAGTAGTGGAGTTGTATTCTGAAATAGACTTTCTGTGGCATTCTGAGGAGTGGAGCTCTCAGCAGTCCTGGTTCTGTCTACATAATGGCACGAATCAGCTGGGACACTCATTCATCCCCTTCACAGGGGAAATCACTTCGAATTAGAGGACTTTTCTCCATTTAATACAAAAGAATGGAGAAGTGGCTCTGTTTCACTGGTCACAAAATCCCACCTTCCCAGATCGTGGGTTCAGAGAACCTGAGAAGCAGGATTATTTTAGCAGGTGTGGTCAGAATTCAGGTTTATAGATTACAGGAATTTAGTCTAGAGGGTGCCTCTGGAAACACTACAGGCCTGTGATTCCAAAGACTTACTGTCTCCAAATTTGGGGTGTGGTGTGGCCTTTTAGGTTTCATGTGAAGATAGAAGACCACAGTGGTGTGTGTCACAGGGCAGGGAGGTACGGGCTGTGATCTTAAATTGGGTTCTCATCAGATCCCTTCACTTTCTTCACACATAGTCGGTCTTCTCCATCCCTCCTTCCCTCCCTTTCTCCCTCTTTCCCTCTCTCTTGGAGAGTAGAGAGTGGGGTGAGGCAGGGCGCTAGAGCAGAAGAGAAATCATTGAAGAGATTAGAGGCCCTGTGGCTACACTGAAAATTCCGCCCTTGGGGAGTGCCGCCTGTCCTTGTGCTCTAGTCCCCTGGGAAGTCTGCTGGTGAGGGCGAGGACCGCATTCTGTACTCGTCATTAGGCACCTCCAGTGTCTGGCACAAAGCAGGTGCTCAGTAAACATTTGTTATATGACTGTTCTTAGCTTTTACATTTTATTTCTAAGTGACAGGAATAATAAAAGAACTCCCTGTATCCTTTCCCCCAGATACACCCATTTACATTTTGTCCTATTTTCATCCTACTGTGATTCAAGTGGAGTAAATTGGCATGTGGGAGACAGGATGCCTCTTAACCCACTAACACTTTTGTGTTTATTTCCTCTGAGCAAAGGCAGTCAGTTCCATCATCCCTGTTCCTCAAAAGCAGGAAGTTCAATGCTGACAGCATGCTGGGGTCTAGTCCCTTGGTCCCTAGTTGGTATGCGCCAGCATAGTCTTTAATGACAGCTGCCCCCAGTCCAGGATCCTGTGCTGAAAGTTGCTGTCCTGTTTGTAGTCATCTTTCGTAATTGGCATCGTTCCTTGGCCTCCCTTTGTCCTTGGATCTTTGCCATTTTTGAAGAGCATGGACCAGTGGTTTCTGTGGGCCCTGCACTCACCTCAGGGTGGGTCTGAGGGCGACTCCCTCATCTCCCTCATCATCCTTGTCGCCTGGTATGTTGTTGCTTTTGCTTTCCTCAAAGCCTCCCTCCTGTCTCCCTGCTCTCCCCTGTCCAGGTGGAGAAGATCCGCCAGGTGAAAGCCAAGTCCCTGTACCTGCAGGTGGAGAAGCTGCGGCAGAGCCTCAACAAGCTGGAGAGCACCATCAGTGCCGTCCAGCAGGTGCTGGAGGAGGGCCGGGCGCTGGATGTCCTGCTGGCCCGGGACCGCATGCTGGCCCAGGTACAGGAGCTGAAGACCGTGCGCAGCTTCCTGCAGCCTCAGGAAGACGACCGTGTCATGTTCACACCCCCTGACCAGGCCCTGTACCTCGCCATCAAGTCATTCGGCTTCGTTAGCAGTGGGGCCTTCGCGCCACTCACCAAAGCCACCGGGGATGGCCTCAAGCGGGCCCTCCAGGGTAAGGTGGCCTCCTTCACAGTTATTGGCTACGACCATGATGGGGAGCCTCGCCTCTCTGGGGGCGACCTGATGTCAGCCGTGGTCTTGGGCCCTGATGGCAACCTGTTTGGTGCCGAGGTGAGTGACCAGCAGAACGGGACCTATGTGGTGAGTTACCGGCCGCAGCTGGAGGGCGAGCACCTGGTGTCGGTCACCATGTGCAATCAGCACATCGAGAACAGCCCCTTCAAGGTGGTGGTCAAGTCAGGCCGCAGCTACGTGGGCATCGGGCTCCCGGGCCTGAGCTTTGGCAGCGAGGGTGACAGTGATGGCAAGCTCTGCCGCCCCTGGGGCGTGAGTGTGGATAAGGAGGGCTACATCGTCGTGGCCGACCGCAGCAACAACCGCATCCAGGTGTTCAAGCCATGTGGCACCTTCCACCACAAATTTGGCACCCTGGGCTCCCGGCCCGGGCAGTTCGACCGGCCAGCTGGCGTGGCCTGCGATGCCTCCCGCAGGATTGTGGTGGCCGACAAGGACAATCATCGCATCCAGGTCTTCACGTTTGAGGGCCAGTTCCTGCTCAAGTTCGGCGAGAAGGGAACCAAAAATGGGCAGTTCAACTACCCTTGGGACGTGGCGGTGAATTCTGAGGGCAAGATCCTGGTCTCTGACACCCGCAACCACCGGATCCAGCTGTTCGGGCCGGACGGTGTCTTCCTGAATAAGTACGGCTTCGAGGGGGCTCTCTGGAAGCACTTTGACTCCCCCCGTGGTGTGGCCTTCAACCACGAGGGCCACTTGGTGGTCACCGACTTCAATAACCACCGGCTCCTGGTCATCCACCCTGACTGCCAGTCCGCGCGCTTCCTGGGCTCTGAGGGCACGGGCAATGGGCAGTTCCTGCGCCCACAGGGTGTGGCCGTGGACCAGGAGGGGCGCATCATCGTGGCTGACTCCAGGAACCACCGCGTGCAGATGTTCGAGTCCAATGGCAGCTTCCTGTGCAAGTTCGGCGCCCAGGGCAGTGGCTTTGGGCAGATGGACCGCCCGTCCGGCATCGCGGTCACCCCCGACGGGATGATTGTGGTGGTGGACTTTGGCAACAATCGGATCCTCATCTTCTGATCACGTTCTCTAGGCTTCTGTGTTTGGGCTGTGCGTGCATCTCTCTCTCTCTCTCTCTGTCCTTTTGAATTTCAAAGAAGAAACAGTCTCAGGGAAATTTCTTTTTTTCTTTTGTTTAAAAAGAACAAGAAGAGTACAACATTGCTTAAGTCCTACCTCATCTTTATTTTTTTACAGATGAATGTACTTATCTTTTCTGCAGGGATTGAGCCTGTGACGTGATAATTTCTATCTACCTCATAAATCTTTACATTTCCTTCTCCAGCAGGCCCTCTGCCCTCCTCCCCACCCTCACTCAGCGGAGTTCACGTTCCCCTCTGACCAGTTGTGGGGCGTGATATGCACAAGCCTGGTGTCTCTGTGGCTGGGGGGGCGCTGGCTGTGTGGTGGGGTGTACTCTGTAGATTGAGCCAAGGAAACATGAAAGAACTACTAAGTAAAAAAAAAACAAAAACAAAAAAAAAACTATAAAATGTGGAAAAATAAGGTTTAAAATGCTGAGTTGTAGAGTATTTGTGTTCTGGAGAATACTGTGTTATGGGATTAGATTGTGTTGTGATCTTGATCTTTTTAAGAAATCTTTCTTTGAAATTTTTTTTTTAATGCTGCAACAGAGAACTTTTCTGTATTCTCCTTTAATACCTCAGTGTGTTTATCACCCTGTTCAGCATCTTTTTCTTATTCTTAGAAGACGTGGATGTGGCTGTGGCTTGCAGGCCAAGAAAAGCAGACTATTCTATTCATGTTTTAGGGTATGTAATCTTTGCTTCTTTTTAAGGGATGGTGTGCATGTGTGCGTGCGTGCGTGTGTGCGTGACTGAGCCGTCTACACCAACATAGTAAAGCTGAGGAGCGTACACGACCACCCAAAAAAACTTTTCTTTCACACTTCGGTTTCTAAAAAATAGATGTAGCTTAGGATTTTCGATTAAAAGTATTCTCAGAAGTTAAGTATTCTTAGCTTGTTATTGTTTATAAAGTTCAGCGGAAGGAAGAAGAAAATCAGCCTCATTCTCAGAAAGAGGGTGTCAGACCTGCCCGGCCTGTGGACTTGAGTGTGGGCGGATGTGCATGTGCCGAGGTGGTCTGTAGAGAGCATGAGAAAGCAGCAGGCTACCCCCAACGTCTGCGGGAGGGTGGAGGTCAGTCCCTGACCCCAGCTTGAATGTTGTTCTGTCGATAATGTTAGGTGTTTCTTTTTTTAAGAAGAATAGGCCAAGGAATGAACTTTTCCTTTAAAAGCACAATTTTTTTCCTGCTTTGGAAGTTCAGGGAAATAGAATGTTTGAAAGTCAAATGAATAGGAACAACCCATCCCTACACCCTCTGCTCGGGTCCGTCTTCCAGAGTGGTCTGCTCCCGGGCCATGCAGTAGGACCTCATGGTTAACGTGAATTTACTCCCCAAAGGCCTTTGAATGTAAAAAATTTGTAAACCAAATTGTCCCAACCCAAAAGGTAGGATGTAATATCTTTGTTACACCTCTGTCTCGGTACCAAAGAATGAAAATTGAAGCCAGGCTCCCACTGCAGAACTGTGGGATGGCGTCCGTCACTTTACAGGGTTGGTTTGCAGTAAGCTGGACTTGGGTACAAAGCCTTGTGCTTCTGGGCATTATCTGTCTTTCAAGTGGAAAGTAGGCAGAGCTGATCTGCTTGTGAGAACCTGTGTGGGTCCCTGCATTCCCCCAGGTACTGAAGGAGAACCAAATTCTGGAGGAGCGTGCCTCAGGAGCCAGAGGTGCTCTCAGATGACAGGGGCCTCCAGGGAAACCTCTTGTTCAAACAGAAGGACTAACATCAGTTTCTGTTCCTGTATTTTGGAGAAATTCCCCTTGCAGTAGAGATGTAGTTTTAAAGGAACTGGAAGAAGGAACTTGTGGAGCAGTTTGTTTTTGTCATCCCCAAAGAAAAGGAGTTGATGGGGGGGAGTGAGCAAGTCAATCAAATTGGTTTTTTTGTCTCTCCCCCCCGCCCCGCCTTTTTGGGGGCGGCATTTACCACTTCGGGGTACCCTGTGTCCTCCTTGCTTTAGTTCTGGGGTTTCTGAATGACCAAAATGGGAACAAACTCATTTCATAAAGGAGAACTGCATGCAATAGAGGATCCCAAAACTGGAAAGTCGTGTCAGACCGCTCCCTCCCAGCTTCTGTGTTTCAGGGCAAGGAGGCTTCAGGAAATCTTACTTTCTAAGACCACCTTTTCTTTTGCTGAAGCATTTAATTTTGAATTCTTCCCCAGTTCCTATTCAGTGGCCTTTTTATTTGCCCCTAGGTTCTATGTTCTTTGGTGAAGAGTTTGTGTAATTAAACATTTTTATTGTTTTTTATTTTGGAAATAACTTGGTGCTGATCTTCCTCCCCTCCACCCCTCAGTCCCCACCCACCCCCAGCCACCCAACAAATCACCCTTTAAACACCAAAGACAACTGGTTTTAAATGCTTACAAAATTTTATTGAAGAAATGGATCTTGAAAATTCTTAGAAGCGTTCTCAGAAACCCGGGATGAGTTACTTCGGGTAGTTACTACCTTTGATTCTCCCATCTTCACTCTGATCTGTCCTTCCCAGTGTCCCCGGATGTGGGGGAATCATGGGACCTGAGAAATTTTTTTGGTGAATAGCAGTAACATAAAACTGTGTAGTTAGCATTTCTCTGTGGATTTGGTTGTAAAGCCAGGGTTTCCACACTTGACTGAAATGATCAGGTCTTAATTAATAGACTGACCAGTTTGCAGGCTCAAAGCTAGTAGTCCTCCCCTGAAATGAGTTAAGTGTACGATGCTGCCTCTTTCCCCTCAGTGGTGGTACATCTCCTCCTTTTCTGCACCCAGAACTGTGCATCACGGCCATTTGAGAAATGTGGTCACACATGGGAAGCTTTTGTTTTTAAAACACTGGCCATCTGTGGCTGCCCATGATTGACTCCTGACCCACAGGGACTGGTGCGAAGCACTTTGGAGTGTGTTTATTGTACGATGTGGAATGCTCCAAATCAAGGAAAGAGGAGAAAAGCCAACATTTGGAACTCTAGTGTGAGTGAGGCTGATGAAAATTGGGGTTTTTAACTGGCTCTCTCCTGCCTGTCAAGTGATGCTAGGGTGGGTAGGAATTGGGTGGATGAGGAGGAGAGACTTGAACATGGTGAAAAGAAAAGGTTGTAGGGACTACGAGAGAGGAGTATAAACTGTTTCTGTTAAGTCGATGTGGTATTCAGCTGGTCATCCCCATGTGTGTCTCATCTGGGCAGGTGGCGGGGATGGTGCGGGATATGAGGTCAGTGTGTGTGTGTGGAGATGCCAGTTGGATCTGGATATGTAAGTCTGGGTGTTGAGATGGCTAAAGGACATCTAAGTAACCCACAAATAAAAACCACTTTTGGTTGACAGTTAACATTTCAAAAGTGTTAATCTTAAAAAAAAATTTTCTCTGTAAATTTGTTCACAAGAAGCAATACTGTCTCAGAAACCTCTGCTCTCTGGTGGCTGGCAGGTGGCGCGAGAGTTGGCTGGAGCCCAGTGGCCCGGGCAGGATGCAAGTGCACTAATCTTTGATGGATGGATGCCCTTTTAAGTCTAACTTATTTGGGGAAACACCTACAGGGGTACCATAAACAGAATCTAAATTGTGTGTTGGGCCAAAAAAAGTTGCCAGATTTGAGGCACTTTGTGATGGAGCTATAAGAGAATGGCTTGAGATTGGCTCAGTCTGTTTTATTCTAGTTAAGCCAAAGCTTAATTTGAGGGGGGAAGTCTTTTTAGGCTTGAAGCAGCAGAATACTGTTTCTGTATGTGTCTTCCTCTTTGGAAGATTCTACGGTTGCTGTGTTCTGTTAGGTAGTGAGAGATATGCCAAAGTTCTAGGCTTGTTTTTTCTGTTTAAAAACAAAAATCCAGTGGTGCCAAAAAAGTATGTAGGTATTTATTTAAAACCTCACTGACGGATTTTCCAGCAGTCTCGGGCTGTATAAAAGTCAGACTCTCGTACTTGCTTGCGCATAAAAGTCAGACTCTCGTACTTGCTCGCGCACGAGGATATCGTAGAGCAAGGACCTCCGGGGCCCTCGCTCTTCCTGCGGGCCGGGGGCACAGGACACACACAGTAGCTCCACACACCACACTGTTTGCTTTTGTTTCGTTTCTACCTCACTTTTGGCGAAAGTCATCTACCTCATGTTCACATCTGATGGGTCTCTGAAAAGCATAGTGTTAATCCACAGGGGAGTGGGCAGGAGTGGGAAGCCACCTTTAGCTCTAGAAGAAAATATTTTGATAAATCCAGAACTGATTTCTCCCACGAGAAACATTTGATTGACCTTGAAAAAGAAACCTCGAAACCAAATATTCCTGTACTCAGGCAAATGTCATCCTAAATCCCAAGGTCATCCTAAATCCCAAGTATTACTTACCAATCTGCCCCCCCCAATAGGAATTATGCACACCATGACCTTGTTCAGTATTATTGAAACTACTGGTTCATCTGACCTATTTGAGGACTTAACCTGCAAATAAAGACCTTTAGGTCTCTTTCTCTCTTCAAGAGAAGAATATTTTGTATTTTGAATGTCTGCAAATCTACCCTTTAGGAGCAATTCTAAGGGTCTAGTTGTTGGAAACATCAAATATTTGAAGGGAATACGACTCCTTTAGACTTTGTGATTGTATCTGTACCTTTTCTGGACCCAGCAGGATGTTCATCACCAGGCTATTGCGACCATCATTGCTTTACTGAGCGGTGACTGGTGGTGCGTGTTGCTCTTTCATTTTGTGTTTAATTTGTTTTCTACCAAAGGTAACATGTTGACGGGTTGTTCTTTCCTTTTTTTTTTTTTTTTTTTTTTTTTTTTTTTTTTTTTGGTTTTTGTTTTGAATTAAATACTTGATGAAGTTGAAGCACATTACCATGATATACTGTATTGCCTCTCCACCTCTCTTACTCCCCTCGTTTTTGTTTTGTTTTGTTTTGTTTTGCTTGGAAGAGAGGGTCCTAAGACCACTGTAATGATTGCGGATTGGGTTTAAAATGTCACGGTGAAGCAGTACCTCAGTGATGTCTATTTTTAAAACTGATCTTACGGGTTAACAAGCCAGCCTGGTGGGATGTTTTCCATCCATCATTTAACCAGTAATGGTTCTAAAAGTTTTGTGTATCCACATGGTCTTAGACCTCCTTTTAATGATTGTATTAACTTACAAGCTCAGGTAGTATTTTTCTTAAGGCTCTATCTCAGAGCACACTGACTGAATGTTAACGTGTGTAGCAAAGTGTTTACTTTCTTTGAATAACCAGCTCTGGAATAGTTCTTTGTTTCTAGCAGTCTGTAGTTTTTCTTCAGAGGAAGATTTTTCACGTTTCTGGGGTGTTCTTGTTTTTAGGGTGGTATGGTTTCTTTCCTCCCCTGCCCCCATTCTTTTCCCCTAAAATCAATGCAGGTGAGAGGGTGGGTTGTGGGTAAGGGATGTTTTTAACTAGCATGTTAGTTATAATTGGGTGGGTGGGAGGGTAGGGTTTTTTTTTGTTTTGTTTTGTTTTTGTTTTTGTTTTTTTAAATCTTGCTTGATACTGTCCATTAGCTGTCATGCCCAGTCAGCAAAATAATTTTTAAGTGTAGAACACATGACTTGTTTATTTTTTGTTTTTGTTTTTTGTTTTGTGGGAAAGGTGAATGCAGAATTGGAGAGATTAACATGGGCATGTTGCCTGATGTTAGGATGACTAAGTTAAGCCTTTAAAAAACTTTTTTAATTTGTCCAAGGCAGACCTCATGTAAGGAATACGCACCACCAGACTAGGCCCTGCAAGCCCATCCGGGGTGCTGACTGCCTTTTGACACTTTTTAAAATGGGCATTGCAGTGGTGGTGCAGATCCCATCAATTAAGTGAAGAATGGGGGAACAAAGATTTCCTCCCAAACCTTTAAAGTGGGTTTTTGTTTGGGGTGTGTTTTTCCACCCTCTGAATTTTTACTTTTAAATCTTAGATGTTATCCTGCAGGCTGCAGGCATGACAGGCAATGAGCAGGTGAAGAACCAATGGGAAAGTGTTTGAAAACTCGTGTGTTAGCTAACAAGGCTTCTGAATGTATCGCTGTGGTCCACAGAGAAGGCTGGAGAAGGTAGCAAGGAGATGCTGTATCAGCTACTGCAGCCTTAAAACAAAGTTGGTGTCTCTTTGGACTTTAAAATTGTTCCTATGCAGCTTATTTTATTTTTGTTTAATCAAATAAACAAGAGGGTTTTCCATGGAAATCTGCCTCTGTGTGATCCTTTAATCCAGAATGAACAAGGGTGCATGTATTGTCCTCCACAGAAAGGGGATCTGTGAGGAGGGTGACCTGGAGGTTACGCCCTGGTATGGGCCACATTGGGTCCATGCAGGGTTTTCCAAAAAGGTGAACGCTAGTGTTTTTTAAAATAGAGGAAATGCTTGAATGTTTCCACATTTGGAGTTGTGGAGTCTGGGGGTGTTGGGGATCTGGCAGCCCCAGGTCCATCTTCTGGGGAGCTGAGGAGCAGATGTCCCTGTAGAGGGTCGAGTGTTACTGTCCAGCTCACTGAAGTCCCCTTCTCCGTGGATGCCCCTCCCCTTCGAGTTCAGCTGCTGCCTGGGATGGAGGGGACCAACTTTTGGGGTCTAAACTTGGCCCTGGGGAAAAAGTGAACAGCTTACTCTTTGGCAGGGTACTGTAGATGCCAGGTGGATCAAGACTTCTTTTGAGCACAGCTCACTGGGAGACCTCATCTTTCATTGGAACTAAATGTTCCCCAACTCTGCTCACCTGTTGCCTGTGCCTCTTCTTAAGTAGCCTCAGTTTGACCTGTGGTTGGAGGTGAGCAGTGCACTGGGTTCCATGGTTCCATGGCTTTCCTCCTGTTCCGTGTCTCTTTCCTGCTGAGATGAGTGTTTATGGGGGTTCTAAGGTCTTACCCGCTAGTACAGGAACCACCTTGTATTAAGTGCCAAACATCAGCACCTGGTGTAGGGAACCGCCCTGCTCTCCTTCACTTGGTCCCATGTTGGCAGTGAGCATTTAAAGTTTTTGTGTACCTTCAGCTTTGAAATCGAGACACACTGAGTAGCAGTTTCCTGAAAACTCAAGCTGGGAATGTAACTTGCTTCATGGACCCCGAGCTTCAGTCCCTGTTCTGTTTCCATTTCCAGGTCCCTCAGTTCTTTCCCTCTTAACCTCTAACTGAACACAATGGGGACATTCTCCAATGTAAAAAGTTGGATGGGTGTACTTTTTTTTTTTTTTTTTTTTTAAGGGGAAGGAATCTTCTTAATCCTCTGAAAGACTCAGGTAAAACTGTTAAGAAAATAAGGCAGGAAGCACCCATTTCCGAGGGAAATGTGGAGAAGGAAAGCTCTAGAATAATCAGTACCTCACCTTTGGTCCCCACACCCAGTGCCCTCAGTCTCTTCCACTGAATGAAGTAGGCCTGGAAAGACCCAAACTTCTTGAGGGTAACTACTCTCCTTTGCAGCTGGCCACTGCGGCAGCCCTTCTGGAAAGTGAACAGCCAGCTACCACCTGGCATAAGAGGTCAATGGAATCCACATACATTGATGAGAATGTAAAATGGTGCAAACACTTTGGGTGCAAACATCTGGCAGTTTCTCAAGCTGAGCAGGACCCAGCAGTGCCACTCTTATGTGTGTATCTGTGAGAGAATCGAAGACCTGTCCACACAAAACTAGTATGTGAAAGTTCATAGTAACTATTCATAAGAGCCAAGAAGTAAAAAATGTGAACTGATGACTGCATAAAGATGTATGTCCTTACCATGGAATATAACTCGGCCATAAAAAGGAATGCAGTATTGACAACATGTTAGGTGGACGAACAAGGAAGATGTGAGAGAAGCTGACCAGGCATGATTTCACATACAGGAAATAGCCAAAGTAGGCAAATAAATAGACAAAGCAGATTACTAGTTGCTAAGAGTTAGCTGGGAATGGCAGGGACTGCTGTGGGTTTGTTTTTTGTTTTTTGTGTTTTTTTTTCAAAGATTTTATTTATTTGACAGATATGGCAAGTAGGCAGAGAGAGTTGGGGGGAAGCAGGCTCCCTGCTGAGCAGAGAGCCTGATGTGGGGCTGGATCCCAGGACCCTGAGATCATGACCTGAGCCGAAGGCAGAGGCTTTAACCCACTGAGCCACCCAGCTGCCCCTGGGTTTTTTTAAGACTTGATTTTTGTTTTGTTTTTCAACACCTGGGTGGCTCAGTCTGTTAAGCATCTGCCTTGGCTCAGGGTCCTGCTCAATGGAGAGCCTGCTTCTCCCTCTGCCTGCTGCTTTTCCTGCTTGTGCACTTGTGCACAGGGTCCTGGGATTGAGGCCCACATTGGGCTCTCTGCTCAGCAGGGAGCCTGCTTCCCCCTCTCTCTCTGCCTGCCTCACTGCCTACTTGTGATCTCTCTCTCTCTCTCTCTGTCAAATAAATAAATAGAATCTTTTTTAAAAAAATTTAAAAAGTGAGTGGGTGGAAAACCATTTACCTTGCTAATGGACATCAAAACAAAACTGGGGTGGTATTCCTTATATCAGGCAAATTGGATTTTATTTTTCAAATTAGATTTTAAACTGAAGATTATAATAAGAACTGAGGAAGGACTCTATATCATACCCGATAGATCTATCCAACAATTGTAAAATTTGTAAATATTTATGCCCCTAACATGGAAGCAGCCAGTTATATAAGCTAATTAATAATAAAATCAAAGAAACACATCGACAATAATACAATAATAGTAGGGGACTTTAACACCCCCCTCACTGAAATGAACAGATCATCTAAGGAAAAGATTAACAAAGATATAAGGGCTTTATTTTTTATTTATTTATTTTAAAGATTTTATTTATTTATTTGACAGACAGAGATCACAAGCAGGCAGAGAGGCAGGCAGAGAGAGAGAGAGGAGGAAGCAGGCTCCCTGCTAAGCAGAGAGCCCGATGTGGGCTCGATCCCAGGACCCTGGGATCATGACCTGAGCCGAAGGCAGAGGTTTTAACCCACTGAGCCACCCAGGCGCCCCGATATAAGGGCTTTAAATGACACATTGGACCAGATGGACATCACAGATATATTAAAAACATTCTATACCGAAGCAACAGAATAACACATTGTTCTCCAGTGCACATGGAACATTTTCCAGAATAGTTCATATCCCGAGTCACAGATCTGGTCTCAACCAGTACCAAAAGATTGGGATTATTCCCTGAATATTTTCAGACCACAATGCTTTGAAACTCGAACTCAATCCAAAGAGGAAAGTTGGAAATAACTCAAATACATGGAAGCTAAAGAATATCCTACTAAAGAATGAATGGGTCAACCAGAAAATTAAAGAATTTTATTTATTTTTTTAAAGATTTTATTTATTTGACAGGCAGAGATCACAAGTAGGCAGAGAGGCAGGCAGAGAGAGAGAGAGAGGAGGAAGCAGGCTCCCTGCAGAGCAGAGAGCCCGATGTGGGGCTCGATCCCAGGACCCTGGGATCATGACCTGAGCTGAAGGCAGAGGCTTTAACCCACTGAGCCATCCAGGTGCCCCGAAAATTAAAGAATTTTAAAAAATTCATGGAAACAGGGGTGTCTAGGTAGGTCAAATAGTCCTAAAATTTTCATGGAACCAGAAATGAACCCGAATAGCTAGAGCAATGTTGAAAAAGAAAACCAAAGCTGGTGGCATCACAATTCTGGACTTCAAGCTCTATTACAAAGCTGTAATCATCAAGACCGTATGGTACTGGCAGAAAAACAGACACATACACAAAACAGAACAGAGTAGAGAGCCCAGAAATGGACCTTCAACTCTATGGTCAACTAATCTTCAACAAAGCAGGAAAGAATGTCCAGTGGAAAAAAGTCTCTTCAATAAATGATGTTGGGAAGATTGGACAGGCACATGCAGAAGAATGAAACTGGACCATTTCCTTACACCACACACAAAAATAGACTCAAAATGGATGAAAGACCTTAATGTGAGACAGGAATCCATCAAAATCCTTGAGGAGAACACAGGCAGCAATTCTTCAGCAGCCGCAGCTTCTTCCTATACAAGTCGCCAAAGGCAAGGGGAGCGAGGGCAAAAATGAACTATTGGAACTTCATCAAGATCAAAAGCTTCTGCACAGCAAAGGAAACAGTCAGCAAAACCAAAGACAGCTGACAGAATGGGAGAAAACATTTGCAAATGATGTATCAGATAACGAGCTAGTATCCAACATCTATAAAGAACTAATCAAACTCAGCACTCAAAGAACAAATAATCCAATCAAGAAATGGGCAGAAGACATGAACATGAACAGACATTTCTGCAAAGAAGACATCCAGATGGCCAACAGACATATGAAAAAGTGCTCAACATTGCTCGGCATCAGAGAAATACAAATCAAAACCACAATGAGGGGCACCTGGGTGGCTCAGTGGGTTAAAGCCTCTGCTTTTGGCTCAGGTCATGATCCCAGGGTCCTGGGATCAAGCCCCGTATCGGGCTCTCTGCTCAGCAGGGAGCCTGCTTCCTCCTCTCTCTCTGCCTGCTTCTCTGCCTACTTGTGATCTCTGTCTGTCAAATAAATAAATAAAATCTTAAAAAAAAAAAAAAACCACAATGAGATACCACCTCACACCAGTCAGAATGGCTAAAATTAGCAAGTCAGGAAAGGAGAGATGTTGGTGAGGGTGAACCTCCTCTACTTTTGGTGCGAATGCAAGCTGGTGTAGCCACTCTGGAAAACAGTATGGAGGTTCCTCAAAAAGTTGAAAATAGACCTACCCTATGACCCAGTAATTGCACTACTGGGTATTAAAACCAAAGATACAAATGTTGTGCTCTGAAGGGGCATGTGCACCCAAATGTTTAAGCAGCAATGTCCACCATAGCCAAACTATGGAAAAAGCCTAGATGCCCATTGACAGATGAATGGATAAAGAAGATGTGGTATGTATGTGTATATATAGCTAGATAGATAGATAGATAGATAGATAATGGAATATTATGCAGCCATCAAAAATATGAAACCTTGCCATTTGTAATGACATGGATAGAACTAGAGGGTATCATACTAAGCAAAATATGTCAATCAGAGAAATACAATTATCATATGATCTCACTGATATGAGTAATTTGAGAAACAAGGCAGAGCATCATAGGAGGAGAGAGGAAAAAAGTGAAAGAAGATGAAACCAGAGAGGGAGACAAACCATAAGAGACTCTTTTTTTTTTTTTTAAGATTTTATTTATTTACTTGACAAACTGAGATCACAAGTAGGCAGAGAGGCAGGCATAGAGAGAGGGGGAAGCAGGCTCCCTGCTGAGCAGAGAGCCCGATGTGGCTCGATCCCAGGATTATGACCTGAGCTGAAGGCAGAGGCTTTAACCCACTGAGCCACCCAGGCGCCCCCCATAAGAGACTCTTAATTTCAGGCAACAAACTAAGGGTTGCTGGAGTGGATGGGGGTGGGGTGGGAGGAATGGGGTGGCTGGGAGACAGACATTGGGGGGCGTATGAGCTATGGTTAGTGTTGTGAATTTTGTAAGACTGATGAATCAGACATACACCTCTGAAACAAATGATACATCATATGTTAATTTAAAAAGTCAAAATTCACTATTTAGAGGCATTCCATTAAAGAATAAGAAAAGGAATCTTTGTCATCTTAAAGATTATATTAGGGATTCCTATTTTAAAATGGAATAATAAATGAAAAATAAGGGAAGCACTACTGTTTTCAAATGGCATTTAGTTGGGAATATGAAAAATAAAAATCTGTAGTTAAAAAAAAGAAAACACATTAATTAACAAAAATACCATGTTTGTGTGCCATTCTTTTTATCAGTGAGCCTCACAAAATATTGTCTTCCAAAACTTCTTAGATTCCTTTTTTCCCCAAGCCCATCAATGTATTTAGACTGTTTATAATACATTTAGGTTCATTTGCTATTTTTTCTCTTCTGAGTTTTCTCCTACATTTTGGCTGAAGACAATTATTTATTTTTTGGTCATGTAAAACATTACCAGGTTCTACAAGCCAAAGCTACACACAAAGGTACACTGGGAGAAGCCTTACTTTCCCCCCATCCCAACAATCCCATTCCTACCCTCCCATTCCTTCCACCCTCCCCCAACCACCCCCTGTAGGCACTCTCCTGAGTTTGTGGTTTATCCTTCCTGAATTTCTTTTTGGCACAAATGAGAAATACATAAATATTCTTAGATTCCTTTTTTCTCTACACAAAAGTAGCATATTGTACTCCTTTATGCTTTGCTTTTTTCATTTAACAAGTGTCCCAGAAGTCACTGCAGCTCATAATGATCATCTTCATTCTTTTTCACAGCTGTATAATACTTCTTGGTGTGGTTGCCATGGTCCCTGCAACCACTCCTGCATGTACAGCACTTAGATGGTTCACAATATTTTGCAGAGACTAACATGAGGACCATGAAGAACCTTGTGCCTATCTTTTGCTTATTGGTGGAGATAGGTCTTCAGGGCTGGTTCCTAGAAGTGGGGTGGCTGAGTGAGTTATAGTCTTCCTTACTATGTGCTTTATTGCTGTGATAGCTGTTCTGTGCTCCTTTTCCTTTCCTTCGTCTCATACTTCTTTTGGTTTGATTGAGGATTTTAAAAATTATTTTTTGTCCTGTTGTCTTTGAAACTATACATTCCTTTTCTCGTTCTTATAGTGGCTACTAGTGATAAATCTATAACTCATGGAGCTTGAAGCCTATACAACTTCCAAGGCTCTTTTTATAAAAATATACACACAGAATTATGAATACAAAAATAGGTATAAAAGTAAATATGTAGAATGAGAAAAGTAGTCACTACTAATTATAATTTCTACAATGCTGATGAATACCACAATTATCACAAAATTAAAGGGAAATTTTTTTTAAAGATTTTATTTATTTATTTGACAGAGAGAGATCACAAGTAGATAGAGAGGCAGGCAGAGAGAGAGAGAGAGGGAAGCAGGCTCCCTGCTGAGCAGAGAGCCCGATGCGGGACTCGATCCGAGGACCCTGAGATCATGACCTGAGCCGAAGGCAGCGGCTTAACCCACTGAGCCACCCAGGCGCCCGGGAAATTTTATTATTAACTGCCAACACATCTATAATACTTTCCCCCCATATATTTTTGGCTCCAAAGCCTTTAATTGCCTCTTCATAGGGCAATAATGTATTATCACCTCATGTTATTCAGAAGGAAAAGAAAAACCCTCTGGCAGGGTTGATTTTTAAATGTGTTTTTTATTCTTGATAATTTTAGAAACATTTCTTTCAGCTTCAGAGCTCATGCTTGTGAATGTCTCATCTAACTTGTTCAGTGTATTCAGGGTGGGTTGCGGGAGTGAGCCCAGCCGCGAGGAAACAGCAGTACTGGTCAAGTTGCACAGGGTGCGCATGCGCATGGTGGCCCGGCAGGCAGTGCGGATCTCCCTGCTCTGGGATTCCTCTCCCTGTGCATCCTCCCTCCCTGTCTTGGACCAGGGGCAGAAACTATGAAAGTGGTCTTTGAGTGGGAAGCAAGGAAGCCTTTAGCATAAATCCTTCTTGGGGTTAAATATATGGTGTGCTTGCTCGGTGAGACCCTGGTGGGTTGTTTGCTGCTGACCAGACACAGTGAACGTGCTGGCCAACCAGCCACAGGCCTGCAGCTTAAGGACCACCACCAGGGCAAGGCTGACTCCCTTCCTGAAGGACACAGAAGATAGACCTCGTTGGCTTCATGGTAAAACTGCCTCTGGTCATTTTCCAACAATTTTGGAAAAATTTCAGTCAGCATCTTTTTTTTTTTAATGAGCGCCCCCCCCCCCCGCCCCGCCCGCCGTGTGGGGCTTGAATTCACATCCCTGAGATCAAAATCGAATGCTCTACCTCCTGAGCGAGCCAGGTGCCCCAGTTACTATCTTTTTAAATATTGCTTCTGCCTCTCTCTTCTTAGGGGTCTTATTAAATGTATGCTAGATCTTCTCTTGTATCACCTGTATCTCTTACCTTCACTTCTGTATTTCCATCTTGTTTCTTTCTGAGCTTCATTTTTAGATTTTTTTAAAAACCTGTCTTCTAGTTCATAATATCTCTCTTAAGTTGTGTCTATCCTGTTATTAAACTCATCTATTGAGTTCTTAATTTTTAGTTTTTATATTTTTCAGTTGTTGAATTTTAATCTGCTATATATTTTTCTTAATTGTGGTAAAAAGAATAACATTAAACTTACCATCTTAACCAGTTTTTAGAAGATTTATTTATTTTGGAAAGAGAGAGAGAGAGAGAGAGCACAAGCTTGGGGAGGGGCAAAGGGAGAGGGAGAGAAATCCTCAAACAGACTCCCTGCTGAATGCAGGGCCTGACATGAGGTGTGATCCCACGACCCTGAGATGAAATTAAAAGTTGGATGCTTAACCTACAGAGCCACCCAGGCACCCCATCTTAATCATTTTTAAGTGTACAGTTGAGTAATGTTATATATATTCACATTATTGTACAACTGATCTCTAGAACTTTCTCATCTTGTAAAATTGAAACTCTATACCCATTAAACTCTATATCCATTAAATTCTATATCCATTGAACATTAAAATCTCCCCTCCCGCACCCCTTGGAAATCACCTTTCCTTTCCACTTTCTGTTTCCATGATTTTGACTACTTAAGGCATTTCATATGAATGAAATCATCCAGTATTTGTCTTTTTGTGACTGGCTTATTTCATTTAGCATAGTGCCCTGGTGGCTTACATGTAGCATGTGACCAGATTTCCTTCTTTTTATGGCTGCATAATATTTCACTCTATGTATATACCATATTTTCTTTTTTTTTTTTAAGAGAAATTTTCCTTTTTTAAAAAAGATTTTATTTATTTATTTAGCAGAGAGAGACACAGCGCAAGAGAGAACACAAGGGGGCGGGTGGGAGAGGGAGAAGGAGAAGCAGACTCCCTGCTGAGCAGGGAGCTCAATGTGGGGCTTCATCCAGGACCCTGGGATCATGACCTGAGCAGAAGGCAGATGCTTCAGCAGACAACTGAGCCACCCAGGTGCCCCTGTTTTCTTTTTCATGACTGTTTTGGCTATTTGACATCTTTTGTGGTTCCATACAAATTTTGGAATTGTTAGTTCTAGTTCTATGAAAAATGCTGTTGGCATTTTGATAGAGATGGACCTCCTATATTGTTTCATAGTGCCCTCTCCTCAGCACAAACACTGTATGCATTCAGAGTGAGGAATGAATAGTAAGTAGATGGTGTGGAGGTTACAGTGTTCAGGGACATAAGCCAAGTCCATATGGGGACTAACTTCATGCCTGACCTGGAGCTTTCTTCATTTGAGTGGGGCCCATGTTCCCACCTGCAAAGGATTTGGGTGTGTTGGCTCATTCTTTCTAATTCTTCATATTCAGGAAGTGGTAGTTTCATTTAGGCATTGTCTAGGACAATTTATAAACCAATTATAGTCTTCCCAATTAACTCACCATTTCCAGTGGTGATCTTTTACCCCTCACAAGACTATGATTTATTGTTTTTTTTTTATTGTTTTAAGACAGGGTTATGACTTACATTTACTCTTGACTCTCTGTGCCTAGCCTAGTGCTAGAATGAAGGTACTTCTGGAAGAAGTGAGGAGATTGAGAAGGTAGCCCTTTAAGAGGAAGATGTATGGAGTTTGGAGCTGCGTTTGGGAACAAATACTGCCAGCATCATTGAGAAATGTGAGTGCGACCTTTTTAGCCCAAAGTCATACAGACTCATGGTTTGAGCTGGGCATTCACACATTTATGCCTGGTGGGTTGTGTGATGTGAAGGTACTTTCCGCTCAACCAAGCCCTTTTGTGGCCTGCTAGGACAGGTGGCCTGACAACAACTTTGTTTTCTTGGGTGGGGTAATTTCCTGGTGTTTCACTCAAAAGATGTCAACTTTGATTTTAGTGATTGAGGCTTATCTTGGCACATTTTACAATCGAGCATTCCCAACATGTTTTAAAATGACTATCATATATAACATCCAGAGTTCAATTTATAGTAATATGGGCTCTCCTTTGCTAGAGAAGGCTAAAGACAGAGTATTTTCTCTGGGCTGTGTTGTCACTGAATCTGAAATTTTTGATGTCTTGCACTGTGTTCTGGGCAGGATGAGACCATGCTTCCTGGGATTTCAACAGCAGCTTTGACCACCTTCTCCCAGATGAGCCACTGGTTATCTCTGAAGGCCTGGCCTGGGGATGAGTGCTTAGTAAGAATTGGGGAGGAAGGGGCCTCTAGCCTGGACTGAGATTTTCTTATCAGGTTTGAGAACTCAGTTTAGGAATTTGCCCACCATGTTCAGGTTTGTCATGGGAATGAGGAGAGAAACAGTGAGGAATCCACCCAGAACACACTGTCCCACGCCCCCCGCGCAGGGAGGGCTGGGCAGGTGTGAGCATGTCAAGCTTCTCAGCCAATTCCAGCAGAATCCCTGAGAAACAGGCTGTGTCAGGATTCTAGCACTCTCTGTTACCACTACACCCGCCACAAAACAACAGCGTCAACTCTCCTGAAAAGATATCCCTCCAGAACATTTTTCCTAAAGCAAGGCAGACTCAGAGGCAGGCAAAAGCCAGCCCCAGAGGAGGAAAGAGTGCCGGAGACAGAGGAATGGCCCAGTGTGTGCCTTTTGTATGTGGGGCGGTTTGCTGGGTTGGGACACAGGCCATGTAAGCACCCTTTGGTTTTGAAGAGCCACTCCCTACTCATTTGGGTTCTTTTCTCTTCTGCTTTAAGTATTTTTTTTTAAAGATTTTATTTATTTATTTGAAACAGAGAGAGAGAGATCACAAGTAGGCAGAGAGGCAGGCAGAGAGAGAGAGGAGAAAGCAGGCTCCCCGCTGAGCAGAGAGCCCGATGCGGGCCTCAATCCCAGGACCCTGAGATCATGACCTGAGCCAAAGGCAGGCAGGAAACCCACTGAGCCACCCAGGCGCCCTTAAGTATTTTTTTTTTTTTTTGAAAAGATTTTATTTATTTACTTGAGAGAGAGAGTGAGAGAGAAAGCATGAGAGGGGAGAGGGTCAGAAGGAGAAGCAGACTCCCTGCTGAGCAGGGACCGCCCCCCCTCCCCCCCCCCCCACCGCCGATGCAGGACTTGATCCCAGGACTCCAGGACCATGACCTGAGCTGAAGGCAGTCGCACAAACAACTGAGCCACCCAGGCATCCCTGCTTTAAGTACGTTCAATCTAGATCATGCCAGATCTACATGTGTCTGTATATATGACCATGAACCTAAAAGTTCATTTGCCTGTTTATCAATGCTCCAGAAATCCCTGCTGCCACCACCAAACTTAGCATGCAGTGGAATTGAACTCATCTTTTTTTCCCACCAGCTGGTCTCTTAGCAGTGTCCTCGTGCCCGCCAGGGATGATTCTGTTGTTCCCCTCACAGACTAGAGGCTTTGCCAATGCCATTTTATTTATTCATTAGTGCATTCAATAGTCAAATATCCAAATATTTTTTGACTTTTTGTTTTCTTTCTCATTTTTTATTAGCATTCATCACTAGCTTAAGTTATCTTGTTTATTTCGTTGTCTTTTTTTTTTTAAGATCTTATTTATTTATTTGACAGAGAGAGATCACAAGTAGGCAGAGAGGCAGGCAGAGAGAGAGAGAGGAGGAAGCAAACTCCCTGTTGAGCAGAGAGCCCGATGCGGGACTCGATTCCAGGACCCTGAGATCATGACCTGAGCCAAAGGCAGAGGCTTAACCCACTGAGCCACCCAGGCGCCCCTAGTTGTCTTTTTTTAATCTCTTCCCCTTTAAGGCTCATTCACAGCCCTCTTCCCAGTGCCTTTGAAGCGTCCAGCATGAAACCCAAACAATATATAGTTGAAAAATGGGCAAACAAATCAATGTAAGGTATTTAGAATTTTGTAAGCAAGATAAATTTCAGCTAATTAAGGTTTGGCTTACTTCTGCCGTCACTTCACTCTATGCATTGTCTGGTCCAAAACAGATCTTTCTCGAATGCCTCTATGAGCCAGGCACTGGTCAAGGTGCTAGGGATACTGCAATGGACAACATGGACAAGACGACATGCTCCCTCATCACCTACCCACCAAAGCCAAGCTGCTGGGCTGAGCTCCAAGCTCCACCCCACCCCCCGGCCCTGCTCCTCAGAGCCCATTCATCCTGCCCACAGGGAACTCCTGGTGGCTGGATGATAAGGGAGCAAGGATGGCCAAAGGTTGGGAGCCTGTTTCCCCAGCAGGTGCAGGAAGCTGGGGTGAAGGTGAGAATCAAGAGACAGGCCCAGAGTGAAACAGAGTTAGGTGGCAAAATCTCGAGATAAGAAATCCAGCGGGGAAAACATGCCAGTGGGGATCTGGAAGTCTTGTTGGTGGAACTAGAGGTGGGGAGGAATTGGGAGGTTCTGAGTCTCAGCAACTTGCTTGAGATCAGAAGGGAGCCCCAAACCCAAGGAGGTCTGATCCCAACCTGTGGTCAAGACCTTTCTCTATTTTGGTGTTGGTGAATCCAGGGAGAGCTTTTCTCCTCTTCTCTCCCAGATCTTGTCATCCAGCCTTCAGAAAGACCCCGTGGGCTGAGGCCCAGGAATCCCAGCTCTTGGAGGCCCTAATTAAGACCCTGCCACCTTCTCACCAACTGAAGCGGTCTCTCCTCTAGGCTCCCATTTCTCACCTACACAATCCCAGGACACTGCACCTCCCTGACACCCCTGAAAACCATCTCCTCTCCTGGGTCTCACTTGCCCCTGGGTTTGCCCCTTCTGAGCAAACCAAGGCCCTGAGCCTGCCCTGCCAGGCTGCCATGGGGCTCAGACAATGCAGTGCATGGGAATGCCTGAAAGTGGCCACACGCTGGGAGACAAGTGTTGCTGTTAGATGTGCAGCACAGTGGACCACACCAGCAAGAAGGGGATGGAGAGGCCCTGTTCAGCACCTGGTCCCAAAGTTGTGGCATCCCCATGACATGGGAGGGTTATTTCCCCTCTCTCGATCTCAGGGCCTTCACCTGCGAAGTGGAAACTACAGCAACTGCTGTGCAGGATCACGGTGAGAAATAAGGAAAATAACGAGTGGGAAGAGCTTTACTGAGCATTTAAACCTGTGGTGGACGGGAGTCACCCTTCCTATTTTAGGAACAGGCCTTGTCCCACTTTAGGTTTTGGCAATGGGACAACCACTTGACCATTAGTAGGTCTGTAATTTACTCACATTCAGGAAGCATTTCTTAAGGATGGTGCTGGTTTAACAGACTGGGGACCCATTTCATCCTTGACCCCTAGTGGCTGCAGCACTGTTCACAAGGGCCCACTCACTGGTCACTTGCAATGTGACAATAATCAGACTCCTATAGGCTTGGAGTCGACATAGAGAGAGAGAGAATGAACAAGAGGGAAGAGCAGAGGGACAGAGAGAAGCTCCCCACTGAGCAGGGAGCCCTATGCAGGGCTCAATTCCAGGACCCTGAGATCCTGACCTGAGCCAAAGGCCGATGCCCAACTGACTGAGTCACCCAGGCGCCCTGCAAGATAATTCTTATATGTTGAAATGCAAATGAATTCTGCCCAGTGGAGGGATCTTTGGCTCCAATTGTACATGCACTTCAATATTCCTGATCTATAAATGCATCTGTTCTTTTTTTTTCCTTTGAAATAGAACATCTGCCTCGTTCCCTCACTATGCTTAAAATAAAATCTTTAATATGTTTATTTTATATTTGTATGAAAGTCATATTCTTTTTTTAATTTATTTTTAAAATTTCTTTTCAGTGTACCAGAATTCATTGTTTATGTACCACACCCAGTGTTCCATGCAGTATGTGTCCTCCATAATATCTACCACCAGGCTCACCCAACCTCCCATCCCCCACCCCTTCAAAACCCTCAGATTGTTTTTCAGAGTCCATAGTCTCTCATGGTTCATCTCCCCCTCCAATTTCCCCCAACTCCCTTCTCCTCTCCATCTCCACATGTCCTCCGTGTTATTCCTTATGCTCCACAAATAAGTGAAACCATATGATAATTGACTCTCTCTGCTTGACTTATTTCACTCAGCATAATCTCTTCTAGTCCCGTCCATGTTGATACAAAAGTTGGGTATTCATCCTTTCTAATGGAGGCATAATACTCCATAGTGTATATGGACCACATCTTCCTTATCCGTTCGTCCATTGAAGGGCATTTGGTTCTTTCCACAGTTTTGTGATTGTGGCCATTGCTGCTATGAACATTGGGGTACAGGTGGCCCTTCTTTTCACTACATCTATGTCTTTGGGGTAAATACCCAGTAGTGCAATTGCAGGGTCATAGGGAAGCTCTCTTTTAAATTTTTTAAAAAAGATTTTATTTATTTATTTTACAGAGAGAGAGAGAGATCACAAGTAGGCAGAGAGGCAGGCAGAGAGAGAGTGGGAAGCTGAGCAGAAAGCCCGATGCAGGGCTTGATCCCAGGACCGTGAGATCATGACTTGAGCTGAAGACAGAGGCTTAACTCCCTGAGCCACCTAGGCACCCCTCTCTTTTTAATTTCTTAAGGAATCTCCACACTGTTTTCCAAAGTGGCTGCACCAACTTGCATTCCCACCAACAGTGTAAGAGGGTTCCCCTTTCTCCACATTCTCTCCAACACACGTTATTTACTGTCTTGTTAATTTTGGCCATTCTAACTGGTATAAGGTGGTATCTCAATGTGGTTTTGATTTGAATCTCCCTGATGGCTACTGATGATGAACATTTTTTCATGTGTCTGTTAGCCATCTGTATGTCTTCTTTGGAGAAATGTCTGGTCATGTCTTCTGCCCATTTTTTGACATGATTATCTGTTTTGTGTGTGCTGAGTTTGAGGAGTTCTTTATAGATCCTGGATATCAGCCTTTTGTCTGTCCTGTCATTTGCGAATATCTTCTCCCATTCTGTGGGTTGCCTCTTTGTTTTGTTGACTGTTTCCTTTGCTGTGCAGAAGCTTTTGATCTTGATGAAGTCCCAAAAATTCATTTTCGCTTTTGTTTCCTTTGCCTTTGGAGACATATCTTGAAAGAAGTTGCTGTGGCCGATATCAAAGAGGTTACTGCCTATGTTCTCCTCTAGGATTCTGATGGATTCCTGCCTCACATTGAGGTCTTTTATCCATTTTGAGTTTATCTTTGTGTATGGTGTAAGAGAGTGGTCGAGTTTCATTCTTCTACATATAGCTGTCCAATTTTCCCAGCACCATTTATTGAAGAGACTGTCTTTTTCCCACTATATATTTTTTCCTGTTTTGTCAAAGATTATTTGACCAGAGAGTTGAGGGTCCATAACTGGGCTCTCTACTCTGTTCCACTGGTCTATGTGTCTGTTTTTATGCCTGTACCATGCTGTCTTGGTGATCACAGCTTTGTAGTAAAGCTTGAAACCAGGCAATGTGATGCCCCCAGTTTTGTTTTCTTTTTCAACATTTCCTTAGCAATTTGGGGGCTCTTCTGATTCCATATAAATTTTAGGATCGTTTGTTCCAGTTCTTTGAAAAAGGCCGGTGGAATTTTGGTGGGAATGGCATTGAAAGTATAGATTGCTCTAGGCAGTATAGACATTTTAACAATGTTTATTTTTCTGATCCATGAGCATGGAATGGTCTTCCATCTTTCTGTGTCTTCTTCAATTTCTGAAAGTCATATTCTTACTTAAAAAAAATAATATCCTTCAATAGTAAGGTCCTCCCCAGGGCCTTCAAAGGAGCCCATGCAAATTGCAAGTGAGAGGCCATAAAGGATGAACTTTACAGGTTTCGTGGTAAATCTTCCAGTGGAATTAAAAATTCAGGTAATGTGTGAACATGGATGGACCCACTTACATGGGATGGACTGAAGAACCAAACACTGTGTTGAAAGAAAGCCAGGAGCGGTCTATAACCTGGAAAGCAAAAGAATACAGATTTTGGAGAGTCAAATAATGGAAAACAGTATAAAATGCCATGGGTTCAAGGAAGAACCTAGAGGTGGCAATTTGCCTTGAAAATTAGGAGACCAAGGCTCCTAACTGATGGGAGTCTCTCCTTAATAGCAATATTAGGACAAGAGTGTGGAAATAGCCACGGCATGGGGACTGAATGGAGGTGGATAAAGTGAGTACAGTGAGCATGGCCTCCTATTTCTAATAAGTTGGCAATGAAAGGAAGGACTGAGATACCCCAATAGATAAGAGTAGACACATGGAGTTCAGTGGGATTTCCCCAGTGATATTTCATATTATCACTGACATTTCAGGTATCTAAGAACATCTAAAAAGAAGTTTTAAAGAAAGAAAAACAACTATAATTTACAAGATTACCATCATTTAGTTTCTACATATGATAGGTAAATGTGTATAACATTTAAATAATAAATAATGAGCCCAAGTTTTGAATATACATGAACACAATACAAAATTAGAATCATACTATATATATATATATATATATGATATATACTTATACTATATATATATATATGTATATATATATAGTATCAGAATATACTCATTACTTTGTCATACCTGGGAGAACGTTCTCATTTACTGATCTTCCAGATCAGTAGCTTAAAGACTGTATAATATACTATGTTGTGAGTGTTCATAATCAGCTGATTCATTCTTTTTATTTGGCCTGGCCTTTAGATTATTAACAACTTTTCACTGTTTTGATACTGCTGCCATGACTTTCCTTTACATTAATCTTCTTTTTTAAAGATTTTATTTATTTATTTTATTTTAGAGAGAGAGAGAGCATGAGCAAGCAGAGTGGTAGGAGGTGCAGAGGGAGAAAATCTCAAGCAGACTCCACGCTGAGCATGGGGCTTGATCACACCACCCTGAGATTATGACCTGAGCTGAAACCAGGTGGTCAACCAACTGAGCCACGCACGTGTCTCTCCTTTAATCTTTTTTTTTTGAAGATTTTATTTATTTGACAGAGAAAGAGCACAAGCAGGGGGATGGGCAGAAGGAGAGGGTGAAGCAGGCTCCCCACTGAGCAGGACCCTGGGATCACGACCTGAGCCAAAGGCAGACATTTAACCAACTGAGCCACCTAGGTGCCTTCCTTTACATTAATCTTAATGATTAGTTCTAATCCATTCCAAAAGAAAAACTACCTTGAAGTAGAATTCTTAGGTCAAATAGTACATGTTTCTGGCCTTTAATACATATTCTCAAATTTCCCTATAAATAGGGTGACCCAGGCCTCTTACAAGTGTATGAGTGACTGTTTGCTTCTAACTCCCTTATCAATGAGAATTTTCATATTTTAAGAATATTTGCCAATTTCTTTGGCAGATGTTGCATTATTTTAGTATGTATGATGTAATATTTACCATAAGTTTTCTTTCACTCTTCCTATAAGCTACGATTTCCTTGTGCTTTCCAATTTTGCTAACCATGTTCTTACTTATTTGGAAACTGGTTTTGCATTGGGGAAAACGGTGGTTGTTGGTGATTTACACAAGAACAAAATTCAGGGAATCATTGAGATAAAACCAGACTGAACTGGATAAAGAGAGAATGCAGGCGAGGACCACAAGCCCAGACAGCTCTTCTGAAGAAATTTGCTCTAAAGGAAAGCAGAGAAACTGGCTGTAGTAGAAGTGGAACATGGAGTCAAGGAGAAGTTATTTTTATATATGGGAGTGACCTAGCAGAGAAGAGAGATAAGAGAGATTGAGAAGTTGTTGACCTTAGTAAGAGCAGAGGAGGGCCATGCATTTTAATAGGGCATGATGCAGTACAAGCAGGTTGGAAAAATGGGAAGTGAGGTGGCTCTTCTAATTTCTCCATGAATCAAGAAATGGTCAAAGCTAAAATGGAAGAAACGTCGGAATTCTGATGTAAAAGGAGGTAGGAAATGGTGTTTCAGAGAATGAAGGAGTAAGCTAATGGGAGAAATCTAGTAAGACTGCTAGATAAGGGCAAGGGCCCATATAAGATTCATGATTAGAAACTAGATGTGAGATCAGTCTGCACACATCTACTTTTTTTTCTTCCACCACATTAAGCTGCTCAGATTTGGGTGACAAGTAAGTAGAGTTAAATTGACTAGGGTAGGGGTTCTCCAAGGTAAGAGGATCTAGGAACAGAGCAGAAAGGGAATTGATGATGACTGAAGTGAACTGGTATAGTGATGGGGCCACAGCATCGTAAGTAGGTGAAAGGGAGGCAAAGAAACAAGATGGGTTATGGGCAGCAAGAGTGGTGAGCCACTCTCTCTTCCAGCCATCCAAGATCCCAAAAGCAAAGGCAAAGGGGAAGAAGCTGGCCCTAGTCCCTGATGCTGTAAGAAGCTGGAGGCCAAGAATGTGGTCAATACCCTGTTTGAGAAAAAGACCAAGAATCTTAGCATTGGACAGGACATCCAGCCAAAAGGGACTTCAACCACTTTGTCAAATGTCCCCATGACATCTGGTTGTAATGGCAAAGAGCTAGGCTCTATAAAACTTCCAAAAGTGTCTCCCGTGATTAACCAGTTCCCCCAGGCTTTGGACCACCAAACAGCTACTCGACTGCTTAAGCTGGCCCAAATACAGACCAGAGAAAAGCAGGAGAAAAAGCAGAAATTGTTGGTGTTGAAAATTGTTGAAAAGAAAGCTGCCAGCAAAGGGGATGTCCCAGCAAAGGGGATGTCCCAATTAAGAGGTCCCCTGTCTTTTGAGCTTGGGTTAATACTGTCACCACCTTAGTGGAAAACAAGAAGGCTCAGCTGGTAAAGACTGCACATCATGTGGATCCCATTGAGGTGGGGCTGTCTTCCTGTCTGCTCTGTGTCATGAGATAGAGGTTCCCTACCACACTGTAGGAGGAGGCCAGGCTAGGGTATCCGATCCACAGGAAGTTCTGCACCACTGTTGCCTTCACACAGTTAACTTGGAAGACAAAGGAGCTTTGGCTAAGCTGGTGAAAGCAATCAGGACCAATTCCAATGACAGATATGGTTAGATCTTCTGTGTCTGGGGAGGCAACACCTTGGGTCCAAAGTTGGTGGTTCACATTGCCATGCTGGAGAATGCAAAGGCTAAAGAACTGGCCACCAAACTGGGCTAAGTGGCCACTGTTGAATTTTCTGTACATAAAAGTAATAAAAAGCTCTCTTTCAAAAAAAAAAAAAAAAAAAAGGAGTGGTGAACCAATAAGTTGGAGTCCGCAAAGGGGTCAGGGCATTATGGGAGAAGAGCTAAGAGCTATTAGGACAAGTGGTAGGAAAATAGAAAGTGGTTTCTGGAGGGTAGGATGCTTGAAATGGACATGAAAGAGATGGCAAAGTAGACATCGACCCAGTGAGATGCAGAAAGGATTGCTGACAATGAAGTTGAGGAACTGGGTCCAAGGTACTGGAGTGAACATAAGTGATCATGGCTGAAAAGCACAATGGAGAGTAATGTAATGAAGGAGCAAGACTGTAAACCAGGTGAAGAGTCTTCAGTGAATGAAGGGATTGGCAGATTGTCAGTAGATATGACTGCAATGTAGTAGTGGCAGAGTCTGAGGGCCTGCATTTCAGAGGAGATGGGCATTTGAGGGAGGAGGGCAGAGACATGACTGGGAAGGGGAAATGAGCTGCAAGGAGGTCATCATTTTCTCCACCAAATCCTTTAGAACCAGGGAATGTTTGAGAAAGAACAGCCACTCTTGAGAATATTAAAGTCTGGTCCTTAAGGGACAGAGAGATTTTAGTATTTAGTATGTTGAAAATGAAGGAGACACTGAGAAAAATTGTAGAGGATATAGGAATGGGGTGGGAGGTGCTCCTGATGAAAGTCACGAAGTCAAGGATGGACAGTGAAAGGGTCTGGGAATGTTGGGCTTCCAAAGTTCAGCTGCCCTCTAAAAGCCAGTTGTCCCCCGTGAGATGTCTAGCCCAGTCCTCTCATTTCAGAGACAAAAATACTCACAATCCTGAGGGGAAACTACTGCAGAACTTGCTCCCATCTCAGTCCCAGGTCCTGAATCTGGGATAAAGTCAGAAGGGTCTTCTTGTTCAGCACTCCTTGGAGGAGGGCCCTCCTTCCTGTTCCTCCTGGTATGGCGACCTCACTCTGCCCCAAGCCATTTTCTTCATGCTACAGAACACTTCCTGGGGCTTCCATCTGCTCTGTCCACTTCTGCCAATGCCTGCTTGAGCTGCCCCAAATCTGGAAGTGCCTGTTCCCAAAATGCCTTTAGGTAACAGAAGGTGCCCTCAATCCCCCTCCCACTCCTCAGCTCCTGAACTTCTTGCATTCAGGTTAGGGAAGTGACAAGACCCTTTGTCAGGTTTATCTGCCTGACAGTCCAGCCACTCTAATGAAGTCTTGTCCATCTTCCTCACTTCTACTGATGAGACAGCTGATTACAGAGAGTCCATTCTCTTCCCTGAGGTCACTCAGCACGGAGGCTGTGAAACTTGGCTGTGAATGAAGCTCGGCCCCTGACCCCAAAGCCCTTGCAAGTCCTTTCTCTGCATTTCTGCCTCCACTTCCTGGCTGTGTGACAAACTCTCAAGACAGGGCAATGTCAGTGCAGGATGACTACAGGTCAGATCCTCCCAGGCTGGTGGAAGCTTAGGGAGAAAGTGGCGTTGAATTGGTCTTTGAATGAAGAACTGAAGTCAACTGGGAAGGAACGCAAGAGGGTATCTATGGCAGAAGGAACAGCGTGAATCAGGCTGGATCTTATGTAGTTCTCAGCCTCCTATTATTTATTCACAGCGCTGAGGCCTGACAGAGCACAAGGGTGAGACCTGTAGATGTTCCCGTGGCTCTCGCCTGTGAACCCCTAAGACTTGCCTTTACTTGGCCTTCACTGGCCACAAGGCTGGCACCCCTAGCACGTCACCCCAACGTCCCTCCCGCAGTTGTCTGGGGAGGATGTCGAAGGACGCACCCCCGGGAGGCGCGACTTCGAGCTCATCTGGCTCTGATTGGCTGTGAAACTCGCGCCTTCAGGCCAGCCACTCAGAGGCGGCCATCAGTCCTCCCTTGCCTTTGATTGGCTGTGCTAAGCACGTGCTCAGATGCGCCCCCAGTTGCGACCTGAGAGCTGAGGCAACCGTTAACTGCCCACTGCCACCGTGTTCTTTTTCAGGCTCGTTGGGTACTGACAGGTAACTGGGCTGGGGAGCGGCGGGCAACCAGTCTCTGGGATGTAGGTAAGAGGAGGCCGTGGGCCCCGGGGAAGCAGCTCTCACCTGCCTTGGAGCACTGGAAGGCGGGAGAGCAGTCCTGCTGAGGGTCAACTGTCTTGTGACCTGAACTCATTCCCCCATCCTCAAATCTGCCTCAGGGCATAGGAATCCCCTGGCTGGGGACCCTGTGCCCTTTCCCCTCTCAGTGACTCAGTAGCTGGGGGTGGACTGAGGAGTGTGGGCGGGGCTGTTGGAGCCCAAATCTTACCTGGCTTCTGAGGTTTATGGAGGGCCGGGGAGGATTAAGATCGGTAATCAGCCATTGATCCCCTTTGCAGTAATTGGATTTACCCTTTGAGGAACATTAGGCCTCTTTTTTTTTTTTTAAGGTTTTATTTATTTGTCAGAGTGAAAGAATGACAGATCAGAAGTGGGGGAATGGCAGGTAGAGGGAGAAGCAGGCTCCCGGCTGAGTGGGGAGCCGATGCTGTCGCGGGGCTGGATACCAGGATCCTGGGATCATGACCTGAGCCCACTTAACCGACTGAGCCATCCAGGCGTCCCATTTTGGTCTCTTCTTGACTTCACATGATGCATTTGTTAATAATTAGACAGTAATGCATATTTTTTGGTTCTAAAGAGCTTGAGAAAAATTGTGTGTGAGCCTATATAAGGTCCCTTGAGTGCAAAGAAAAAATTGGCTGGTGTCTACTATCCTTAACTGATTGGAAGGAAGATTTGCTAGGATTAACCTCCAAGAAGGAGCTGTAGCAGCGCTCTTGGAAGAAAAGGAAGAATGACTTTTGAGGTAGAAGAAAACCATCAGAAACTCAAAAGATACCTAGGAAATGGGAGTTGTACCTCATAGAATGTTTCTAAGGACCACATGAGAAAACACGTGACGACCACTAACCTGGTCTTAGTCTTTGTAATTTTGTCATTTCGAGCATGTTATAAAAATGGAATCTTATAGTTTGTAATCTTTTGAGACCCAGATTTTTCTTTTTCTTTTTTTTTTTTTTCTTAAGATTTTATTTGTCAGAGAGAGAGAAAGCACAAGCATGGGGAGGAGCAGGCAGAGGGAGAAGCAGGCTCCCCACTGAGCAGGGAGTGGGACGTGGGGCTTGAACCCAGGACCCTGGGATCATGACCTGAGCCAAAGGCAGACACTTAACCAACTGAGCCACCCAGGCATCCCTAGACCATCATTTTTCATTTGGCTTAATTACTTTGCAGTCTGGTCAAATTTTTGCATGTATCGATACTTGTTTTCAGGAGAGGTTGGGGTCCTGAAGTGATATGGGCTGACTTTTCTTAGCCAGATCTGAGGGGAAGAAAAGATAGCTCAGAGCTCAGGCACTGGGTATTAATCTAGACTCCCATCACTTACCAGCTTTATGCTGTTGGCATGACTGCTAATCTGTGCCTATCTCAGGCTCCCTATCAGCATATGAAAGATGCTGAAACAAACTACCTCAGAAACAAACAGTAGATATATGCTCAGTAAAGTGTTTATCATGAAGTAAACAGTAGTTCATTTGGTAGGATTCTGTTTTTATCCATGTTCTTCATCTCAATGTGAGAACGATTACCTCTCAATTACCATTATTATACTCTGCCACAATAAACTTTTTACGATCTTCGAACAAGGTGTCTGTCCTGGAGGGCACCTGGGTGGCTCTGTTGGCTAAGCGTCTGCCTTCAGCTCAGATTGTGATGTCCAGGTCTTGGAATTGAGCCCCACGTCCAGCTCCCTGATTATCCGGGAGTCTGCTTCTCCTTCTCCCTCTGCCCCTCCCCCTGCTTGTGCTCTGTCTTTCTCTCTCTCAAATGAATAAATAAAATCTTTAAAAAAAAAAAAGATGTCTGTCCTTTCTCCGCTCCTTCCCTCTGGCTCCATGGTTTTCTTTACCTTGGGAAATAGTCTTTAGCTTATGCATTCTTTATCTGGCCAATATAGCTCCCAAATAACGACTTTCTCAGAAAACATTGTTAACAGCTACTTTTCAACTGTAGAACAAAATTCTATCCAACTCTTTTCCAAATATTATGCTATCCTTTCTTTATCTCCCCCACTGATCTATGGTCTTTTATCCTGAGATGATAATTCATCTTTAAATCCCCATTGTCCAGCACACTGCCAATCATGTAAGAGATGCTCAGTATAAGTTGTTGAATCAGTGAATGAAAATTCTTATGTAGGAGAATTGGTCACACCTTGAATTTCTAGGAAAAGATTTATATTTGAAAGTATATGTTCATTTTAAATTGGTAAATTGCCCTGTAGCAGTATCATAATTTCTTTGTGGCTCTGTGATATTCAATCAAGTCATTATAGTTTAATTATATAGTATGATCACTTTGTAGAGTTTTATGGTGTGTTTTGTTTCATTACATATGTAAGCATTTTCATTTATTACTATATAATCTTCAGAAACATAATTTCTTTAAAAAGATTTATTTTAAGTATCCTTTTACACCCAACATGGGGCTCGAACTTACAGCCCTGAGATCAAGAGTTGCATGCTCTACCAACAGAACCAGCCAGGTGCCTTAGAAATATAATTTTGATAACTTAATATTGTTGTTGTTCCTCAGTTTAAGTGTTTCACTATTGTTGGGATTTCATTTGTTTTCTCTGTTTTGGCATTCTATAGTCATCTGTACATAAAGTCGTTTCTGTCTTTGGATTGTTTTCTTTTCCTTTCCTTTTTTTTTTTTTTTTTAAGAATTTTTATTTACTAGAGAAACAGAACATGCGTGAGAGAGAGCATGAGAGGGGCCAGGGAGGGGCAAGGGAGAGAAAGAGGGAGAAGCAGGCTTCCCACTGAGCAGGGAGCCGGAGCTCTTCTTCTTCTTCTTTTTTTTTTTTTGTAAAAAATTTATTTTAGAGTGTGACCTGAGCAGGTGGGGGCGGAGAGGGGTAGAGGGAGAGGAGAGAGAGTATCCTCAAGCAAACTCCTTGCCGACTTGGAGCCAGTCACAGGGCTCAGTCTTCTGAGCCAGAGATCATGACTTGAGCCGAAATCAAGAGTCGAATGCTTAACCATCTGAGCCCCTGGATTGTTTTGAAAGAAAGATAACCAGAAATGGGATTACTTGATCATTTTAGGACATTTGATACATAGCATTAGCATGATTTTATTACCATTTAAACTATGGTGAATATGATAGACTAAAATGGTACCTCAGATAACTTTTTACATTTTCCATTCGCTGTAATATTGAAATTATTCTGTCATGATTTATTACTAATTGCATTTCCTTTTCTGTGAGTTACCTTTTTTCATTTTGCCCAATATTGAAGTCTTAGTGTTTTTCTTATACCTTTATATATAAACCACTTATATTGTAAAGATGTGCTCTCAACATACAGTTTTGAGATTCTGTATGTATGATGTTGTTCTATGTGCTGAATGTATAGTATTTAACAATCAGGCAAAATTTTTGCACTCATTTAGCTAATATTTAAAAGTACGAGAAAATAACACTTGATCTTAGCCAAAAGGCCGAGAAGAGATAAAAGTATGAGAAAATAAGTAAGAAAATAGAATATTTAGTATTTTAAATATCAAAAAATGTGAAGAAAAAGAAAAGCAGAGTGAAGATTGAGAGAGCGTATAAGGGGGTTGAAATTTTCATTTGGATAACAATGGGAAAGTAATTTTTTGGTAAAAACTTGAAGGGAATGAGACAGTTTACATATCTGAAAGACAAGTATTTGAAGCAGGAAACACCAAATGTGAAAGACCTGAGGCAGCAACGTGCTTGGCATCTTTGAAGTAAAGGTAGACTGGAAAGAAAGGGGAGATAGTGGGAAATGAAGTTGGAATATTAAGGACAGATCATGTCATAAAAGAGGTGCTGACTTTTGTGTATATTTAATAGTTTCATTTAGATGTAATTCACATACTACTAAATTCAGCTTTTTAAAATGTACAATTCTGTGGCTTCTTGTATTTTCAAAGAGTTGTGCAATGATTATCACAATTTTATTTTTTAGTTTCAGGAGTAGAATTTAGTGATTCAACACTTACATACAGCACCCAGTGCTCCTCACTACAAATGCCCTCTTTAATACCCATCACCCATTTAACCCATCCCTTCACCCACCTCCCCCAATTATTACAGTTTTAGAAACATTTTCATCACCTCCAGAAGAAACCTCATACCCATTAGCAGTCACTTACTATTCTCTCACTCTTTTCTGCCCCAACCCTATATAACCGTCTTTCTGCCTTTGTATAGATTTGCCTCTTCTGGACATATATAAAACAGGAATAATACCTGTTTTTTTGTGACTGACTTTTTTTTCACTTGTCATAATGTTTTAAAGGCTCATCCATGATGTGACATGTAGTAGTATTTTATTCCTATTTATAGTTGACTATTATTCCATGGTATGGATATACTACATTTTAATCTACTCATTACTTCAGGGGCATTTAGATTGTTTACTCCATTTTGGCTACTATGAATAATGTTTCTATGAACCTTTGTGTGCAAGTTTTTATGTGGGTATATGTTTTTAATTCTCTTGGGTGTATACCTAGGTGTGGAATTGCTGGGTCGTATGGTAACCCTTTTTATTCACTTATGTTTTAATGTATATATATATTTAAGATTTTATTTATTTGACAGACAGTGAGAGAGGGAACACAAGCAGGGGGAGTGAGAGAGGGAGAAGCAGGCTTCCCGCTGAGCAGGGAGCCTGATGCGGGGCTCAATCCCAGGACCCTGGGATCATGACCTGAGCCGAAGGCAGACACTAATGACTGAGCCACCCAGGTGCCCCTGGTAATTCTTTTTAACTGGGGAATTGCCCGTTTTCCAAAGTGGCTGCACCATTTTTCATTCCCACTAATAATATATGGGGGTTCCAATTTCGTCAGTCCTTGCCAACACTTCTTACTATTTTTTTGTTTATAATCATCCTAGAGGATGTGAAGTTGTAAATCATTGGAGTTTTGATTTACAGTTCCCTAATGGCTAATGATGTTAAATATCTTTTCATGTCAATTAGCTGTTTGTATCTCTTCTTTGGAGAAATGTGTATTAGCTCCTTTCCCTATACTATATTTGGTTATTTGTCTTCTTACTGAGTCATAAACATTTTTATATTTTCTGGATACAAGTCCCATATCAAGATATATGAATTACAAATATTTTTTCCCCATTCTGTGGCTTTTCTTTTTACTTTTGTGGTAGTATCCTTTAAAAAAAAATGTAAGTAATCTCTACACTCAATGTGGGGCCCGAACTCATGACACCAAAAGTAAGAGTCGCATGCTTCTCCAATTGAGCCAGCCAGGAGTCTCTCACTATATACTTTTTAGAGAAAGAAAAGTTAAAATTATTTAACTTAGTAGTATTACAAAAATATCGGACCCCTTGAAAGAATGTTGGAGCCCATTAGGGATCCTAGAACCACATTTTGGGAACCACTATACTATACATATACACATACAAATTTTTGACCCAACTCAATATTAGTATTTAGTTTTCATATATGACGTTGAGTTTATTTAGTTAGTTAGTTTCAGAAGTAGAATTAGTGATTCATCAGTTGTATATATCACCCAGTGCTCATTACAAGTGCCCTCATTAATTTTGAGAGAGAGAGAGAGAAAACTTGCGTGCACACACAAGCAGGGGTGGGTGTGGCAGAGGGAGAGGGAGAGAGAATCGTAAGCAGGATCCACACCCAACACAGAGCCAGACACGGGGCTCAGTCTTCACGACCCTGAGATGGTGACCTGAGCTGAAATCAAGAGTCGGATGCTTAACTGACTAATCCCCTGGGTGTCCCAACTTTCAGTTTATTTTAAATGAGTACATTATATCTGTTTTAACTTTTTAATTCTGAACTCTGTGATAACAAGGAGATACATGCTTTTAATCAATCAGGCTATGGCTCTTAAAATAACTGCCAAAATGTAGTATTACATTTTAGCTTAGGGGCAAGAACAGTAATAAAGATCTGCCCTATGATGTAACAACTGGGGTAATATCTTTTTTTTTTTTAATTTTATTTATTTATTTGACAGAGATCACAGGTAGGCAGATAGAGAGAGGTGGGGAAGCAGGCTCCCCACTGAGCAGAAAGCCAGATCCCAGGACCGTGGGATCATGACCTGAGCCGAAGGCAGAGGCTTTAACCCACTGAGCCACCCAGGCACCCCAACTGGGGTAATATCTTTATCATGAAACTAATTATGTGAATTTTTCTAGATTTAGGTTAAAGTAATATTTTCTCCCCAGATAGTCCAAGCTCTATATAATAAACTGACTGCTAAACCATAAGGTGCATGGGAAAGATATTGTTGGTGATCATCTTGATATTGTTGGTGATCCTATGTAAGAATTCTGAAACTTGGCTCTCAATTTCATGAGAAGGAATATATTTTCATATATAAATTTTCCACACATCTAAGAATGATTATATTCTTTGGGTCCTCCAAATTCATTTTGAACTTCTGAATCGAAATGTTAGAAAATAAGATTGAACTAAAAACTGCTTACATTACTTCATAGCACACAACCCATGAGACGTCCTAGTATGCAGATGAGGATGTGACAGTGAGTTTGGAGTGACAGTTCTGGAGGCAATAGAAGCGCCAGACAGAAACTCTTAGAGAAGCTGAAAGAAGCTAAAGCATTTTAAAACATATCAAATGGGTGAGTTTTAATAGTATAATTCTAATATGGTTATTCCCTTATTTGTAAAACTTAGTTGATTAGCAGATTTGCCCATGAATAAATGATGTTACTCTCAAAGTGGAAAATGCATTACTTTGTTTCATGATTCTATTTTCAAATTTTTTTTAAGAGAAAGAGAGAGAGCTGGGTGAGGGGCCGCAGGAGAGGGAGAGAGAAAATCCCAAACAGGCTCCACGCCCAGTGCTGAGCCTGATGCAGGGCTTGATCTCACAACCCTGGGATCGTGACCTGAGCCGAAATCAAGAGTTGGACACTTAACTGACTCAGCCACCCAGGCACCCCTGTTTCATGATTCTAAAATCAGTTTTGTGTGTTAAAATATGCTTAATGTAGCTTGAGCGACACTTTGGGCCAAATCAGTTCCACTTCTCAATTATATGCAGGAGTGATCCTTTTCCAGCACTCAGTAACTGATTACAACACCTCTTCATTTTCTCCTTAAATAAACCAAGATATTCAAATTCATCTTAAAACTGCTAACATTGTATGTTTGTCTCATAAAGTAAAATGAGCCCAGTTTCAAAAAACTTAAAAAGGAGCAGGGTTTTACGATCGAGACTACTATTGTACCATGGATAACTCTTATTACACTTGATTATTATAGTTCAGCCATTGTGTAAGTGAGGATTGCTCATGTAATAATTTTTGTACCCAAACGTATATGTATATAGGCACACACACACATACGCTAACACATACATGCACACACTTTTGCTTGGTAATAACTTCACTATCTTTTTTTGTTATTACATGAAGTTTAAATATTTTCAGAAAAGGGCAAAAGTTAATATTTTATTTTTAAAATAAGATTTTATTTATTTATTTGACAGAGAGAGACAGTGAGAGAGGAAACACAGTGGTGGGGGGTGCGTGGGAGAGGGAGAAGCAGGCTTCCCACTGAGCAGGGAGCCAGATGCGGGGCTCAATCCCAGGACCCCGAGATCATGACCTGAGCCAAAGGCAGATGCTTAATGACTGAGCCACCCAGGCACCCCAAAAGTTAATATTTACTGCATAACTTCATTTTGAAGATTTTTTTATTTTAAAATAATCTCTATACCCAATGTGGGGCTTGAATTTACAACCCCAAGATCAAGAGTCATGTGCTCTACCAACCGAGCCAGCCAGGTACCCCTCTACATTTTGTTTTAAAGTACCTTTGATAACATACGAAAAATGTTTTTTGATTAAAAATGTATTTTGTTTTATATTAGATATCACTTCTTATCGTGGAATGTTCTCAACTATTATGGCACGAGAGAACCATGGTGCCCATGGGGGTGTAAGGTAAATGCTCAGCCATTCCAATTCCATCTCCCTCTCCATGTTGAATTCTGGCTGAGGGAAGCTTAGTACATCCCAGCCCTGAGCCTGTGGGGCTAACATGTGAGCATATTCTGGGACTGAGTGCTGATGTGGGAGTGTCAGGGACGTGGCAGGCTGGAGGAGGCTGGGGGAGAGTGAGAAAAGGGGTATCTGTTCCTCAGGGATGGGAGAGACAGTGTTTGACAGCTGAGGACAGTGAGGAGAAGGGAGTAACCCTAAAGGAATATGGCCTCGGGTTTCTCCCACTGCTTCCCAATAGTCTCATTTTCCTTTTTTGCAAGCCTGAGTTTTGCACGTTGAGGCCCCATTATTTGGGTCATTATGATGCCATTATTTTCTGACATTTGTTTTTGTTTTTCCTTTTCCCCTAGACCAAAAAAATATGGCAGTGACAGAGCATGGTGCCCCTCAGCAGCCTGTTTTCCGGTCTCCACAGCCACTTGCTGCCTCCCCAGGTCCCACTTAAGGATTCTCAGGGCTACAGGAGTAAAATTTGTTTTTTCCAACTTCCTTCCTCATGTTGACTCCACATGTCGCCTTGAGGGCCGTGGTAACTCACTCTCTGTAGTAGTAATTCCTGTGATACTCTTTACTCCTCTCTCACATATAAAATGGCAGTATAAAAATGGCTTGTACTGAGTGTACTGCCATTTCCCAACTTATTAGCATGCTGAGATAAAAACATACTCTTTAAATATACAGATCTGAATTTGTGTGTTTTCTGCCTCCCAACGGTGTGTAACAAGGAAGGGATAGAACCTCTGGTTAAGGAGAAAAGAAGCTGGGGCGCCTGGGTGCCTCAGTGGGTTAAGCCTCTGCCTTCAGCTCAGGTCATGATCTCAGCGTCCTGGGATCAAGCCCCGCATCGGGCTCTCTGCTCAGCAGGGAGCCTGCTTCTCCCCCTCTCTCTCTCTCTGCCTGCCTCCCTGTCTACTTGTGATCTCTCTCTCTGTCAAACAAAATCTTTTTTTTAAAATCTGCTTAAAAAAAAAAGGAGAGAAGAAGCTCAGCCAGGGCTGACGGACCTAAAGGTAGAAAGTCAGGGTTGGAGGGTGGACCGTGTGTGTGTGTGTGTGTGTGTGTGTGTGTGTGTGTGTGTTGGGTGGTAGTCCCCGGGAAGGAGAATGGGAGTATGCAGAGTATGCGCTCTGCAGAATTGTAATCCTGGGGTGATAAAACATGTTAGTATCTAGCTGTATGGAAAGGACCCTTTTTTGGTCTCTAGTTGCTGTTCCATGGAAACTCTGCTGCTCATCAACAGTCCCCATTGTTTTATTTATTTTATTTTTTTTAAAATAGTGGTTCCCAGGGTCAAACAACTGCAATTTCACCAACAGGGCTACAGCCTGGGGAGTAGGGCAATTTGGGGGACTTCCTAAAGTCTATCTCTGGACCAAAGTCATTGAAATTGGTCTCCATAATTGAATGATTCAACAAGTAAACTCGTAAGTCAAATGGTTACATGTATGTTTCTACTGATTAGGTACAGCAATGATTAAGAGGCAGGAGTGTTTCCCCAGCCCTGATCTAGTTTTTGGCATTCTTTATTGGAGAAATTTGAGGAAAGGGATGAGCAATGTTGGATCAACCATATACTCTTATCCAAACTCTCCCAAGTTGTTCCATTCGCCCAAGGGTTAAGATGGAAGCAAGGGCAATGGGACGAGGAGCTCTACTGCCGGGGTGACTGCTGGGAACAGCGGCAGCTGTTTCTCCTCTCCTACTGGTCTCAGTGTTGAGCCATGTTTGAAGGCATTGCTCACCCTACCCAGCACAACCCCTTTGAGGCTCATCCTGGTGGCTCCTGCTTGGCTCTGATAGGCTGCAAGGCTCGCACCCTCCACGTGCCAGGGGCCATGGGGGCCCCTGTGAGTTGACTGGAGAGAAAAAAGCCTTTCAGCAGTTACCCACTGGCCCACATATTTTCTCTTCCTCCTTGCTGGCCAGCTACTGGATTTTGTGTTGGGGTTGGGGTAGCGGAGGTTGGTGTTCAGAGGCTCAGAGGTCAGTGGGAGGCCCAAGCCTCATTCCCTTAGAGCACCAGGGTACACACTGCAGGGTGGGCTACAGGGTGACCAAGGCTTACCACCCCCACCCTCCCAAATCTGCCTCATGGGATAAAAACACCTCTGGCTGATGCCCTGGGCAGTTTCTTCCCCTCAGTGAGTCTCTGTCTAACTGTAACATGGGCTGGGTGGGGATAAGGCCATTGGGGTCTGGGTCTCTTCTGGCGTCAAAGGGTTGTGCTTGGGAGAACTAAGATGTTTCATTAACCGTCCATCCATTTGAAGTGATTGGATTTGCTCTTTGATGAACACTGACCTCCTCTTGACTTCACATTGAAACAGTTGATCATAAGATAAAACTGCCTGTTTTATTCTTCAAGTTTTGAAGAAAGGTACTTGTGTATCATATAAAGTTCCTTGGATACAAAGAGGAAATTCACTAGTGTCTTTTATCCTCACTTGGTTGGGAGGAAGAATTGTCAGGGTTAAATCCAAAGAAACGGTGCTACAGGCTGGCTCAGCTAGCCCTGTGTGCTTGGAGGAAGAGGAAGACTGGGCTTTGGGGCAGCAGAAAACCATCAGGAGCTCAAAAAAAAAAAAAAAAAAGGATGTGGAACCTACTAGATGAAGCCTTGGACACATCTGCATTACTGCGCTCAGAGGGGAGCTACCATTCAATTTGAAAACAGACGGAGTGAGATTATGGTTTTCCATTTTGTTTTGTATTCAGATTTATTTATTTGAGAGAGAGCAAGAGCGTGAGAGAGAGCATGAGTGGAAGAGAGAGCATTAGCAGAGAGAGAGGCAGGGGAGAGGGAGAAGCAGATTTCTCACTGAGCAGGGAGCTCCATGCTAATGCAGGGCTCAATGCGGGGCTCGATCCCAGGACCCTGTGATCATGACCTGAGCCGAAGACATACACTTAACCAACTGAGCCACCCAGGCACCCCAATATTCTGTCTTTTAAGTAGTGATAGTACTTTTGAATGGAGACACTTTTATTCTTTATATTTTTTCTTTTATTTAAAATGTTATATTCTAGGGACGCCTAGGTGGCTTAGTCGGTTAAGTTTCTGCCTTCAGCTCAGGTCATGATCACAGAGTCCTGGGATCGAGTCCCATATCGGGCTCCTTGCTCAGTGGGGAGCCTGCTTCTCCCTCTGCCTGCTTCTCCCCCCTGCTCACTCACTCTCTCTCTCTGACAAATAAATAAAAACTTAAAAAAAAAGGGGTTATATTCTATCCTTTTAGAGTTTTCCCTTAAAATTTAAACTACAAAGTTAACTAATAAAGTTTTAATATAGGACTTTTAAAATGGGGAACACTTTAGTTCTGATCATTTTCCTGTTTGTTTTATTTTATTTTATTTTTCAAATGGAAGTTCTCACATTTTTATCACCGAGCCAACATACTAGAACAGAAGTGTAGTAACAAAGAAGTCATTTCCCCAATAAAACATGTAAACATCTACCTGGAAGTGATGTTTACAGAGTGACAGGATATGAGCGTGTGACCTTTCATGCAGCATAAATACATGTGTCATCTCATGTGTGATCCCTTACAGACCCAGCTTGGCTCTTCTCCAGTGCCTCCTCTTGGACTTATACCTGATTTTATTACCAATTTTCATCTGAATCCCCCGGGGATTCAGACAATTCTAGTTTTGTTTCTTGGCCAGGAATCCCTTGACCCCCAAGGTCTTATGAGAAGCTGTTTTGAAGTCAGCTGCACACACCACGATGGCAGAGTGAAGGAGAGAGCTCCAGGTGGCTTACGTTTTATCTTCGAATGATATTTTAATTCTACCTCATATTTACTTATCTTCCAAATTATGCAATTTATTTTTGTTTTATTAGGCTAATTTTCCTTCAGAAATAAGTGTTTACTAATATTTTTCTCCACTGTTGCATTTCATGCCTTCCAGGATCATTCATGATTTCCATCATGAAAACTTGATTTTTTTTTAAAAAGATTTTATTTATTTGACAGAGATCACAAGTAGGCAGAGAGGCACGCAGAGAGAGAGGAAGGGAGGCAGGGTATCTGCTGAGCAGAGATCCCCATATGGGGCTCGATCCCAGGACCCTGGGATCATGACCCGAGCCGAAGGCAGAGGCCTTAACCCACTGAGCCACCCAGGTGCCCCAAAACTTGATGTTTTATAAATAAAACTCAAAACCTTTTCTCTGTGCAGTAGATAAAAAATGCATTAATTGAAAAACCTTAAGATGAATGGAGATGCTGAGGTCCAATGGATATGAATTTCTTTCTTTGTTGAGCTCTTCCTGAGTGCTCTGATAGATTTAATAAAGAGAAAGGGAAAACAAAAGACTGATCTTTAACCTTTAAAAAAATTGTTTTAAAAAATATTTAAGTAATCTCTACACCCAACGTGGGGCTGGAATTCAAGACCTTGAGATTAAGAGTTGCATGTTCCTCCCACCGACCCAGCCAGGTGCCCCAATGATCTAACTTTCAGAAGAAAAAAAATGAACTTCATTAAACTTAAGACATGATCCTTTCTGTAGGCAAACTCCACAATTTTAATTCCAGTTGGTAGAATATTTAAGTTTGGTTTTATTTAATAAAATGACCAAATTAACATTATCAAAGCTGTTTAGTGTTCTTAGTAAGAATGACAAAATGAGAAGCAGGCTCACAGCCCTTCTGCACTCTACAGTGTGAGGTTGTCTCAAGCAAAAGTACACTTGTTTGAGTTGCGAGCTTAAATAGCACTTGTTTCCCAGAATTCTGTTACATATTTCAAAGTGTATTTTCTGGAAAGAAATGCTGTCTTTGAGCTTTAAAGACAAAATTTTAAATTTATCCTGAAATAACTTTCTTTTTTTTTTTTTTAAAGATTTATTTATTTATTTATTTGACAGAGAGATCACAAGTAGGCAGAGAGGCAGGCAGAGAGAGAGGAGGAAGCAGGCTCCCTGCCGAGCAGAGAGCCCGATGCGGGGCTCGATCCCAGGACTCTGAGATCATGACCTGAGCCGAAGGCAGCGGCTTAACCCACTGAGCCACCCAGGCGCCCCCTGAAATAACTTTCTTAAATCACGGCCAGCGTAAACGGGGAAATTCTGCTGTACCTGCTGCCATCGGTGGCAATTTTCCCAAAAATAGCAATTTTCCAAGAGTGGTCTTAAGTCCCTTGGGGGTGACAGACAGCAGATCTCTGTGACCCTGTCCAGGGCATTCTTGATATCAAAACTACATTCATAATAACACTATAACTTTATCTTTTTCACTCTAGTAATATTTGTCCTGATGGTGCAAAAGGAATGGGGTAAAGCCACTGGGACCTTTAGACAAATTGAGGTAGTACACAAAACTGTACTCTCCTCACCTCTCCCAAGTGATCCCAGTGCCAGTTGTACCTCAGCATCTCCCGATGAAGCAGGAAAACTGATTCTGTTACCTCTATCCTTATTCACATGGAATTCCATCTTACCTGAATGACTTACAATGTATAACTATCCAAGTAAGTATTTTGTAGACATTTTATTGAAAATGAATGAAGTGAGCCTGTTATTTCAAGTAAAACAGCTGACAGTATTTATTGCTAATGATTAAGTGGGAACTTTCAGGTGAACATTGTAATCTTGGAAAACTTGTATCTGCTACTATACAATGACAGTTTCTCAATACTTAGTCTTCTGATGAGATCGATGATAATATTACTGAATATGATTTGGTAAATAGAATAATGGCCCCTAAAGACGTTTATATCCTAAATCCCACAAACTATGGATGTGTTCCTTTACACTCCAAAGGTATTCCATACATTTGATTTGAGATAGGGAGATTATTCTGGATTATCTGATGGGTTCAATGTAATCACAAAGGTCATTATAAAAAGAGTGAGAGGTGAGAAGACGATACACTGTTGGCTTTGGAGACAAAGAGACCATGAGATGATCAGCAAATGTAGGTGGTCTCCAGGAGCTGGCAAAAGCAAGGAAACAGATTCTTTCCTAGAACTTCTAGAAGAAACTGGCCCTACTAACCCCCAGTTAGAAAATGATTTCTGATCTCGGTCAGACTGCCAGAATTGTAATAAATTCATGTTGATTAAGCACTTAGTTTGTAATAATTTGTTACAGCCACATCAGAAAACTAATACAGTGATATTTTCATATTGTGTAATAAAATGTGGATGATTTCACATTTTCTTAATTTTCATAATTCAGCTTAGACTGAACCTTGACCAAACTGATCCCACTTCTCAATTATATGCAAAAGGGGTCATTTATCGGCATTCAGTTATCCATAATGTGTCTCCTTCTTTCCCCCTTTTAAAAAGCCAAAGGACTCAAAGAAATATTATCTCGAGATTGTTAACAATGCATGCATGCCTCATAAAGGAAAATGGGCCTGGATCCTAAAAAGATGAGCGGTGAGGAGTTTTGTGATTAGGAGGTACTGTTATACCATGGATAGATTTTATTACATGACCTTACTTATTACCTCAGCTTCTGGTATAGGTGTAAATATTATTCACATAAGTAGTCTTTGCATTCATGAGTGTGTATATACAGGTACACATACAGGTGCACACACACATATATAAAGCTGCAAATATGTTCAGAGAAAGAAAAAAGTCATTTTGTTCTAAATTAAACTACTATTTTTCAATACCATTAGAATTATATGAAAAAGGTTTTATGATTAAAATAAATGTAATTTCAAAAAAAAATGTAATTTCATATGAAGCATTACTTGGAATGTTCTCATGAGAGAACCACTGTGCCCATGTGGGTGTAAGGCAGCCACCTACTGCCTCCCCAGGTCCCACCTAAGGATTCTCAGGGCTACAGGAATGATTTTTTTCCCCACTCCCTTCCTCACGGTAACTCATCCTGTCAGCTTCTCCAATGCCGTGGTAGCTGTGTCTCTGTTACTCTCTTTTCCTTACAGTCCCCCTCGTATGTAAAATGAGACATTACAATTGTTTATACTTTAAAAATATACAAACCTATGTTTATATGTTTTGTGTCTTATAATCAATAAGAGATAGAACATTGAGTTCAGGAGGAAGAACCTCAGCCAGGACTGACTGAAAGGTAGAAGGAGGGAATTGGTTATTCCAGAAACAGGATTTGGTGGTTTGTGTGTGTGTGTTGGTTGGGTTGGGTGGGAGGTGTACAGACAATATGCCCTGAAGAATTGTTTATTTTTTTTTAATTTTTAAATTAAAAAAATTTATTTTGAGAGGGGTGGAGGAGAAAGGGAGAGAGAGAATCTTAAGCAGGTTCCCCACCCAGGGAGGAACCCAATATGGGGCTTGATACGGGCTTGATCCCACAATCCTGAGATCATGACCCGAGCCCAAACCTAGAGTCAGCACTCAACTGACTGAGCCCCCCAGATGCCTCTGCCCTGAAGAATTGTAATCTTAGGTGATGAAGTATCTCTTGGGGCATTTGGAGGAGACCGCTCTCCTCTGGGTTTTAACCATTAGCAGTCTCTCTAGTTATATTGTTATGTTAGGGGTGGGTGGCTGATTTCACATATGGGATTTCACACATAAGGTTTCTGGGGAGTAGGACATTATTGGAGATTTTTTAAATAATAAAAAACATAGTCTGTCTCTGGAACAGTCACTGAAGTTCATTGCTGAATACTTTATTCTGTTTCTATTTTTCTATCCTCGTACCAGTACCACCAATACCCAATCAGGTTATTTTTTCTATTGTCTAGTTGTAGCAGTTCTTTGTGTGTTTTGGATATTACTTCTTATCAGATATATAATTTGCAAATAGCTTCTCCCATTCTGTAGACTGCCTTTTTACTCTGTTGATTATGTCCTTTGATACACAGAAGTTTTAAATTTTGGTATAGTTTTTTTATCTATTTTTATTTTTGCTACCTGTGTCTTCGGTGTCATCTTCAAGAAATCACTGTCAAATCCATTGTCATGAAGACTTTTCACTATGTTTTCTTCTAAAATTTTATAGTTTTAGCTTTTATATTTAGGTCTTTGAACTATTTCGAGTTAATTTTTGTATATGGTGAAACTAAGGATCCAGCTTTATTCTTCTGCATGAGAATATCCAGTTTTCCTAGAACCATTTGTTGAAAAGACTTGTCCTTTCCTAATTGAATGAACCTGGCACCTTTTTTGGAAATTATTTGACCATATATGTGGGGATTTATTTCTGGACTCTCTATTCTAGTTCATTGGTCTATATGTGTGTCTTTATGCCAATATCACATTGTTTTGATTGCTGTAGCTTTAATATATATATATATATATACACACACATATATGTATATATATATAAAACCAATGCCCTTTATAATAAGTTTTAAAATCAGGAAGTGTGGGACCTCCAACTTTGTTCTTCTTTTTCAAAATTGTTTGACCATTTCAGGTTTCCTCAGATGCCATATGAAGTTTAGGATGGATTTTTAAAAATTATTAACTATCTATCCATTTATCTATTTATTTATTAGAGGGGGAGGGGCAGAGAGAGAGAGAAGAGAATCTTAAGTAGACTCCGCACTGAGCACTGAGCGTGATACAGGGCTTGATCCCAGAATCCTGGGATTAGGACCTGAGCAGAAATCAAGAGTCAGACCCTCCACCCACTGAGCCACCCAGGGACTCCTGTTTCCCTGCTCTGTATTTGTATCTCCTGGATGTTCCAAGATTGTTTCCTTTTTTTTCTTTATCTATCTTCCTAGAGGTTTGTCAATTTTGTGTTTTCAGTGGGTCTATTTTACTTTCAAATTGTGTTTAATTTCTGCTTATACTTATTGTTTATTTCCTCATATCATTTTTGAGTTTATTCTACATTTCCTTTTTCTACTGTTTCTTTTTCCAGTTGAACAGCTCTCACTAATTTTCATTCTTTCTTCTCTTCTGATATAAATACGTCAGGGCTCAGTTACCCTCTCAGGCCCCCCGCAGCTGTGTACCACTATTTTGGATAAGTGATACTTTATTATCATTCTGTTTCAAGTGTTTTCTATTTTCCATTGTGATATTTTCTTTGATGTCTGGGTTCCATGCAAATGTGTTTTCTAATTTTCAAATGTACAGGGAGTTTTAGTTATCTCTTTAAAATCAATTTGTAACTTAATTGTTTGCAATTTTCTATTTCCTTATCAAAGTTTTGTCTGTGTATTCAGACCTCCCCCGTAAAATGACTTATTTGTTTAAGTGCTGTCTTGATCCAGTTTTGAGGCCCTGGCTAGAGGCTGCTCAGTTCCCTTTTTTGAGCAGTAGCTTCCTTATCAGCATCTGGGCTCTAGGACTACAGTCCACAGCCCTAATCACCCTGGGACCAGACCCCAGGGAGCTAGGGACAGTTCCTCTGCCCCAAGACCTCAAATTATCCAAATTAGTCAATCAGCAGAGAACCCATGAAAACTAACTAACCTTACTCTACTTGTCAAACATAAGCTACCCCCTATAGGCCCAGCTCGCTGTTGCTCTGTCCCTGGGTGCAATGCCCTGTCTGGCCCTCGCTGGCAGCCTTTTCTCATTTTAAATGAAAGTAATGGGTCTGACTCCAGGTCTTTGATGCTTCTTTTTTTTTTTAAAGATTTAATTTATTTATTTGACAGAGAGAGAGAGTACGAGTGGGAGTGGGGAGGCAGGGGGAGAGGAAGAGAGAGCAGCACACTCCCCACTGAGCAGGGAGCCCTGAGGTGGGGCTTGATTCCAGGACCCCGAGATCAGGACCTGAGCCAAAGTCAGATGCTTGACTGAGCCGCTCAGGCGCCCCCAAATCTTTTATGTTTTACTGCCACTGCTCTGCAGCTGAGTTCCACGGAGCTCCTCCTGAAGGCCTTGGGCATGGTTTCCTGGGTTACATAGGCTGGTTCCTGTGGGCTGGTGTGGTATGCATGGACTGGGGAATATACGTGGATGTTTTTGGTGTTGATATAAGGTTTGGTACACCAGAGGGCGCTGTAGTCTTATGTTGCGGCTTTCCTTCCCATTGACTGCCGGGGCTGTGCCACACACCACCTTGCCTTGGGGGAGGGTTTGCCCTGAGTGTATTTTCCTGGTCGGCTCCTCTCTAGTCAGGTTTGAGTTTTTCATTCAGCCCAGTGGAAGATGGTGTCTATGAAAACGTCTAGAGTGTATGTGTTACTGACTGCGTCTCTGGCTGTGTGGCCCTGAGCATACCTGTCCTCTCCCTAGGTTCCTATTTCCCCATCTACGAAATAGACATGACTAAATACCATGATCTTTCTGGGGAGGTGGGTGGGAGTATAGCTTAGTTTTGAAAAACCCCTACTGGGGGGAAACCTATTTAGTGTTTCTCCAGGACAGTTAACCTTATGACTTTGCAAACTGAAAGACGGACATTCTCCAGGACAATAACTTTCGCAACTTGGAAACCTGAAATGTGCTCTTCACCTTAGCACTAACTCAGAAATGGAATGTGGCCCACTGGGTTTGCATCCAAATATCTCCGGGTTCCTAGCTGTGGCTCTGGACCACACGCCACACTCAGCTACTTCATGAGAGAAAGCTATTACTGTGCGTTTTATCTACTGATTAATACCACCAGCACTATGGTGGAGTGCCTGTCTGTCTCTGGCACCAACACTGGCTCGCTGGGCCTCTCCACAGTCCTCAGGCGGTATCATCCCTTTTGCAGATGAGAAGACTGAGGTTCACATAGCTATGACTTGGTGGCACTGGGATCCACAGCCAGATGGAGCAGGCCTCAGAGCAAGTGCTGTCGACCAACGCAGAGGCTGGAAGTCACGTTCATCCTCCCTCGGACCCGGGATGCTTCTCACGCAGGCAGATTGAGTTGAGGGAGCATTAACTGCCTTCCAAGGGAGCATCTCTGGACCCACAATGACCAGTGATTACACACGATCATTGGCACCTCTGCCTATCACATGTTCTAGAACCCTAACACCCGATCACTCCTCCTCCCAGGCCAGGTCCACAGAAGCTTAGGCACGGTGCTCACATGGGCTTGCCCGGGACTTTCCCAGCTGCCCCAGAAACTTCCCCAGGCTCTGCATTTTTAAAAAATAGGGGGATATAGGGTGCCTGGGTGGCTCAGTAGGTTAAGCCTCTGCCTTCAGCTCAGGTCATGGTCTCAGGGTCCTTGGATCGAGGCCCTCCTCGGGCTCTCTGCTCAGCAGGAGCCTGCTTCCTCACTCTCTCTACCTGCCTCTGCCTACTTAGGATCTCTCTCTCTCTGTCAAATGAATAAATAAAAACCTTTAAAAATAGGGGGATTTATTTATTTATTTACTGCTTCAGTCAATGAAAAGAAAACTTTGTTGAAGCCCTGGGGCTTTGGGCTGGGGCAGGAGGCCACCCTGTGGGGAAAAGGGCCTTATTTGACCCTCTTCTTGGGGCACAGGTTGTTGGTGTGGCCACACTTCTTATGGCAAGTGACAGAGTGGGGGTGCAGGGAGCACTAGGGCCAACCATCCTGTCGCAGTTGTGTTTCTGGGCCAGCGTACAGAGGGGAGGCTTGATGAGGCCACCCTGTGGGCGAAGCCCCAAGGGCAGGGAAGCCTCTTTCTGGATATTTCAGTTTGAGAGAGTATGGCCATCCTCCAGCCATTTGTTTGCCACAATCATTTGCTTGCTGCTGGTCAGGCGGGATGCCCTCCTTGTCTTGGATTTTGGCTTTGACATTCTCGATGATGTCATGCGCTCGGCCTCAAGGACGATGGTCTTGCCCATCAGGGTCTTCACGAGGATCTGCATCTCTGCATCTCTTAAAGGCTGCCTCCGCCAAACCAGCTGGCCACCCCGTTGAAGAGAAAGACAGTGGCAGAACCTAAAAATACGTTTATTCTATAAATTACCCTCTATAATGGGCGTAGATTCACTGGTCAAATATGTTAGGGGCTTTTTTATTCTATATCTGCTTCCAAAGGTCACAGTGATATTGGCACTGGAAAGCCCCAGGGGTGCTGCAGCACGGAGTGGTGTTTAACCTGAACCCAAGCCCAGAGTTCCCCATACTGATCTGATCACAGATCTTCATTTCTTTTTCTCAGGGTGTCTGTGAATCTGGTTCTCCAGCTACACGCTGGGATGGCTGCCCTAGCTCAGGTCTCTCAGCTCTGTTGACATTCTGGGCAGGAGCACTCTTTGTCGTAGAGGGCTGTCCTATGCCTTGTAGGATTTTAGCAGCATTCCTGGCCTCTTCCTGTTAGAAGCCAGGAGCAGCTCCTCCTGTCCCCAAAGAAAATGTCTCCAGATATCACCCAAGTGCCCTGGGGCCAAAGAACCCCTTGGGACACAACACTCTAACTCATGCATTTGTAATAAAGGCAGTATTGCCCTCAAGGAGTCAAAAACTGGTTTGAGGAGGTGAAAACAAACCCTTCTCTTTGTATGTATAAAGCACTGATATACGCATACTACATCATAAACAGTATTAAAATTTCATGGGGAGGAGATGCCTCGGTGACTGGGTTGTTAAGCATCTGCCTTCAGCTCAGGTCGTGATCCCAGGGTCCTGGGGTCGAGCCCTGCATCAGGTTCCCTGCTCGGCGAGGGGCCTGCTTCTCCCTCTCCCTCTACCTCTGTTTGTGTTCCCTCTCTCGCTCGCTCTCTCTCTTTCTGTCAAATAAAATCTTAAAAAAAAAAAAGTTTCATGGGGAAGTGAGATAAGAAAAAAAAAACTGAAAAGACTCTTTGGGAAAGGTAATAATGAACAAAGGGTGACAAGCATGCTCTGGCTCTGGTTCCTTTTCATGCAAACTCCTTAGGAAAAATGACATTTGTGGCTCTTCGAAGCCGAACTGAAGACAGTAGAGGGAAAACATCTGGAAGCTGGCAGAAGCTGAGGAGATGATGGACAGAAGACTTGGGACTGCTGTGACTGCCATGCAAACTCAGGGGGACTTGGCCACGACCACTGTCAGTGGAAGTGCCATGATTTCTAAGTAGAGGGCTGTGGGCAGGGGTCCTCCTGTTGCAAAGGGGGCTTGAAGCTAGGTTGTCGGATGCCACGTTACACCCAGTTATCGAACGTGGTTGACTACAGCCCTCCCAGTCCCTCCCGGACACACACACTCACATACATGTTTCTCTCCTCTGGTTACCCTTTCTCCTGCCTGTGTCTGGCCTCCTCCTCTGACCTCCTCAGATTCCCACTCGGAGGATATAGCCCATCCTGGTTGCCTGCCACCAGCAAATAATGAACAGCCCGCTGATCCAGAATATATAGATCATTTCTACTGCAGGGAGCCGGCCAAAGGCAATTTTTTACATTAAAAAACCAACAAATCAATGTTTAAAAATCAAGAAATTTCTCTTTTAAAAGAAAACTTACTTCATTTTCCTCTTTAATCTAGCAGAGAGCAAACCTTCCTAGCTTTCAGTTTTGGGAAATGAGTGAATCTTAGTCACTCATTTTCTGCTGCTTCTATCAAAAAAAACCCCACTTGAACTCAGCATAGTTGGGTGAAGGATAGAGCTGGTGCTCACAGGAAGCCACGCGCCCTTCAAAGGCACCTGTCTTTCTCAGCACTCTACTTCTCGAGCAAGCCTGGCACTGGCTCACGGACCTGCCTCAGAACTGCTGTCAGGAAAGCAAGGTAAGTGGGGACGGGGCCATTCCTAGGGCCTCGGGCCACAGGCCACGTATGCTTTCCAGACACTAGACAGATGTGTGGACTTTGGAAGTGCTGTAAGCTGGCCAGCTACCCAGTCCCGACACTCAGGCGTCTTGGGCATTCTGGGGCTCCCAGCCAGCTTATCTTACCTTGGAGCTCACACACCATCTACTTCTACTCACATCCTCCAAGCCCTTGTCTGATGGGCGTTCATAGATGCAGGTCTCTCTCACTGTGCACATCTGGCCCCAGTCCACATGCTTAGGATATACAGAAAATTTTGGTCAAATATACACACTTTTCTGCTTTTTGCTTCTGTCAAGACTCCCAGGTCAAGAAAGAAAATAAGGCTGATTCCCACCACTTACCAGCTGTGTTTACTTTTTTTGTTCTCCCGATAATTTCCGAATTCCTCAGCTTCGTCTGTTCCTTAAACTTTCACTGGAAAAATGGTGGAGAGAGGACTGTTGTTTATCTAACTAGAATCGATATTCATTGTACAACATTGTTTCCAGGGACCCTGCGATGCCCCCGGTCTTCAGGATCTGTTTGCAGGAGGAAATCCAAATCTCTTTCTTGAGAAACCAAATGTAGTTTGTAGTTTGAGTGTTGGGGCATGTGGTGGTGAGGCTGGAAGGTAGGGGGTCGACGTGAATTACCGGACACTGTTGTAATAAGGAACACAGGCTGCCGTTAAGAAGGAAGCAAGAGGAGGTAGCCTTGAGTCAGAAAGCCCTTCATCCCTGAATTACTCTGATTCACATGTGGACAGGTGTGTAAATTTAAGAAGGTTTTAATCTCTTCACCTGCCAATTTAGATAGCAAATGAGGGTGATTGGGGAGATAGAGAGATTTCATTTCTGGCTGTGATGTGCCGTTTCGACATCTGTCAGGCTAATCCCGGCGGGGGATGGGATTCAGTGGACAGGACTGATTTTTGCATGCAGTTTTGATGAAAAGACCAGAAAGTTCTCTCAAGTAACCATCTGAGTACTGTGAGATTATCTGAATACTGCAGTCTTCAGAAGGGCCTTGAAAACACATCTGCTGCATTAGCATTAGACTGGCCCAGAAGCAGCGGGCCACCAGCCCTGGAAGGCCAGGCGTGTTCCCATTTATGTGATGTTCTAGAATGACCTGGGACTTGGCTGTGTGTGCCGGAGACAACTTGCACCAACTCAAGATTGCTAAGATTCAGGAATTCTTTTTTTTTTTTTTTAAAGATTTTATTTATTTATTTGTCAGAGAGAGAGAGGGAGAGAAAGCAAGCACAGGTAGACAGAGTGGCAGGCAGAGGCAGAGGGAGAAGCAGGCTCCCTGCCGAGCAAGGAGCCCGATGTGGGACTCGATCCCAGGACGCTGGGATCATGACCTGAGCCGAAGGCAGCCGCTTAACCAACTGAGCCACCCAGGTGCCCCAAGATTGAGGAATTCTGTGAAGTGGTTGGTAGCTGCAATTTTGCCGTGGTGGAAGTATTTGTATTATAGAAACACGCAAACACCGTAAATCAGAGTTCCTTACCTCCTCAGAACTGGTTTACCAGCACATCACCGGGACTCAGGCCCCAAGAGAAAGGTTTGCATATAGCTGTGTGGCCTCATTTAACTTCTCTGAACCTTTATGAGTCATCTACACCATGGTTCGGTAAGGTCGCTTGGCTTAGAGTACCCGACTTTTGTTGGGAGGGTGGCAGGGGACAGGAGCATGGGGTAGGATTAAATGAATAATGCCAGGGAATGTGCTTTGAAATCTATGTCAAGCTTGCAGGAGGAATTAGAATTTTAATATAAAGTCAGGTGACCAACCTTGTAGCCTAATGATTATTTAAGCAGTTACTGAATTTTGGGAATTATAATCTGAAGGGGGAACATGCATAGATTTTTCATCTTTTTGTTTGTTTTTTTTTGTTTTTATGTCACAAAGGCGGCTCCGGGTGTAGGACTATTGGGAATCTCAACTGACCTACAAATGATTCAGTAACCCCAGACTACTGTTTAGAAATGCGTCCTTGAAAACGCCACCTTGGGAAGGAGGTTTTACTGTCCCCACTTACAAATGAGAGAACGGAAGCTCCCCTCAGAGGGGTAGGAAAGGGGCAGAGCTGGACGGTGGAATCTGCTAACTCCCAAGGGCAGGGTTCTCCCATTTGGCCGCACTGCCCTGTGGGACGGCGCTGTTCCACTTGGGAAGGTTGGGAAGGCTGTGCGATGGTCTGGGGCAAAATATTAAGCAGCTATGCTCTGTATTCAGCAGCATTCCGATTTGGTTTTGTTCTTACAGAAATCTTGTTTGCTCTTCCCCTTCTTAGCTTCTGGTGGGGCTCAGACCGGAGTTGAGGAGCTGGCAGATTTGAAAATGAACCCCACGGATATAGCAGACACCACCCTGGATGAAAGCGTCTATAGCAATTACTATCTCTATGAAAACATCCCCAAGCCTTGCACCAAAGAAGGCATCAAAGCGTTTGGGGAGCTCTTCCTGCCCCCTCTCTACTACTTGGTCTTTCTGTTTGGTCTCCTTGGAAATTCTGTGGTGGTGCTAGTCCTGTTCAAGTACAAAAGGCTTAAGTCCATGACTGATGTGTACCTGCTCAACCTTGCCATCTCGGACCTGCTCTTCGTGCTCTCCCTCCCTTTCTGGGGCTACTATGCTGCAGACCAGTGGGTTTTTGGACTCGGTCTCTGCAAGATCATTTCCTGGATGTACTTGGTGGGTTTTTACAGTGGCATCTTCTTCATCATGCTCATGAGCATTGACAGATACCTGGCGATTGTGCATGCGGTGTTCTCCCTGAGAGCGAGGACCTTGACTTATGGGGTCATCACCAGCTTGGCCACGTGGTCTGTGGCTGTACTGGCCTCCCTTCCAGGCCTTTTATTCAGCACGTGTTATACCGAGCGCAACCACACCTACTGCAAAACCAAGTACTCTCTCAACTCCACAAGGTGGAAGGTGCTGAGCTCTCTGGAGATCAACATTCTCGGATTGGTGGTTCCCTTGGGCACCATGTTGTTCTGCTACTCCATGATCATCAGGACACTGCAGCACTGCAAAAATGAGAAGAAGAGCAAGGCGGTGAGGATGGTCTTTGCTGTGGTGGCCCTCTTCCTGGGGTTCTGGGCACCTTACAATGTGGTGCTTTTCCTGGAGACACTGGTGGAGCTGGGCGTCCTTCAGGACTGCACCTTTGAAAGGCACCTGGACTACGCCATTCAGGCCACAGAGACCCTGGCTTTCGTTCACTGCTGCCTTAATCCAGTCATCTACTTTTTCCTCGGGGAGAAATTCCGCAAGTACATCGTACAGCTCTTCAAAACCTGCAGGGGGCCGTTCATGCGCTGCCAATACTGTAGGCTCCTCCAGCTCTACGCCCCTGACACTCCCAGCTCCTCCTACACGCAGTCCACCGGGGATCACGATCTCCATGATGCCCTGTGAAAAACAAAGAGGCAAAAGATGGAGTTGAGCTTCCCAGAGTTAAGAGCTTGAAACTGTATTATAGTAAGAATTCCTGAGCAAGTGGCAGGAAGAAGACTTACATCCACGGCAGAGCATGGGCTCCTCACCCCACAGTCAGCTTTTCCTCTTGCCACATGCGAGTTCAGCGCAGCAAGAGCTCCGTGGGGCTGTGGCTGCGGCAGCTCTCCTCTCCCAGGAGTGCCTGCCTGCGGCATGAGTAAACTGAAGGAGAATTCTAAGCAGCTTTTCAGTGAGGCTATACATAATACTGTAAGGGAAGGACTGTTCATTCCCTTCTACCTGAACGGAGGGTGTTGTCCAGGAGGAACTGTGGAATCAATCGCTGCTCCTTCCTGCTTGCTCCTTTCATGAACTTCTAGCTTTTGTGGAACAATATAGACAACTTTGACATGCTGTCCTAGAGTTTTTCTAATAATATATCCGAAGCATGGTATATTTCCGGAAGCCAGGTGCACACAGGAACAAAGAGCGAAGTAATGAACCTGGACCTTGAGTCTTCTATTTTGAAGGATGATTTGTTAATGGAAGCCACACTTTTGATGCCGATGACAAGTGTAAGGATGTGAAGGCATAGCACGGTCTGATTTCCAAACATGAAATACAAGGCATTAAAAAAATCCAAACACGTTTGTGGAAATTCAAACACACTTTCATATGGTCGTGAGCATGTTTTGTTTCAATTACAACAGACGAATATTCAAATTTCACAAATAATATACATGTGCGGATATATTTATGTAGGGTCTCTCACCTGTGTACAAACAGAGCCTTCGAAACTGAAAATAGCCAGGGCGATTAAAGTATGACAGTGCTTCCTCAAGAAGTTCGAAGTGCCTCTTATCAGGCAAGGCAATAATAATCAACCAACAGTAACTACTGATGTGGCATAAACAGGACCATCACAAAATTATGAAGTTGTGAAAATGTCATCCTCTCTTTTAAAACATTGGCCACCTTTTTAACTGTGGGATGACTCAAAATTTCAGCCAGTCATTTCTTACATGCTAATCATGTAATTAATTGTTTGACACCATTAAAATAAATCTTTGTTCTTATAGCCTTAATCAGAATAAAGTAAAGACTTTAATCAAGTCGGGAGAGACCTGTAATCCCTCCCCTGAAAAAACCTGTCTTGCAAACTATTTTTTTTTTTGTCTTGCAAACTATTAACCGAGTTATCTGTTTCAAATGCTTCTGTAAGTTTACACATTATCACATGCTCTATGCTTATAAAGGATGCATTTCCAGAAAGTTGGTTTTCAGAGAAGTGATTTTAAAAGGGTAAGTGGTCGGGGCGCCTGGGTGGCTCAGTGGGTTAAAAGGGTAAGTGGATGTTGCCTTTATGGATACAAATAAACAGACTTGTATATAGTCCCAGAGAGTTTTTTTCCTGACCTTTTTGTATTCAGTTTCCTTTGCTTTGTTTTAATTTTATTTGAGAGAGCGAGAGCACGAGCAGAGAGAGAGGGAGAAGCAGACTTCCCGCTGAGAAGGGAGCTGGTCATGGAGCTTGATCTCAGGACCCAGGATCACCACCAGAGCCCAAGGCAGATGCTTAACAGACCGAGCCACCCAGGCACCCTGTGCTGGTTTCCTGACGGGGCTGCAGATGCGAGCTGATGTGGACCTGGTGCACTGGGCTGGCCAGTGGGAGGAACCAGAGGGTTCCCTGTCCCAGGCAGCCACGTGGAGTGGGGAGGCGGTGCCCTGTGCAGCAGTGACCAGGAGGCTGGTGTACATGGCAGGGAGGGCTGGGCCGGGGTCTTGGGCGGTTTCCCTAGAAAACCTCCCTCCGCCTGGCACACCAGCCCAACCCGCACTCCCGAGTGAGCCTAAACACATCACTTCTAGCCTCTGTTTCCCCTCATCTATAGAGCAGAATATATTCCAGGGTGATGGAAGGAAAGATGATTGTTCCCTAGTAGAGCTTGTAAGGATATTCATTTAATCACAGTGAGAGGGAAACTTTAGGGCCTGAAAGACAGACCGGCCCACGGGGTTTCACTGTTGCTTTGTCCCTCCGCACACACAGTGGTAAACAGTGTGGAATGCCATCTGCCCGCTGCCATCCCTCCTCCTGGGGGGAATCACCCATCACCTCAAGTTCCTCAGGCAGATTCCCTCCAGATGGGGAATTTGGAACTTCCAGTGGCACTCCAGTGTGATACTCTCGGAACACAGACAAGAATGTTTCTTCTCATTCGGCACCAGAAACATGAAAAAAAAACCAGTGCAATTTCTAAACAAAGGTAGTACACAAAGGTGAGTTTAACTCTCCGTTCTCAGACACTGGACCCATCTCTTCCTTGTGACAATGCGCCCAGCTTCTGGGGAACACAGACTCGTTGCCATTTAAGAACAGCAGTCGTGGTGGTTGCACAATACTGGGAATGTTCTAGATGCCGCTGAATTGCACATTTTTAAATGATTATTTGAAAGCCTGTGAATTTTACCTCAACAAGAATGCCAGGCAATAGCCCTTTCAGTATCTGTCCCATAGCAGGCACTCAAATTCTACTGAATAAATACATGCCATCTTCGTTCTGTGAGAAGAAAAGATACAGGGTGTTGGCAAACGGTCTTCAGACCGTTGGGGAGATTTTCCTTGAGAAACTCTCTTCACAGCTTGGAGCATTGGATGCAATTAGTTCCAATTGGTTGAATGTCTGTTTTGTGCTAAGCAGGATGTTTTGTGCTAGTCTCTGGGTTATGGAGAGACTAACAGGATAAAGGAGAAAGCTGGTGGAATTTATACTCTGATACGGGGAAAACACAAACGCAAGATCAACTCTACGGCAAGCAGGAGAGATACAACAGAGTAACAAACACAATGCTTTGGGACGTTCGAGGAAGGAGAAATGGATTCAACTTCCAATTTCATCATACAATTAGCTTTTAAAAGGACCATGATTTTGATGAATGGAAGGGAGGAAGGACAGGGGAGGCTGGTGGAAAGGCTGGTGGTGTTAAGAGCAGACTGTGTGATCAGGGGTTAGGGAGTGGTTTGGGCAGTTAAAAGAGAACATATTGGGGAGGTGAGGGACAGCAGCAAAATAAACACTTGTCCTCTTGCCTTAATTTGGAACAACTCTGACAGGCCATTCCAATTCGAGCTCCCCGTACGATCAGTTGGGGTGTCTGCTGCAGCGACACGCCAGGGCAACTTTTCCTGTTGTCCAGTCTTGCTTCCTTCATGCCCTTGTAGGGGCTGTTCCCAAGATGACTCACCATTAAATCCGCTGTACGCTAATCTCAGAGTCTCAGAGGCTGTTTTCAGGAAACCCTGTTTAAAACCAGGACTTGGGGATCACATAGGGGCGAGTGAGCCCCTAATACAAAGGGAATTGACCTTCGGGTGTGGGGAAAGCATTGCCCCTGCACTGGGGATGGCCTTCATTCATTGCCTCTGTCCATCAGCCCCATCCGACTCTTGTTGCCTATGCTTCTGTTTGTCAGCTGCACCTTGGCTCCCGTAACCGGCCTGCCTCACCACCAGAGGCATCTCCCTCTCCACTCCTGTTATGGTCATGGACCACCCCTACCTTAGGTTGTGCTCTAGTCACCTGACATCCTACATTCTGTACCGGCGGTCAGCGACTTGCTGGGCTCACATGAACCAAACACAAGCTCTACCCATTTTTGTGGTCACAGTACTTTACTCCTTAAAAGCTTATGATGGCTCCAAATTCCCCTTTCAGAAAAGCAGAAATCCACCAAGGGCTTTCATATACTGAAACTCGGTTCAGGTTCACTGTAAAGTAGATAAGGTTGGATTTACCCCAAGAGACAGAGATTCAAGGGAAATAATATTCTAATCACGAATTAGACTAACTCCAGCAATAGCCAGCACCTAACCACCTAGCAAAATGCCTAGCACAAAGCAGTTGCTCAATTATTTTCTAGTGAATGAATGAATTTCCTTATCTCTTAATTAAGTCCTCTACTCTGGCAATTCAAGTTTCTATTTCACTACACAAAGTTCAGCGGTCCTCTCTCCAAAATCCCCACTATGTTTCTAATAAAACTTCGTGTGACAGAGTTCAAAGATTGATTGAATTGCCTCCTAGTTCCAGAAATCAGTGGGTGTTCTTTGGGTGAAAAATTACTTCATTAAGACTTTTGCTATGAGCATAGTTGCAGAAGTCTGCATTTTCACCTTCTCTAGGACCTGTAAAATAACAGCAAGAAGAATGAATTAAAAAGCTCACAAACTCCATTTTTTAAAATTCTTTTTTAAATAAGCTCCACACCCAGTGTGGAGCTCGAACTCGTGACCCCAGATGGAGAGTCACATGTTCTACCCACAGAACCAGCCAGGTACCCCACAAACTCTCTGTACTTTCTTCATGATTTTTTTTTTATAAACTTAAAACTGTTTTAAGAGATAAAATTTATTTTTTAAATTGAGAAAGAAAAAAGGTATTTCTAGTTGTAATGATAGTATTGAGTAACTGGAAAACTCTAGAGAATCACCAGCAAAAACTATTATGAATAACAATTAAGCGAGTTAACAGGAAAGTGCTAATATGTAAAACTGACTTATATTTATAATATAAATTATATATTACAAATAACCACTGGTTAGAAGATGTGATAGAAAAACAGACCCGCATTTTGAAAGAGAATAGAAAAAAAAATCCTAATTAAGATACATATTATATCTGAAATATATAGGAAATATAAAAAAACCCCACTTGAAAACACTATTGCTGAACACCAAAATACTCTATGAAAAGGCCTAGATACTTTTTTCCAAGAAGACTCAACATTTTTATAAAAACACCAGATCTTCCCAAGTTAAATGATTAAATCCAATGTTACTCTTCAAGATATACCAATGGGGGCACCTGGGTGGCTCAGTGGGTTATACCTCTGCCTTCAGCTCAGTTCATGATCTCAGGGTCCTGGAATCGAGGCCCACATCGGGCTCTCTGCTCAGCAGGAAGCCTGCTTCCCCCTCTCTCTCTGCCTGCCTCTCTGCCTACTTGTGATCTCTCTCTCGTCAAATAAATAAAATCTTTTTAAAAAACATAGATTAATGGTTCTTTTTAAACTGCATACAGTGACTTAAAAGTTCCTGTGAAAATGAACAAAAAATTGACATTATGAAAAGAAGAGCAATAAGGATGACTATATTATAAATTACTATGTATTTTAAATTAATTAGCTAATTAAAATACCATGGCAATGGACCAGAAAATTGAGTGGCACAGAATGGGAAATCTAGTATTAGATCAAAACATACATGGGAATTTAGCATATATTAAAGATGGCATTTTAAGTCAAGCAGGAGATACAATAAATTTCTTATTTAAGGAGTGAGCCAAATGGACTGTCATCTGAGGAAAAAATTAAGCTTGATTCTTATATCTTGCCATACATGGTTAACCTCAAAAAGATATTTAATTGTAAAAGTTGGAACAATAAAACTTCTAATAGGAAAAAGAGGAGAATTTCCTCATAATTTCAGCATGGTCAAAGCCTTTCTCAAATTCAGAAGCCCTAAAGAAAAGATTAATAAATTCAACTATGTGAATATAAAAATATGCATAACACAAACATCAGTTAAAGAGAAATCAGAAGACAAACAACAAAATGGGGAAAATATTTATATGAAACTGAACTTTTACTCTAATAACTAAGTGGCCCAGGCATGTTTACGTCATTATTCTCAGTACTTTTCTGTATGGTTGAAATACTTAATAATAAAAAAATGAATTAATTACTGTGTTAATTAATTCCATACTACAGAATGTGATGCTATTAAAACAAATGCTGGGCGCCTGGGTGGCTCAGTGGGTTAAGCCGCTGCCTTCGGCTCAGGTCATGATCTCAGGGTCCTGGGATCGAGTCCCACATCGGGCTCTCTGCTCAGCAGGGAGCCTGCTTCCCTCTCTCCCTCCCTCTCTCTCTGCCTGCCTTTCTGTCTACTTGTGATCTCTCTCTGTCAAATAAATAAATAAAATCTTAAAAAAAAAAAAACACCAAACAAATGCTTTCCAGCTAGATACCTACTATCATGCAGAAATGTCCATGATGTATTAACAGCATCTTATTTTATTTTAGTTTAGTTTAGTGTTTAGACTGAATTACTTATATTAATAGACACATTGTGTTATTGAAAGGTGACTTCATATGGTTTTCCCCTTAAAGACAGTACTAGCAGGTACAAAGACACGGAGATGTCTATAGCCTTCAGATGTTTACTTGAAAAGTTTGATATTGGTTTTCCTTATCTAGCTGAGGATTCACAAATTCTCCATAATCAAACTGACATCTTTGATAGATGACTAACAAAATTTTAAACAAAATTTTAAAAAAGATTTTATTCATTTATTTATTTGAGAGAGAGAGACAATGTGAGCAGGGAGCAGAGCAGAGGGAGAGGGACAAGCAGATTCCTCACGGGGCGCAGAGCCAGAGGTGGGTTTTCATCCCAGGACCCTGAGTTCACGATCTGAGCTGAAATCAAGAGTCGGATGCTTAACTGACTGAGCTACCCAGGTGCCCCAACTAATGAAATTTTCAGTAATCCAGCCAGGATCTCCCCAAGGAAGAGACCTACAAATAGGACACATCACAGGAAGGATCTGGAATAGGTGATTACAGTTACAGTGACCCAGGAAATGTTGTCTGTAAAGCATGATTCTTGACACAAGGGGACCTTATGGGTGGGATGCCCAGAAGAACTTGTATTCTTGCGACTCCTGGGTGGCTCAGTCAGTTAAGAGTCCAACTCTTGGGGTGCCTGGGTGGCTCAGTTGTTAAGTGTCTGCCTTCTGCTCAGGTCATGATCCTAGAGTCCTGGGATGGAGTCCCGCATCGGGCTCTCTGCTCAGCGGGAAGCCTGCTTCTCCTTCTCCCACTCCCCCTGCTTGTGTTCCCCCTCTCGTTGTGTCTCTCCCTGACAAATAATAAATAAAATCTTTAAAAAAAAAAAAAGAGTCCAACTCTTCATCTTGGCTCAGGTCTTGATCTCAGGGTCGTGGGTTCTAGCTCTGCATTGGGTTTCACATGGAACCTGCTTAAAAAAAGCAAAACAAACAAAATAAAACTCATTGGGGTGCCTGGCTGACTCAGTCATTTGAGCATATGGCTTTGGATCTTAGGAATCATGAGTTCAAGGCCCATGTTGGGCATGGAGCCTACTTAAAAAAAAAAAAAAGAAGAGCTTATATTCTCTTGATAAGTTTTTGTGTTATCAGATGTAGATCTTTCACTCCTGTTACTGTTCCTTACTGAATCTTGAGAGATCTGAAATTTTGGAATGATAGAGGAAGCACCATATTCATCTTGATACTTCTTACAAGATTTGGAATGATGCCTCACATGGTAGAGTTTAGTCTGTTTTGCATAGTATCTGCAGCTGTCCGAAAACTTCCTCGCGATAATTTCAAGTTCTAAGGCCCATTCAAGACATGCTCTCTCTCTTCTAGTCCCACTTCCACTACAGAGGGGACATTGTATCCACTTTCTCTCATGGCAGTTAGGCTGGGTCCTCTTGGGCATTTTGAGCACTTCCTGACAAGCAGTAGACAACATCTTCTGTGTGGGACGTGGCCGTGAACAGCTCCTTGGCTATGGAGGTGGGGGCATTGGGAGATCAAGGCGGTGGTGGAATTAGACTCTCTATGAGAACTATTTTTTTTTAAAGATTTTATTTATTTATTTGAAACAGAGAGAGAGAGATCACAAGTAGGCAGAGAGGCAGGCAGAGAGGGAGAAGCAGGCTCCCCGCTGAGCAGAGAGCCCAATGCGGGCCTCGATCCCAGGACCCTGAGATCATGACCTGAGCCGAAGGCTGAGGCTTAACCCACTGAGCCACCCAGGTGCCCTCTATGAGAACTATTAACAGCATTTTAAAAACCTGGAAGAAGAAACCTCAAAGTTAACCTCCAAAAATGTTGGTCATTAAAAAAATTTTTCTGGATTTACCAAACTATTACTAATGTTAGCCATTTCATAGAAGGGAGAATTATGCTTTATACTTTCCAGGTTCCTTCCTTCCTTCCTTTCTAAGATTTTATTTATTTTTTTGACAGAGAGAGACACAGTGGAACAGAGAACACATGCCGGGGGAGAAGAAGAGGGAGAAGCAGGTTTCCCGTGGAGCAGGGAGCCCGACCTGGGGCTTGATCCCAGGACCCTGGGATCATGACCTGAACCGAAGGCAGACGCCTAATGACTGAGCCACCTAGGCACCCCTGGGGTTCTTTATTTCTTCAAACAAACATCGATTACTTTTACACTCTCCCAAAACAAGAGAAATATTTCCATTTTAGAAAAGAAAAAAAAAAAAAGGAGATCTTTGTGATTATGGAAAGCTGACAAATGAACCACAGAGAGATAGTCTAAAAAGGAGGGTTCACAGGTGAGGGGAGCAGGTAGGTGCTTATCCTGATCTGATGCCTGCCTACAGAGGATGTCAGTGCATTGAAGAAGACGCTTACGTCAGTCCTGTTGAAGAAGACACTGACGTCAGTCGGATGGGTAGCAGAGTTCATGGTGTGAGATGTGTACAAGATAGCATTAGGAGCTTGCAGAATATTTGTTTTTTTGGGATCACACTGTAGAGAAATGGGACTATAATTGGAGCCCAGCTAAGCAGGAAAATATCTCCATCATCGTGTACTAAACAGCCTCCTCTCCGTGGTTGCCTTGGTTAGAGGGATTCCTCGTAATTTTGATGACATCACCATGAAAACATCACATGTAGACAAAGTGGACACTGGTTCAGGATGCATTTTGTGGTCCAGCTGGGCTCCTCTTGGGAGAATAACTGAGGAGGAGTTAGAGGGGGTTTGTGCTGTGGACAAAGTAGGAGCTTACGAGGGGACATGTACGAACTGTGCCTTGAAAACTTCTTGTGGGTCATAGGATTGCTGAGTTCTTCACTGGGAAGACTTCTAATGAAGGTGCAGCAAAAGTTCCCAGTTTGGGGGGTTCTTCTTGTCTTCTGAAACACCTCATAAATTTAAAAGGTGGTTCTGTACAGGTTGACAGTTCTTTGTAAAGTTGAATGTATACCTACCTACCCTGTGATCCAGGGATTCTAGACCCAAGTATTTACTCAAGTGAAATGAAGACCTCAGTCTATAAAAAAGACTTATTCAAGAATGTTCATAACAACATACTTAATGGTGAAGGGCTGAATGCCTTCCCCTTCATAAGGTCAGGAACAAGACAAGTAGGTCTGCTCTTGCCCCTTCCATCCATATTGTATGGGAAGTTTGTGGTAAAAAAAAAAAAAAAAAAAAAAAAAAAAAAAGCAAGAAAAAGAAATAAAATGCATCCAGATGGGAAAGGAAGAAGTAAAACTATAAGATGACATAATCTAAGGCATCTATAAAAAAGTATTAGAACAGGGCGCCTGGGTGGCTCAGTGGGTTAGGCCGCTGCCTTCGGCTCGGGTCATGATCTCGGAGTCCTGGGATCGAGTCCCGCATCGGGCTCTCTGCTCAGCGGGGAACCTGCTTCCTCCTCTCTCTCTGCCTGCCTCTCTGCCTGCTTGTGATCTCTCTCTGTCAAATAAATAAATAAAATCTTAAAAAAAAAAAAAAAGTATTAGAACAGATAAGTTGAGCAAATTATAGGATGCAACATCAATATACAAAAATCAATTCTATTTCTATACACTGGCAATGAATAATCAAACATGAAATCAGAAAAAAATTCCATGTACAAGAACATAGATAAATTTAACCAAAAAAAGTGCAAGATTGAAAGCTAGAGGAGCCCTAAATCGATAAAAGGACATTCTGTGCTCACTGATTAGAAGATTTGGTATTGGGGCCCCTGGGTGGCTCAGTTGGTTAAGCCTTCAGCTCAGGTGGTGATCCTGGAGTCCCAGGATCGAGTCCCACATTGGGCTCCCAGCTTCATGGGGAGTCTTCTTCTCCCTCTGATCTTCTCCCCTCTCATGCTCTCTCTCTCTCTCTCAAGTAGATAAATAAAATCTTTTTTTTTTTTTAAAGATTTGGTATTTTAAAAATCTTTAAAAAATGTCAATACTGAGGGCGGTGGGAGGGATGGGGTGGCTGGGTGATGGACATTGGGGAGGGTATGTGCTATGGTGAGTGCTGTGAATTGTGTAAGACTGATGAGTCACAGACCTGTACCACTGAAACAAATAATACATTGTATGTTAATTAAGAAATTTTTTAAATTAAAAAAATTGAGTTAAAAAAAAAGATTTCTAGATTCAATAAAATCCCTATCACAACCCAGCTGGCTTTTAAAATTTTGGGGGGGGGTAGAAATTGACAAGCTGATTCTATATAGCAATGAAGGGGATCCAGAAGAGCTAAAATAACTTTGAAAGGAAATAAAGTTCCTGATTTCAAAATTTATTACCAAGCTACTGCGATTAAGACAATGTGGTACAGCATAAGGATAGACATATAGATCAAGGGATTAGAGTTGAGAGTCAAGAAATAAACCAGCATGTTTATGGTTCATTGATTGTTTGACACGGGTGTCAAGATAATTCAATGGGGGGAAAGAATGGTTTCTTTCAAAACTGATGTTAGAACAACTGGATATCCACATGTAAAAGATTGAAGTTGAACTGCTACCCACTCCATACACAAAAAAATTAAAATAGATCCCAGATCTAAATGTAAGAGCTAAAACTGTAAAGTTCTTAGAAGAAAACAGGGGCGCCTGGGTGGCTCAGTGGGTTAAGCCGCTGCCTTCGGCTCAGGTCATGATCTCAGGGTCCTGGGATCGAGTCCCGCGTCGGGCTCTCTGCTCAGCAGGGAGCCTGCTTCCCTCTCTCTCTCTCTCTGCCTGCCTCTCCGTCTACTTGTGATCTCTCTCTGTCAAATAAATAAATAAAATCTTTAAAAAAAAAAAAAGAAGAAAACATAGTTTTCTTTTTGGGGTGATGAAAAACTTCATAATGTAGATTATAGTGATGGCTGCATACCTCTGTGAATATAATAAACATCATTGAATTGTGCATCATTAATGAGTAAATTTTATGGTATGTGAATATATAGCAATAAAAATATTTAATAGAAGAATGTGTATAATAGCTTTATTCATAATAGCCAAACACTGGAAATAATCCAACTGTCCATTAGCAAGAGAATGGATAAACAGGTGTAGTATATTCATGCAATGGTTTATTACTCAGTAATGTAAATCAAGGAGTAAGTCATTTAAAACATTGGTATGCCTCAGAAACATTATGTCAAGCAAAAGAAGCCAGACACAGAAAGGCACATATTGTAGGAGTCTACGTATATGAAGCTTTAGAACAGGCCAAACTAATCTATGGAGACAAAAATTACAACAACGGTTGCCTTTGGCGTGTGGTGGAGTATCAGCTGTGGATGAGTGCAGAGCAGTACTGGTGATGAAGATTTCCTGTATCTTATTGAGTGTGGATCAGCTGGGGAGATTCATTTATCAAAATTTATTGAACTATACACTTAACAATATGCATATTTTATGGCATGGAAATTATACACCAATAAAAAAATATTGCAGAAAAATTCTGGGATTAAATATCTCAGAGGACCAGAACTGGGAAATGAAAGTAAAGTGGTGAGCAAAGCTATAGGACCTCAAGTTGGCTAGGTCCTGGGACCTGAGGCTGTCGGTAGCTGTCAGGAGCCCTGATCCTGCGGGGTAACTCCACTCCATGGGATATGGGCGGATTTGAAGCCGGAGGCTAGATCAGGGCAGAGCTATCTGGTCTCTGAAAGAAGAGGGAAGAACTGCTGGTTGACAGTTGACGGCCTCGTAGGCTGGAGGATGAACACAGCTTCACAGCTAAGATTTGAACTAAGCCTCAAGCACAGGGCTCAGGAGTCAGATCTGTGATACCTCCAGAACTGTAGGACTTGAGATTCAAACATAAGACCTGGCTGTGGACTGTAACTGTAACCTGTTAACTGGAAGGAGTGGTAAGTTGAATTCTCTAGAAGTTGAGTCCGAGACAGAGGTTTCGGTGCAAGCGATTTACTAGGGGCTACTGTGTGGAGAGGGGAGGGAGGGTGCAGGGTAGGAAAGGGGAAGAAAGTAAGCAAGGATGTATTGTATGTTAGGGTTCTCCAGAGAAACAGAACCAATAGGATTTTATCTTTCTATCTATCTACCCATCCATCCATCCATCTGTCCATCCATCATCATCTGTCTAGGGAACTTCTCCAAGGAATTGATTCATGTGCTTATGGGGCAGACAAGATCCAAGATTTGCAGGGTGAGTTTGCAAGCTGGAGACCAGAAACGATGGTATAGTTCCAGGCTGAAGGCCCGTAGGCTTGAAATCCAGGAAGAGCCAGTGTTTCAGTTTGAGTCCAAAGGCAGGAAAAACCCAATGTCTTAGTTTGAAGGCACTCAGGCTGAAGGAATTTTCTCTTTCAAGGGAGGGTCAGCCTTTTGTCCTATTCCGCTCCCCAGTGGATAGGATGAGGCTCTCCCACACCAGGGAGAGCAATCTGCTTTTCTCAACCTAGAGATTCAAATGTTAATCTCATCCAGAAACCTTCACTGGAATCGTGTTTGACCAAATGTCTGGACACTCCATGGCCTAATCAAGTTGACACATAAAATGAACCATCACAAGCTCCCAGCATGGGCTTGCCCCCACAGGGCCTCTTAGGCATGAACTGTATCACAAAAGTAATCCCAATTTGAGGCAAAGGGTCTGTTGTTGTTGTTTTTTAAGATTTTATTTATTTATTTGAGAGAGAGAGAGAGAAAACACGAGCAGGGGGGAGGAGCAGAGGGAGAGGGAGTAGAGGGAGAGGGAGAAGACTCCCTGCTGAGCAGGAAACCCGAGGTGGGGCTTGATCCCAGGACCCTGGGATCACAATCTGAGATGAAGGCATACACTTAACTGACTGAGCCACCCTTGGTCTGGTCTTTTGTGTCCCCATGTCAGTGAGGCATCTTCCAAATTAAGCCCAGAGTAGTTCTCCAGGGAAGGGAGCATCCAAAGCTCACAGCAGATAGAGGAGGGGCGCACCAGCAGGCAAAGTCTTCTGGGTAGGGCACCAACAACATGCTGTACAGAAGCAACCTCAAGATTTCTATAGAGGGATGGAGAGGCACAGAGAGAGAGAGAGAGAGTGACAGACAGAAACAAATCTTTATGACAAACTAACAGAAAATTTCCCAGTGAAAATGAGCATGCAAAACCAAATTCCATAGTCCAAGGGAAAAAATATAATTCTAAAACAATGACCAAGATCAAGAATCAAAACAAGAGCTCTGGGTGCCTGGGTGGCTCAGTGGCTTAAGCCTCTGCCTTCAGCTTGCGTCGTGATCTCGGGGTCCTGGGATCGAGTCCTGCGTCGGACTCTCTGCTTGGCAGGGAGCCTGCTTCCTCCTCTCTGCCTGCTTGTGATTTCTCTCTGTCAAATAAATAAATAAAATCTTAAAAAAAAAAAACAAAAAACAAGAGCTCACTTGAGATGAACTCAATATAATAGTGTAGAAAATACTTTCCAATAAATGTGCTGATCTATTTTTCAGGAAGTAATAACACCCACTAAAATAACAAAAGATTCTAAACATTTACTGACGCCAGGAAGGGCTGATCCTACCAGAGGTGTTAAACAAGATACACATGGGTGTCAACAGTAAACTTCCTTCTAGAACGGAACTCATTTCTATTTTGAGACCCCAGTTCTCTCGGAGGCAAACACATAATCTCAGTCAGTTCAGTGCCTCACCTATTCCCCCTCTCCTCAGTACCGTGTGGTGTTACATTTTTGGGAAAGGGACTCTGGTCTTCGTCATCTGTTGATGTCAGGACCTGCGGGGAGATACACTCCAGCCTGTCAGGGCCTCAAGCATCCATCCATGAAGTGACCCGCTGAGTTGACAGGCCCTTACATCCAGGATTTATCAGATCCTTTGACACTCCTCTCGTGACCTGGGAGACACTCCATTTTCTCCTGTTGTCCTCTGTGGCCTCAGGAGGCTTAGTGAGGCTGTCTAGACCTTTGCTACTTCATGCTGCTCTAGCTGGCATGGGAGACCTTCCTACTGCTCTCCACTCTGGGTCCTGCGAACCCTTGGAGGCTGCCTTGGCCCATGTGTAGACACCCACTCTATGCTGTCTCCCCATCTACCCCATGAGGGGGACCTCAGGGATCTTGCTTCTTCCCCAAGCTTGGCCTTGGGAATGATAGCTCAAAAAGCCCCATTTGCTGAGATATCAAAACCTTGGTGGGGATGCTATTATGCTGCCTAACCCCAAGGG